>NC_057801.1:112217095-112581785 GCF_018294505.1 Triticum aestivum | reverse complement strand
CACGCGGCAGAGTAAGCGAGCGGCGCGACGGCCAGACGCGGCGCGGCGACGAGCATGCGTGCATGCCGGCTGGCTTGCTAGCTAGCTAGCCGCTGCGGTCGTGTGCGTGCATGCCGGCTGGCTTGCTAGCTAGCGAGCCGCTGCGCCGTGTGCGTGTGCGCGTTCCGTGTGCGGGCTAGCTAGCCAGCCGCTACCGCCGTGGGCGCGTGCAACACGGCGAGCGGCGGGCGGTCGAGCTGCGATGCGCGCACGGTTTGTCACTGACGGGCGAGCACGGCGCGCAGGCGCCGCGGTCGGCCGCCGCTCGGTCGCTTGGGAGGGCGACGCCGCTGTTGTTTATGTGTTTGAAGAAATGACCTAGCCGGACAATATTTGGGATGGGTGTGCTCCGGTGGGCGCCCGGCCGATGCAAACCTAAATCCGGGCAGACACGACCCCATTGGCACCCCAAACACATAAAATTCGGACAAAGTAAACGTCTGTTTGGGTCGTGCGGTGGAGTTGGCTTGAGTCGTCGATATGTTTTTTTCGACTTCAGAAGGCTCGCTCTCAATTTCATTGTAATCAATGAGACTCAAACACAACGTTCTGACCTAAACAGGCTTAGGAAATTTTATCGGTTTTGTTAGATGTGCTTTAAGTATTGCATATCCAACAAATGAATCATTGATTTTATGCGAAGATTATACAAGCATATTTTTTCAAAAATGTTAACGCCTACACGTGTGGGCGTTTGCATCTCACCCACACGCGTGGATCCGCGTCCGTTCGTGAGCGCAAGAATTTTGGCATGTTTCTAGTGCCACGTAAGACTGACCTGGTGTGTGGGCGTTCATCGGGTCGCCCACACGGCCGTTTCACCACACTGGAGGGGCTGGTGTGTGGGCGTTCAGCAGTTCGCCCACACGCCACTTTGCACGCCACTTTGCACGCACACACAAAGGCTAGTGTGTGGGTATTTGCCATCTCGCCCACACGCTCGTCTTCTCTCCCACACCCAAGCTGCTAGTTGCCATGTGTTTAGCAGTGCACATGGCAACTGCCCCTAGTGTGCTTTATAAGCAGGTGGCAACTCTCTTTTTACCCGAGTTGCCATGTATTTTGCAGGGTATACGGCAACTGCCTAGTGTGCACGTAAGCAGATGGCAACTCTCTTTTACCGAGTTGCCATGTGTTTTTGCATGGTACATGGCAACTGCCCTAACGTGCACGTACATGGCAACTGCCCTAACGTGCACGTAAACAGATGACAACTCTTCCTTTTACATGGCAACTGCCCTAGCATGCTTGTGAGCACATGACAACTCTCTCAACTGCCTAGTGTTAGTATATGGCAACTCCTAAAGTTATGAAATCATGACAAGTATATTAGATCAGACCATACATGACAACTGCAGTTGAGCAACCATGACAACTGCAGTTGTCCGACATGGCAACCGTAGTTCAGCAACATGGCAACTGCAGTTAAACGAACATGGACGAGGGTCTGGACCATGGCAACTGCGGGCGCGCGGTGACCGTCACGCGTGGCGTGCGGGACCAGGAGGTACGAGGCCTGACATTCGGGCGTGTGGGCGTTATCAACTTCGCCCACACGCACGCGTGTGAGAGGGATCGGGAGGAAAAAAAAAGGTGTCTGGACATTACTTGTTTTGCCCACACGTAGGTGTGTGGGCTGTTCCTCTTATACACCACACAAACTGTGTGGGCGGACTCCCTAACGCCCACACGTGTGGCACTTATCGGCGTCCTATTATTTTTGTCTTTTTTGTTCTTTCTAGTTTGATTAAATCAAATAGATGTGCAATACAAAGCATGCTACGGCAACTCCGATCGTCCAATGGACATCATCAAAATTTCATGGACACGGGTAGCTTTAAAAAAATTCAGACGGCCATACCAGTTTAAATTTGACGGCCGTGTTGTATGGCTAAAAGTGTGTATGAACATTAGGTGACGCGTGTTGAATTCAAAAAACTGAACAGCCAACTATGCGCAAAAAAGAAAAAGAAAAACCTTAGCAGCCAACTAGTAGAAGAAAGAAAAAATTACCACCACGGGCGCTACCGTAACCATTTCTTGAGAACACACTACCGTAACCATGCCGAGATTAATCTCTCCCCTGCCCTATCATCAACCTCCTGTCCTCAAAATTAACGAGCATCATTTTTCTGAAATTTTAAGCAAAGATAAATTTAGCCTGGTAGAGCATCTTCAACGCTGACTCTTAAACTACCCGCATATGTTTGACCCAAAACCTTCTCTCTGCTGCCTGCGTTTTCGCTCGGAGTCAGCTGCCCGCATTTATGTCGTTGTAGATCGACCGCTCCGCGATGACGCCGGCCCAGAGCGGACACGAGCTCTCAATGGCGCCGACATTGAAGCCTCGCGCTGGACGACAGACCCACCCGCGCCGCGTTCTTGGTGTCCGCATCTGTTCAATGCCGGAGCGACGTTTGGTGTCGGGACATGACGAATATAAATCACGCCCTTTCAATGTCCATATGTCTGTACGCCGCCAGTAAGCAGGCTCGCCGGCCAAGAAAGCAACTCCGGCGTTGCGCATTGACTCCCATCCGTGAACGGATGTCAGAGCAAATTTATGGATTAGCGTGAAGATACCTTTATTCTATAATGCTAAAAATATTTTTTTTTTCTGAACTACGCAAACTTATAGTCTATAAAGTGTTCAAATCATCCCTGTAACATTTGCTCGCCTATGTGTTGGATGCTCTGTGCCTCAAAATGTCGACCTGAGCCGGCCCAATTACAGTTATACACATCGATATGTGTTTTATTGTCAGAGGTATACGTCGCCCGTACTGATTTATAATAGGAATCGCCTATCTAGTGACAGTACCAGGCTGGCCTATTTCTGCGCGCATAGGCACGCTAGGCTCATCACGGTCGCTCTAGGTCCGTTTTACTACTTATTTATTTTGTTTTTCTCTTTTTTCACCAGTTTTATTTGGTTTTCCTATTTTTTCATTTAGCTTTGGTTTTCTTTGTTTTTTCATTGGTTTTGGTTTTTCTTTTTATTTCTTTCTTGTTTTTCTTATTTTTTTGGTTTTCTTTTGTTTCTTCTTGGTTTTATTGGTTTACTTGTTGGTTTTCTATAACACATGTCTACATTTTCCACACGTATAGTACATCTTTTTGTTTACATTTTAGAACATTTTGTGCACACGTTTAACATTAGTCAAATGGCTGAGATAGTTAAGTTCTTTATGGTGGAACCAACACACTATGATTCAAGTCTTAGATTTGGCATTGGTGTGCATATTTTTCTGAAATTATTCAAGGCTTTCCGGCGATGTGCGTTCAGCGGAACTAGACGTCCCCCGTCAACTAAGAAGGCGTCTGTGGCTACTTCGTCGGTCTAAGATGATATGCCGGCTCAGTCTCTAAGAGGTGCTCATAGGGATAGGGTGTGGGTGCACGTGTTCATAGGGCTGAATGTGTGTGCGTATTATGAGCATCTACGTCTGTACCATGTTAAAAAGATATATTGTTAACATATTTAATATATATTTTGAGGTCTACTTTTTTTCTTACATCGTACAAATTTTTCATATAGATATATTTTTAATAATTTGCACACTTTTAAATACAATTTAAACATTTTTACAAAAATATGCTTTGATCATGGTTTTGTAAATACACACTAACTACTATTTAAATACAATTGAACATTTTTTAATGCTAAATGTTCCGAAGACATTTTTTGAAACATGTGAAAATTATGTTTAATGCAACATGAGAGCACGATCAATTTTTTTGAAAAACACAAATATCTTTTGATTTTCAGAATTTTAGAGATTCAAATATATTTTTTAATTGCTAAATTGTTCTATACACTATAGAAAACTAAAATGCGAACTAGTTTGGGAAATGAAAACAGAATTACAAATTTTGGAACATTTTTTTACAACTTCAATAACTTTGATGGTTCTTTTTAGAAGAAAATCCTGTATAATTTTCAAAATTAGAAACATTTTTTGAAAGAAAACAGGAAGTTTTTTTAAAAAAATGTGAACATTTTTCTAACACACTTACAAAATGTAAATTTTTTATAGAAGTTTCAAAACTGAAGGAAAGGAAACCACAGGCGAAAAATAGCAGTAAATATAAAAAGCAACATAGAACATGGTAGACTGTTCAAAAAAAAAGAATAAACACGAACAACTAAATAGGCTAGCCGACATGTTGGCTCTCTCGCACTGCTTTTTTTTAGAAGAACAACGCGCTTTACTTCATATCATAATGTTTTTTTTTTGCGGGGAATTTCATATCATAATGCTTTGGGGACTCTCTCGCACTGCTTACGTCACGTGTTGTGTATCGCTTGAAGCAAGTGTCCGATCGTCATGTGCGTACGTAGATGGGCCCATCAGAGATCAAGCGAAGCAGGAGTGCCGGTGGTTTTCGGAATTCCTAACTAGTTTCGGGAACCTTCTTGAAGGTTCCTGGATCCATTTTTTTCTTTCCTGCTTTTTTGGGGGTTTTCTGTGTTCTTTTATCTTCGTATTTTCTTTCATATTTTTTCCTTTTCCTTTTGTTTATCTTATTCATAAATTTTGAAACAAAATATATATTCCATAAGTTGATATTTTTTCCAAGAAAAGTTTGGGATTTTCATAAATTGTTCAAACAAATTAGAATTTGGAAACTTTTGTGTTTCTGAATATATTCCCCAAATCCGTGGTCAATTTTTGAATTCATGAACATTTTTTGAGTTCAGGAAACATTTTAAAATTATTCAAGTTTTTTATTTCGCGAACATTTTTCCAAACCCATGAACCATTTGGAATTCACGAACATTTTTTGAGTTCCTGAACCTTGTTATAAATTAATGAAAAAAATTCAAATACGTATATTTTTTTATGAATTCATGTTATTTTAAATTTGAGGACATTCTTTTAATTTTGCCAAAAAATTGAATTAGAAAGCGACGTGGATAAAAAAATGACATAGGAAAAACCAGGTGCGGAAAACAACAAGAGCCACGCTCCTAGGCTGTCCCACTATCGGGAGGTTGGGAGTGTGCGTCGCCACGCGAGCGTAGCAACCGCGTGCGCGATACATAACAGCTCTCATGCTTTGGTATCGCTCGTGCGAGCCGGGCGCTTGCGTCGCCCCCCTCGTGAGTGTAACTAAGCAAGGAGTACTCCTTCGAAAGCCCCTGCAAGGGTCTCTTGAGGTGGGCTGGGACGGGTCACTTGACACGTTCTCAGTCGCCGTGACGTGTCACGCTCTGGACCCTCCCCTAATTTTATTTTATTTATTTTTTTTACGTGTTTTCGGCTTTGAGATGATATTCTCCAGTTTCTTTCAATTTTCGATTTTCACCTTTTTTCTTAGGATTTGGACCAAAACAAATTCGCGAAAAAATATATTTTCTCTTCCGCGAGAGGCACGGCCGTGCTACTCGGAAAGGGGAAAGACATGTTTTTTTCCTTCCGCGAAAGCCACAGATTTACTTCTCGTCGGGTCACGGATTTGCTTCCACGAGAGGCACGGTCATTCCTGTAGGAAAGGGGAAAATAACGTGTGTTTTTTTATTTTTGTTGCCGCAAGAGGCGCGCGCGCGCGCACACACACACACACACACACACACACACACACACACACACACACACACACATATATATATATACTTCTTGTGGAGGCACAAATTTGCTTCCCGAGAGGTACGGTCGTGCCTCTCGGAAAGGGGGAAACCCGTGTTTTCTAGTATTTTTCTTTCGTGAAAAGCACATATTTAGTTGTGGTGCCTCTCGGAAAGGAAGAAAACACATGTTTTATTTTTTCCGCGAGAGGCATAGATTTACTTCTCGTCAACACACGGAGTTGCTTCCGGGTAGTAAATAAAAAACACGTTTTCTTCTTTCGCGGAAGGCACAAATTTATTTCTCATGGAGGCGGTCATACCTCTCAAAAAGGAAAAATGCGTGTCTGTTTTTTCTTCCGCAAGAGGCACAGATTTACTTCTCGGGGAGGCACGGATTTGCCTCCGCGAGAGGCACAGCGGTGCCTCTTGAAAAGGGGAAAAACATGCTCGTGGTTTGTGTTTTTTCATGAATAAAAGTTTCTTGAAACCTATCAACATAGTATCTAATTTTAAAGATCTCGACGCGAGGAGTCCAGTGGTGAAAACGGTTCAAGATTTGATGGCACGGTTTGAGAGATAAAATATTTTGAATAAATGAATTTATGAAAAAAAGAAAAACTCTCAGGTTACGACAAGTGGCGCAGATGCAGTGTGACATTTGTCGCAACCTGAAGTGGGAGTGATCTTTCCAATGAGTACTTTTTAATTAGTGATTTCGCCCCCTCAGTCGCCCAGCGAACAAAAGCAAAGCTAGCGACATAAGCAAATGCCTAATTTTTCATTTCGTTTTCCTATATGAGGTTGTTTAATTTTAAGCTGAAAAACCATATAGATTCTAAAAAATGTTTTGAATTAAAAAAATGTTCAAGAATTCTGAATAGAACGTGAAGTAAAAAATATTTCTGAATTTGTTGAAGAACTCAAATAAAGTTTGCGAATTTGGAATGTGTTTATGAATTCAAAAACAATTCGCATATAAAAGAATAAAAGGTCAAACACTGTCACTGAGTTAAAAAATGTTCATGAATTCAAAAAAGTTAAGAAATGCAATGTGGATAATTTTTAAAAAAGTTCATGACCCGCAACAGTCGTAAATTGAAAACAATGATCTTGCATTAAAACAATGTTCATGAATTCAAAGAATGTTCATTAATTTGAAAACATTCACGAATATGAAAATGTTCATGAACTTGTAGAATGTTCATGTGAATTCAAAAAAGTTCACAAATTCAAAAATATTCATGAACTCAAAAATTGTTCCGAAGTTACAAAAATGTTCATAAATTAAAAAGAAGTCGTGACTTAAAAAATATACGAAGTAAAAAAGGTTCATGAACGCAAAAAAGATGTTCATGAACTCAAAAAAAGTTCATGAATTCAAAAAATAATATTCATGTATTAGAAAATGATCATGGATTCAAAAAAGATTTACAATTTTAATAATTGTTCATGAGTTTGAGAAAATTTTGACAAACTTACAAAATGTTCATGGACCTTAGAAATGTTCACAAATTTCAAAAGGTGCACACCAATCCTAATTTGTTCATTAATTTGAAAAAAATTCATAAATTTGAGAAAATGTTCACATATTTGAAAATCATTAAAAAAATAATATCTTCATGAATTTCTAAGAGAGGAAAAGGCCGAGAAAAGTCTAATAGGAAAAAAAACAGGAGAATACTCAGGGTAGAATACGGAGAATAAACAAAAACCAGTGGAAGAAATAAAAAGATCCTAAAACCAATAAGAAGGCTCCAAAGCTGGCCCCACCTAGGTTTCTAGAATGTTCGCGAAACCACTAACAGTCCGACGCACGAGAAGCATGAAATGATCAATATGGTCGACTAAGGGTGTGGGGTGAATAGGTGACTAATAATCTTTATACTTTTCTTCAAGTTATATGGGAATATAACAACAATATATGTTATAGATATGCAACTAGACAGATAATCTATATGCCAAACTCACAAATAACAACGAGTGAAAGAAAGAATAAATTGCAAGTGGAGACGACGATGTTTTTCTCGGAGTTCCCTCATTTCGGGAGGTACGTCTCCCTTAGAGATGTGTGGCGGCACGATGCTCCAAAGCGCCACAATGGCACACGTTATTCTCGGCATGTCCTCGCACAATGCAAGGTGCCCCTGATCCACTACACGATGCCCTTGGAGACGGCGATCGGGCCTTCGTAAACAAGGTTGGGGCAATCTCCACAACTTAATTGGAGCCTCCCAACACCTTCCCGAAGCCTTACACCCGAGTGTTTTGAGCTTCAAGGTGGCCTCTTCCATCTAGGGTGCCCAAACACCCAAGAGTAAGAGCGTCTATAGCCGGACCTCTCAAACCCGGCTCATGCGCCCAGGCAGGCCGCCCGGTCAAGTTTTTCCGACCCAGACGGATGCCTCAAACAGGCCTCAAACTCCCGGGCTGACCGACTCCCCCCTCATATCCAGCCCAAATATGGGGAAGATATGGGGGCGCCCGGGCGCGCCTAAGCACGCCTGCCACGTCGAACTTAGCCCATGCTGGCCCACCCGACCCCACTTATATTCGTCCCCATCCGCTCGCCGGAGAAAACCCTAGCCATTTCACTCCACTCCCCTCCGCCACCCGTGCTCACCTCCGGCGGTTTCCGGCCTTCTCCGGCATGGCAAGCAGCGGATCCGACTCCAACAGTCTGGATCCGTCGACTGGGGTGTCATCCTGTGTGGGTTGGAGGAGGCAATGGCAGTCCGCATTGCACCCCGCCGCTCCTGGGAGGACAGCGCCCGGCCGACGGACATATCCGTCCGTCGCGACGCCATAGCGCTAGCTCACCGGCCGATCGGGTTCTCTGATGCTAGATTCTTGCGGTCCCGGTCGGAACACCTCTCCTTCCCAATCACCGGTCGGGGAAGACTATGTGTCCCACCAGGAACGGGCGGCCCGCCATGGGAAGGAGAGGATAAGGGCCGCTGAGGCCCATATCGCGGCAGAAATGGCGGCGGCGGAGGCGGCTGATGCGGCGGCACGGGCGGGTGATACGTCTCCAACGTATCTATAATTTTGGATTGTTCCATGCTATTATATTACCTGTTTTGGATGTTTATGGGCTTTATTATACACTTTTATATTATGTTTGGGACTAACCTATTAACCGGAGGCCCAGCCCAAATTGCTGTTTTTTTGCCTATTTCAGTGTTCTGCAGAAAAGGAATATTAAACGGAGTCCAAAAGGAATGAAACCTTCGAGAGAGTTATTTTTGGAACAAACACAATCCAAGAGACTTGGAGTAGACGTCAGGGAAGCAACAAGGTGGCCACGAGGGTCCAGGGCGCACCCTACCCCCTGGGCGCACCCCCACCCTCGTGGGCCCCTCGTGGCTCCCCTGATCGACTCCTTTCACCTACACACACACACACACACACACACCCCGATCGGGACCCTGTTCCGGCACCCTGCCGGAGGGGGGATCCCTCACCGGTGGACATCTTCATCATCCCGGTGCTCTTCATGACGAGGAGGGAGTAGTTCACCCTAGGGGATGAGGGTATGTACCAGTAGCTATGTGTTTGATCTCTCTCTCGTGTTCTTGATTTGGCACGATCTTGATGTGCCGCGAGCTTTGCTATTATAGTTGGATCTTATGATGTTTCTCCCCCTCTACTCTCTTGTAATGGATTGAGTTTTCCCTTTGAAGTTATCTTATCGGATTGAGTCTTTAAGGATTTGAGAACACTTGATGTATGTCTTGCATGTGCTTATCTGTGGTGACAATGGGATATTCACGTGATCTACTTGATGTATGTTTTGGTGATCAACTTGCGGGTTTCGTAACATTGTGAACTTATGCATAGGGGTTGCCACATGTTTTCGTCTTGACTCTCAAGTTGAAACTTTGGGGCACTCTTTAAGTTCTATGTGTTGGTTGAATAGATGAATCCGAGATTGTTTGATGCATATCGTATAATCATACCCACGGATACTTGAGGTGACATTGGAGTATCTAGGTGACATTAGGGTTTTGGTTGATTTGTGTCTTAAGATGTTATTCTAGTATGAACTCTAGGATAGATCGAACGGAAATAATAGCTTCATGTTATTTAATATGGACTCTTGAATAGATTGATCAGAAAGGATAACTTTGAGGTGGTTTCGTACCCTACAATAATCTCTTCATTTGTTCTCTGCTATTAGTGACTTTGGAGTGACTCTTTGTTGCATGTTGAGGGATAGTTATATGATCCAGTTATGTTATTATTGTTGAGAGAACTTGCACTAGTGAAAGTATGAACCCTAGGCCTTGTTTCCTAGCATTGCAATACCATTTACGCTCACTTTTATCACTTGTTACCTTTCTGTTTTATAATTTCAGATTACAAAAACCTATATCTACCATCCATATTGCACTTGTATCACCATCTCTCCGCCGAACTAGTGCACCTATATAATTTACCATTGTATTGGGTGTGTTTGGGACACAAGAGACTCTTTGTTATTTGATTGCAGGGTTGTTTGAGAGAAACCATCTTCATCCTACACCTCCCATGGATTGATAAACCTTAGGTCATCCACTTAAGGGAAATTTGCTACTGTCCTACAAACCTCTGCACTTGGAGGCCCAACAACGTCTACAAGAAGAAGGTTGTGTAGTAGACATCAAGCTCTTTTCTGGCGCCGTTGCCGAGGAGGTGAGTGCTTGAAGGTATATCTTTAGATCTTGCAATTGAATCTTTTAGTTTCTTGTTTTATCACTAGTTTAGTCTATAAAAGAAAACTACTACAAAAAATGGAATTAAGGGTGCCTCATATGCTTCATCTTTTTAATGTCTTTCATGAAAATGATGGGAAGGAAAATTGTGCTCAAGTACTAGAAGAAGAATTACATAGAATGCTTGGCATAAAATATGTGAATGATGAGCATGATTGCAATGTTGTTACTATGAATTCTTTGAATACCTATGATGCTAATGATATGCAAAGCCCAAGCTTGGGGATGCTATGTTTGGTGAAGATGATATTTTTTGTCCCCCATGTTTTGATGAGCAAATTTATTATGATAAAAGCATGCCTCCTATTTATGATGATTATTGTGATGACACATATGCCATAAAGAATAAACATAACCATGAAACTTGTCATCGTGATTTTAATTTTCAATTGGATTATGCTTCACATGATAGTTATTTTATTGAGTTTGCTCCCACTACTATTGATGAGAATAAATTTGCTTATGTGGAGAGTAGTAAAATTTCTATGCAAGTAGATCATGAAAAGAATGCTTTATGTGATGGTTATATTGTTGAATGCATTCATGATGATACTGAAAATTATTATGAGGGAGGAACATATGCTTGTAGGAATTGCAATAATATAAAGTTTCCTCTCTATGTGCTTAAAGTTTTGAAGTTATGCTTGTTTTGCCTTCCTATGCTAGTTGATTATTGTTCACGTAAGTTGTTTTCTCACAAAATCCCTATGCATAGGAAGTGGGTTAGACTTAAATGTGCTAGTCATATTCTTCATGATGCTCTCTTTATGTTTCAATTCTTATCTTTTATGTGAGCATCATTGAAATCATCATGCCTAGCTAGGGGCATTAAACGTTAGCGCTTGTTGGGAGGCAACCCAATTTTATTCTTGTTCTTTACTTTTGCTCATGTTTAGTAATAAATAATTCTTCTAGCCTCTGTTTAGATGTGGTTTTTGTTGGGGAACGTAGTAATTTCAAAACATTCCTACGCACACGCAAGATCATGGTGATGCATAGCAATGAGAGGGGAGAGTGTGTCCATGTACCCTCGTAGACCGAAGGCAGAAGCGTTAGCACAACGCGGTTGATGTTGTCGTACATCTTCACGGCCCGACCGATCAAGCACCGAAACTACGGCACCTCCGAGTTCTAGCACACGTTCAGCTTGATGACGTCCCTCGAACTCCGATCCAGCCGAATGTCGAAGGAGAGTTCTGTCAGCACGACGGCGTGGTGACGATCTTGATGTTCTACCGTCGCAGGGCTTCGCCTAAGCACCACTACAATATTATCGAGGAGGACTATGGTGGAGGGGGGCACCGCACACGGCTAAGAGATCAAGAGATCAATTGTTGTGTCTATGGGGTGCCACCCTGCCCCCATATATAAAGGAGTGGAGGAGGGGGAGAGGGCCGGCCCCTATGGCGCGCCCTGGAGGAGTCCTACTCCCACCGGGAGTAGGATTCCTCCCCTTCCATGTAGTAGGAGTAGGAGACAAGGAAGGGGGAAAGGGAAGAGAAGGAAGGAGGGGGTGCCGCCCCTCCCCCTAGTCCAATTAGGACTATTCATTAGGGGGCGCGCGGCCTGCCTCTCTCTCTCTCCCGTAAAGCCCAATAAGGCCCATATACTTCTTCCCCCGTATTCCCGTAACTCCTCGGTACTCCGAAAAATACCCGAACCACTTGGAACCTTTCTGATGTCCGAATATAGTCGTCCAATATATCGATCTTTACATCTTGACCATTTCGATACTCCTCGTCATGTCGTCGATCTCATTTGGGACTCCAAATTCCTTCGGTACATCAAAACTTATAAACTCATAATAAAATTGTCATCAAAACCTTAAGCGTGCGGACCCTACGGGTTCGAGAACTATGTAGACATGACCGAAACACGTTTCCGGTCAATAACCAATAGCGGAACCTGGATGCTCATATTGGCTCCTACATATTCTACGAAGATCTTTATCGATCAAACCGTATAACAACATACGTTGTTCCCTTTGTCATCGGTATGTTACTTGCTCGAGATTCGATCGTCGGTATCTCAATACCTAGTTCAATCTCGTTACCGGCAAGTCTCTTTACTCATTTATGTAATGCATCATTCCGAACTAACTCATGAGTTACATTGCTTGCAAGGCTTATAGTGATGTGCATTACCGAGAGGGCCCAAAGATACCTCTCTGACAATCGGAGTGACAAAACCTAATCTCGAAATACGCCAACTCAACATGTATCTTTGGAGACACCTGTAGAGCTCCTTTATAATCACCCAGTTACGTTGTGACGTTTGGTAGCACACAAAGTGTTCCTCCGGTAAACGGGAGTTGCATAATCTCATAGTTGTAGGAACATGTATAAGTCATGAAGAAAGCAATAGCAACATACTAAACGATCAAGTGCTAAGCTAATGGAATGGGTCAAGTCAATCACATCATTCTCCTAATGATGTGATCCCGTTAATCAAATGACAACTCATGTCTATGGTTAGGAAACTTAACCATCTTTGATTCACGAGCTAGTCAAGTAGAGGCATACTAGTGACACTCTGTTTGTCTATGTATTCACACATGTATTATGTTTCCGGTTAATACAATTCTAGCATGAATAATAAACATTTATCATGATATAAGGAAATAAATAATAACTTTATTATTGCCTCTAGGACATATTTCCTTCAGTCTCCCACTTGCACCAGAGTCAATAATCTAGTTCACATCGCCATGTGATTTAACACCAATATTCACATATATATGTGATTAATACCCATAGTTCACATCGTCATGTGATCAACACCCAAATGGTTTACTAGAGTCAATAATCTAGTTCACATTGCTATGTGATTAACACCCAAAGAGTACTAAGGTATGATCATGTTTTGCTCGTGAGAGAAGTTTAGTCAAAGGGTCTGTCACATTCAGAGCCGTATGTATTTTGCAAATATTCTATGTCTACAATGCTCTGCACGGAGCTACTCTAGCTAATTGCTCCCACTTTCTATATGTATCCCGATTGAGACTTGGAGTCATCTGGATCGGTGTAAAAGCTTGCACCGATGTAACTCTTTACGACGGGCTCTTTTATCACCTCCATAATCGAGAAATATTTCCTTAGTCCTCACTAAGGATATTCTTGACCACTGTGCAGTGATCTACTCTTAGATCAAAATCGTACTCCCTTGCCAAACTCAGAGCAAGGTATACAATAGGTCTGGTACACAGCATAGCATACTTTATAGAACCTATGACTGAGGCATAGGGAATGACTTTTCATTCTCTTTCTATTTTCTGCCATAGTCGGGTTTTGAGTCTTACTCAACTTCACACCTTGCAACACAGGTAAGAACTCCTTTTTTGACTGTTCCATTTTGAATTACTTCAAAATCTTATCAAGGTATGTACTCATTGAAAAAACTTATCAAGTGTCTTGATATATCTCTATAGATCTTGATGCTCAATGTGTAAGCAGCTTCACCGAGGTATTTCATTGAAAAACTTTTATTCAAGTATCCTTTTATGCTATCCAGAAATTCTATATCATTTCCAATCAATAATATGTCATACACATATAATATCAGAAATGCTACAGAGCTTCCACTCACTTTCTTGTAAATACAAGCTTCTCCAAAAGTCTGTATAAAACCATATGCTTTGATCACACTATCAAAGCGTTTATTCCAACTCCGAGAGGCTTGCACCAGTCCATAAATGGATCACTGGAGCTTGCACACTTTGTTAGCACCTTTCGGATCGATAAAACCTTCTGGTTGCATCATGTACAACTCTTCTTCCAGAAATCCATTCAGGAATGCAGTTTTGACATCCATTTACCAAATTTCATAATCATAAAATGCGGCAATTGCTAGCATGATTCGAACAGACTTAAGCATCGCTACAGTTGAGAAAATCTCATTGTAGTCAACACCTTGAACTTGTCGAAAAACCTTTTTTTGCGACAAGTCAAGCTTTGTAGATAGTAACACTACTATCAACGTCCGTCTTCCTCTTGAAGATCCATTTATTTTTCTATGGCTTGCCGATCATCGGGCAAGTCCACCAAAGTCCATACTTTGTTCTCATACATGGATCCTATCTCAGATTTCATGGCCTCCAGCCATTTCGCGGAATCTAGGCTCATCATCGTTTCCTCATAGTTTGTAGGTTTATCATGGTCTAGTAACATGACTTCCAGAACAGGATTACCGTACCACTCTGGTGCGGACCGTACTCTGGAAGACCTACGAGGTTCTGTAGTAACTTGATCTGAAGTTTCATGATCATCATCATTAGCTTCCTCACTAATTGGTGTAGGAATCACTAAAACTGATTTCTGTGATGAACTACTTTCCAATTCGGGAGAAGGTACAATTACCTTATCAAGCTCTACTTTCCTCCCACTCACTTCTTTCGAGAGAAACTCCTTCTCTAGAAAGGATCCATTCTTAGCAACAAATATTTTGCCTTTGGATCTGTGATGAGAAGGTGTACCCAACAATCTCCTTTGGGTATCCTATGAAGACGCATTTCTCCGATTTGGGTTCGAGCTTATCAGGTTGAAACTTTTTCACATAAGCATCGCAACTCCAAACTTTAAGAAACGACAACTTAGGTTTATTGCTAAACCATAGTTCATACGGTGTCGTCTCAACAGATTTAGATGGTGCCCTATTTAACGTGAATGCAGTTGTCTCTAATGCATAACCCCAAAATGATAGTGGTAAACCAATAAGAGACATCATAGATTGCACCATATCCAATAAAGTGTGGTTGTGATGTTCGGACACACCGTTACGCTGTGGTGTTCCAGGTGGCATGAGTTTGTGAAACTATTCCACATTGTTTTAATTGAAGGCCAAACTCGTAACTCAAATATTCATCTCCACGATCAGATCGTAGAAACTTTATTTTCTTGTTATGATGATTTTCCACTTCACTCTGAAATTCTTTGAACCTTTCAACTATTTCAGACTTATGTTTCATTAAGTAGATATACTCATATCTACTCAAATCATTTGTGAAGGTCAGAAAATAACGATACCCGCCACGAGCCTTAATACTCATTGGTCTGCATACATCAATATGTATTATTTTCAATAAGTTAGTAGCTAGTTCCATTGTTCCAGAGAACGGAGTTTTAGTCATCTTGCCCAAAAGGCACGGTTCGCAAGCATCAAACGATTCATAACCAAGTGATTCCAAAAATCCATCTTTATGTAATTTCTTCATGCGCTTTACACCGATATGACCCAAACGGCAGTGCCCCAAATAAGTTGCACTATCATTATCAACTTTGCATCTTTTGGCATCAATATTATGAATATGTGTATCACTACGATCGAGATCCAGCAAACTATTTTCATTGGGTGTATGACCATTGAAGGTTTTATTCATGTAAACAGAACAACAATTATTCTCTGACTTTAAATGAATAACCGTATTGCAACAAACATGATCAAATCATATTCATGCTCAATGAAAACTCCAAATAACATTTATTTAGGTTTAACACTAATCCCGAAAGCATAGGGAGTGTGCGATGATAACCATATCAATCTTGGAACCACTTCCAATACACATCGTCACTTCACCCTCAATTAGTCTCTGTTTATTCTGTAACTCCTGTTTCGAGTTACTAATATTTAGCAACCGAACAAGTATCAAATACTCAGGGGCTACTATAAACACTATTAAGGCACACATCAATAACCTGTATATCAAATATACCCTTGTTCACTTTTGCCATCCTTCTTATCCACCAAATATTCAGCGCATTTCCGCTTCCAGTGACCATTTCCTTTGCAGTGTAAGCACTCAGTTTCAGGCTTTGGTCCAGCTTTGGGCTTCTTCGCGGGAGTGACAACTTGCTTGTCATTCTACTTGAAGTTCCCTTTCTTTCCTTTTGCCCTATTTTGAAACTAGTGGTCTTGTCAATCATCAACACTTGATGCTCTTTCTTGATTTCTACCTTCGTTGATTTCAGCATCACGAAGAGCTTGGGAATCATTTCCGTCATCCCTTGCATACTATAGTTCATCACGAAGTTCTAGTAACTTGGTGATGATGACTAGAGAATTCTGTCAATCACTGTCTTATCTGGAAGATTAACTCCCACTTGATTCAAGCAATTGTAGTACCAAGACAATCTGAGCACATGCTCACTAGTTGAGCAATTCTCCTCCATCTTTTAGCTATAGAACTTGTTGGAGACTTCATATCTCTCAACTCGGGTATTTGCTTGAAATATTAACTTCAACTCCTGGAACATCTCATATGGTCCATGACGTTCAAAACGTCTTTGAAGTCTCGATTCTAAGCCGTTAAGCATGGTGCACTAAACTATCAAGTAGTCATCAAATTGAGCTTAGCCAAACGTTCATAACGTCTGCATCTGCTCCTGCAATAGGTCTGTCACCTAGTGGTGCATCAAGGACATAATATTTCTGTGCAGCAATGAGGATAAACCTCAGATCATGGATCTAATCCGTATCATTGCTACTAATATATTTCAACATAGTTTTTCTCTAGGAACATATCAAAAAATAAACATAGGGAAGCAACAACGCGAGCTATTGATCTACAACATAATTTGCAAAATACTATCAGGACTAAGTTCATGATAAATTAAAGTTCAATTACTCATATTACCTAAGAACCCCCACTTAGATAGATATCTCTCTAATCATCTAAGTGATCACGTGATCCTAATCAACTAAACCATGTCCGATCATCACGTGAGATGGAGTAGTTTTCAATGGTGAACATCACTATGTTGATCATATCTACTATATGATTCAAGCTCGACCTTTCGGTCTCAGTGTTCCGAGACCATATCTGTATATGCTAGGCTCGTCAAGTTTAACCTGAGTATTCCGCGTGTGCAACTGTTTTGCACCCGTTGTATTTGAACGTAGAGCCTATCACACCCGATCATCACGTGGTGTCTTAGCACGAAGAACTTTTGCAATGGTGCATACTCAGGGAGAAAACTTATACCTTGAAATTTAGTGAGAGATCATCTTATAATGCTACCGTTAAGCAAAGTAAAATAAGATGCATAAACGATAAACATCACATGCAATCAATATAAGTGATATGATATGGCCATCATCATCTTGTGCTTGTGATCTCCATCTCTGAAGCACTGTCATGATCACCATCGTCACCAGCGCGACACCTTGATCTCCATGTAGCATCGTTGTCGTCTTCGCTAACTATTGCTTCTACGACTATCGCTACCGCTTAGTGATAAAGTAAAGCAATTACAGGGCGATTGCATTTCATACAATAAAGCGACAACCATATGGCTCCTGCCAGTTGCCGATAACTCGGTTACAAAACATGATCATCTCATACAATAAAATATAACATCACGTCTTGACCATATCACATCACAACATGCCCTGCAAAAACAAGTTAGACGTCCTCTACTTTGTTGTTGCAAGTTTTACATGGCTGCTACGGGCTGAGCAAGAACCGTTCTTACCTACGCATCAAAACCATAACGATAGTTCGTCAAGTTAGTGCTGTTTTAACCTTCGCAAGGACCGGGCGTAGCCACACTCGGTTCAACTAAAGTTGGAGAAAATGACACCCGCCAGCCACCTGCGTGCAAAGCAGGTCGGTAGAACCAGTCTCGCGTAAGCGTACGCGTAATGTCGGTCCGGGCCGCTTCATCCAACAATACCGCCGAACCAAAGTATGACATGCTGGTAAGCAGTATGACTTGTATCGCCCACAACTCACTTGTGTTCTACTCGTGCATATAACATCTACGCATAAAACCTGGCTCGGATGCCACTATTGGGGAACGTAGTAATTTCAAAAAAATTCCTACGCACACGCAAGATCATGGTGATGCATAGCAACGAGAGGGGAGAGTGTGTCCACGTATGATACGTCTCCAACGTATCTATAATTTATGAAGCATTCATGCTATTTTATTATCTATTTTGAATGATTACGGGCTTTATTATACACTTTTATATTACTTTTGGGACTAACCTATTAACCAGAGGCCCAACCCATATTGCTGTTTTATTGCCTGTTTCAGTATTTCGAAGAAAAGGAATATCAAACGGAGTCCAAATGGAATGAAACCTTCGGCATCGTGATTTTTTGGAAGAATATGATCCTGGAGACTTGGAGTTCACATTAGAAGATCCTCGAGGCAGCCACGAGATAGGAGGGCGCGCCCCCCACTGTAGGGCACGCCCCCTGTCTCGTGGGCCCCTCGAGGACCCCCCGACCGACTTCTTTCGCCTATATAAGCCTACGTACCCTAAAACCATCGAATATCAAGATAGATCGGGAGTTCCGCCACCGCAAGCCTCTGTAGCCACCAAAAACCTCTCGGGAGCCTGTTCCGGCACCCTGCCGGAGGGGGAATCCATCACCGGTGGCTATCTTCATCATCCCGGCGCTCTCCATGACGAGGAGGGAGTAGTTCACCCTCGGGGCTGAGGGTATGTACTAGTAGCTATGTGTTTAATCTCTCTCTCTCGTGTTCTCTCTATGGCACGATCTTGATGTATCACGAGCTTTGCTATTATAGTTGGATCTTATGATGTTTCTCCTCCCTCTACTCTCTTGTGATGAATTGAGTTTCCCTCTTGAAGTTATCTTATCGGATTGAGTCTTTGATTTGAGAACACTTAATGTATGTCTTGCCGTGTTTATCTGTGGTGACAATGGGATCGTGCCACTTGATGTATGTTTTGGTGACCAACTTGCGGGTTCCGCCCATGAACCTATGCATAGGGGTTGGCACACGTTCTTGACTCTCCGGTAGAAACTTTGGGGCACTCTTTGAAGTACTTTGTGTTGGTTGGATGAATCTAAGATTGTGTGACGCATATCGTATAATCATGCCCACGGATACTTGAGGTGACAATGGAGTATCTACGTGACATTAGGGTTTTGGTTGATTTGTGTCTTAAGGTGTTATTCTAGTACGAACTCTTTAATAGATTGATCCAAAAGAATAACTTTGAGGTGGTTTCGTACCCTACCATAATCTCTTCGTTTGTTCTCCGCTATTAGTGGCTTTGGAGTGACTCTCTGTTGCATGTTGAGGGATTGTTATATGATCTATCTATGTTATTATTGTTGAGAGAACTTTCACTAGTGAAAGTATGAACCCTATGCCTTGTTTCCTATCATTGCAATACCGTTTACGCTCACTTTTATCATTAGTTACCTTGCTGTTTTTATATTTTCAGATTACAAATACCTTTATCTACTATCCATATTGCACTTGTATCACCATCTCTTCGCTGAACTAGTGCACCTATACAATTTACCATTGTATTGGGTGTGTTGGGGACACAAGAGACTCTTTGTTATTTGGTTGTAGGGTTGCTTGAGAGAGACCATCTTCATCCTACGCCTCCTACGGATTGATAAACCTTAGGTCATCCACTTGAGGGAAATTTGCTACTGTCCTACAAACCTATGCACTTGCAGGCCCAACAACGTCTACAAGAAGAAGGTTGTGTAGTAGACATCAAGCTCTTTTCTGGCGCCGTTGCCGGGGAGGTGAGTGCTTGAAGGTATATCTTTAGATCTTGCAATCGATTTTTTTGTTTCTTGTTTTATCACTAGTTTAGTTTATAAAAGAAAACTACAAAAAAATGGAGTTAAGTTTGTCTCATATGCTTCGTCTTTTTAATATCTTTCGTGAGTATGATGGAAAGGAAAATTGTGCTCAAGTGCTAGAAGAAGAATGCATTAAAATGCTTGGTACTAAATCTTTGAATGATCAGCATGATTGCAATGTTGTTAGTATGAACTCCTTGAATATCCTTAGTACTAATTATGATTGCTCTAGTCATGATGAAAATATCTCTTATGAGCATGTCAACTTTTGTGGAGTGCATGTTTGCATGAACACACCAAATAGAGAAGATATATATTGCAAGAAGCATAAGTATTTAGAAACTAAATGGTTGCAAGAAAGGCTAGATGTGAGTGCTGAAAATTTAAAATTCATTTGCCATACTTGTGAACTTTGCAATGAACGTGGTCATTTACATCTCCTATGCAAATTGTTTCATGATCAAATAGTGTCCAAAAATTGTGATGATTTGATCTCCCTTGCTCATTACAATGAACTTAGTTTGCTTTTGGTTTATGAAGAATTGAATCTTTTACTTAAGGACCTTCCAGAATTTGCCCATAAGAAATTCCTTGATATTGATCTAGAGAAGATTTATTTGTATTGTGCGGTGAATTGCATTGAAAATACTTATATTGCCAATTACCTAAAGAAAAGAAAGCAAATAGAAGATGAAGAGAATACTAACGAAAGGGAAGAGACTTCCCAATATCCTCCTATTATTTCTTATGATGAATCAGGTAACGACGAGGAGCTTTCTATTCAACCAATCTCGTCAATAAGGAGCTCAAAGAGGAAGGTTGAACCCACACATGATGTGAAAAAAGAAAAGGAAAAGAAGGGGCAACAAAGGTAAAAAGGTATCCCTCCCAAATGATGTTGCTCCTACTACTCATTGTGATGATGATAATTGCTATACTATTGGTGCTATCCATACTATTAATGATGAGAGTGATTATGCTTATGATATGAAAAGGCCCAAGCTTGGGGAAGCTATGTTTGATGAGGATGAAATATTTGAGAATATATTTGCTGAAATTAATGTTTGTCCCAAGCTTGGGGATGCTATGTTTAATGAAGATGATATTTTTAGCATCCCAAGTTTTGATATGCAAAGTTGTTATGATGACAGCATGAATCTTACCTATGATGAATATATTGATGAAAGTGGGTTTGGAAGAGTGTCAACTTTAGGAAGTAGTGATCCCACTATTTTGGAGGATGTTGAATTTTATTGTGATGAATACGAAAGTGGATTTGGAAGAGTGTCAACTTTATTTAGTGATTCCACTATCTTGGGAGAGGTTTCAATCGATTATGATGAGAACAAAGTTGCTACTTATGATGATTATTGTGATGAAACTTATGCTATAAAAACTAGTGATGATTATATTTACAAATCTTGTCATGATTATGATTACCCTTTTTCTGAACATTACTCTTTTAATGTGGAAACAATTTTTAGTGTTCAAGTCTCTTATGATACTCCAACTATTCCGAATGAGAAGAATTTTGCTTATGTGGAGAGTAGTAAAAATTCTATGTTTGTAGATCATGAAAGGATTGCTTTAGGTGCTGGTTATATTGTTGAATTCATTCGTGATGCTACTGAAAATTATTATGAGGGAGGAATATATGCTTGTAGGAATTGCAATAATGTCAAGTTTCCTCTCTATGTGTTGAAAATCTTGAAGCTATGTTTGTTTTACCTTCCTATGCTTGTTGATTATTGTTCCCATAAGTTGTTTGCTCACAAAATCCGTATGCATAGGAAGTGGGTGAGACTTAAATGTGCTAGTCATATGCTTCATGATGCTCCCGTTATGTTTCAATTCTTATCTTTTATGTGAGCATCATTGCCATCATCATGCCTAGCTAGAAAGGCATTAAAGAAAAGCGCTTGTTGGGAGACAACCCAATATTTATCCTTACTGTTTTTGTGTGTACACATGATTATGATACTGTAGTAATAATGTTTTATAGCTTTTGTTTCAATAAAGTGCCAAGTAAGACCTTTAGGATGGCCTTTGGTGATAGTTGTGTTGATCCTGCTGAAAATCAGAAACTTTTGCATCCAGTAAACTAGTTTTTTTAATTCACAGAAACGTGATTATGATCTGATTCTTTTTGCTATGGATTGGTACACGAATTGCTTAGGACTTCCTAATTTTGTAGGATATTTGGAGTTCCAAAAGTATACGTTTGATACAGATTACTACAGACTGTTCTGTTTTTGACTGATTCTGTTTTCTATGTGTTATTTGCTTATTTTGATGAATCTATGAGTAGTATCGGAGGGTATGAACCATAGATAAGTTGGAGTACAGTAGATATTACACCAATATGAATTTAGAATGAGTTCATTACAGTACCTAAGTGGTAGTTTTATTTTCTTATACTAACGGAGCTTACGAGTTTTCTGTTGAGTTTTGTATTGTGGAGTTTTCAAGTTTTGGGTAAAGATTCGATAGGCTATGGAATAAGGAGTGACAAGAGCCTAAGCTTGGGGATTCCAAAGGCACCCCAAGGTAATATTCAAGGACAACCAAGAGCCTAAGCTTGGGGATGCCCCGGATGGCATCCCCTCTTTCGTCTTCGTTCATCGGTAACTTTACTTGGAGCTATATTTTTATTCACCTCATGATATGTGTTTTGCTTGGAGCGTCATTTTCTTTTGTTAGTATTTGCTTGCAACTATTCATAATAATGTTTTGCATCTTTAGTTTCAATAAAAAAGTCAAGGATAGCCTTTGCCATGCTTATTTTGCTAGTATACATGTTGCTATTTGAAAACAGAAAGTTTACCGCTGTTGCAAAAATTCCCTACAAATTCAGAGCATGATATAATGATGAAACCTTTTGAATAATGAGCTCTGATAAATTTACTACAGTGGGAATTTTATTTCATAATTTTTGGAGTTAGGGAAGTATGATGAATCTTGCATTCTTTACAGACTATACTGTTTTGGCAGATTGCTGTTATGGTTGCATTGTTTGCATATGTTTGCTTGTTTAATGATTCTATTTGAGGATAGGAGTATTAAATATGCAGAGGCATTTAGTATTCAATGTTGAATAATGATTTTATTGATTTGTCACAGTAGAAAATGATAAGGTTTTGCATTGGTTTATACTAACCTATCTCACGAGTTCTTGTTGAGTTTGTTGTGGATGAAGCTTTTGATAAAAAGAGAAACCATGATATGAGAGGAATTAAGGAGACACAAAAGTTCAAGCTTGGGGATGCCCAAGGCACCCCAAGATAATATTTCAAGAAGTCTCAAGCATCTAAGCTTGGGGATGCCCCGTTAGGCATCCCACCTTTCACTACAAAAAAAAGACACATCCCTGACATTTTGGGCCAAACGGATTTTTTTGTCATACATATGACACTTCTATGACGATAATTATGACAAAACCCGGTATCATCATAGATGTGGTGGGCTCCTACTTCTATGACAAAAAATCATGACAGAAAATGGGATTTTCGTCCTGTGCGGGCCGGAGACGCAGCTGCATGACATTCTTTGGGCCGTCCATGACGGAAAAAACCGTGGTAGAAGCGAGGGGGAGGAAAATTTCGGGGAGTTGCCGGTTACGGTGGGAGAGCGATGCACGTTTCTCTCGTACGTACGCACGTGTGTGCGAGGCATTGGCTCTAACTGAAGCCGAGCGAGGCGTTGGGCTCTAACTGAACCCGAGTGATTGCACTGCAGGATAAGCGTTACTGAACCTGAGCGATCGATCGATGGCTGTTAACTGAACCCGATGGAGCGATTCCTTCGCTACTGCTGCTAATTGAAGTCGATCGATGCTGCGTGTGGGATGAACAGTGAGCGTTGCGGGGGGGGGGGGGGGGGGGTTTGGATGAACAGTGAGCGGTGGCGTTGCCTCTAGATGAACAGGAACCCGTGGTGTGGAGGGCTAGATGAACAGTAGACGGTGGAGGGGTGGCCGTGGAGGGGTGGTTGAACAGGACCCCGTGGTGTGGAGGGCTGGATGAACAGTAGACGGTGGAGGGGTGGCCGTGGAGGGGTGGTTGAACAGGACCCCGTGGTGTGGAGGGCTGGATGAACAGTAGACGGTGGAGGGGTGCCCATGGAGGGGTGGTTGAATAGTAGCCGGTGGAGTAGCGCGCGGTGGAGGCTGGATGAACAGGAGCCCGTGGAGGCTGGAGGAGGTCGACGATAGACCGTGGAGGCTGGAGGAGGTCGACGGTGGAGATGAACAGTATCCCGTGGAGTCCCGTTTTGCGGTACGCCACACCCCTCCCCCCCGTTTCGACGGTAGCGCTCCAACACAAGTCCGTTTCGTCCGTTTTGCGGTACGCCACACACGTCCCGATCAACAGGACCCCCGTTTCGACCGTAGGAGGTCCGTTTCATCCGTTTTGCGGTACGCCAGGCCCCTCCCAATCAACAGGACCCCCGTTTCGACCGTAGGAGGTCCGTTTCCTCCGTTTTGCGGTACGCCAGGCCCCTCCCAATCAACAGGACCCCGTTTCGAACGTGGCCGGTCGAACACAAGGCCGTTTCCTCCGTTGTGCGGTACGCCAGACCTCATTTCCATCGCCTATTCCGTCCAAGCCCTCCCGATGAACACGACCACGCATTCCATTCCGACCCAGCCGGTTGGCTCCCATGAACACGACGACGACGCTGTTTCTCCGTTCCGACCCAGCCATGTACGTATGCGCGATAGGCGTTAGAGACCCTGCCTGTATGTACGTATGTGGCCGTATTTTCTTTCTTGCACCCTCGCCGCTATACGTACGTGTACATGCTACGCGCGCGCCTCTACTACGACACGTGCGCGCCTCTACATCTACGACACGTGCTCGCCTCTACATCGACCAGTATGTACGTACACGTTCGCGACCAGAATGACAACGCTACGTACGCTTTGACCAGGTGGGTCCCGACTGTCAGGCACTTCCTTGCGTGCGAAGATGTAGCTGGTGGGTCCCAGCAGTCAGGGGGGCGAATCGTTTTTTTTGCCCGGATGCACTTCCTTGTGTTCGAAGATGTAGCTGGTGGGTCCCAGCAACCAGGGGGGCGAATCGTTTTTTTGCCCCAGACGCACTTCCTTGCGTGCAAAGGTGTAGCTGGTGGGTCCCAGCAGTTAGGGGGGAAATGTTTTTTTCGTGAAATATGGTGGCCCGTCCGGTGGGTCCCTGCTGTCAGGTGGAGGAATAATTATTTTGCGCGTAATAAGGAGGCACTTCCTTGCTGCGGCCGTGGACCCAGCTGTCAGCCTCTCCACGTACAGTCCACGTCCGATGGAAGCCGTTCCTTGACCATGTTGACCACGCTGCGCCGAGAGCACCAGGGCGGTGGACGACAGCGAGGCCTAGGAAGGGGACGACGCGGAGCCGGGGAAGACGCGGCAGTGGATGCCCACGCGTAGAGGAGTACGAGGGTTCACTGGTTCGCTGCGGTGTGAGGCTACCGTCGCCGCAGAATAACAGGGGGTGTGGGTGAGTAGAGGGATGGCCTGGCCAGCGGCGGGAGTAGTAGGGGGCGGTGAGGTCTCCGCCGCATCTCAGCCGGCCACGGGAGGCAGGAGCACGAGGCACGACCGGCGCTGGTTTGGGCGGCTGGAGCAAGAAGACCAGAGGTTGAAGAAGCACTACGGCTGTTGGATGGACATCGTACGGTCACTAGAGCTAGAATCGTGCATATTGACTAAGTTTACAAAGCCCTCCGTCCCCGTCAACTTAGTAAGCCCACAAGTCAGCCTGCCACTATACTGGGTCCCAGCTAATAGGGGAGTATTCATTTTTTGTGCGAAATAAGGAGGCACTTCCTTGCGTGCGAAGATATAGCTGGTGGGTCCGAGCTGTCAGCGGCGGTAACGTTTTTTTCGCGAAATACTGAGGCCCTTTCGGTGGGTCCCTGATGTCAGGTGGACGAATCATTATTTTGCGTGTAATAAGGAGGCGTTTCCTTGCGTGTGGCCGTGGACCCAGCTGTCGGCCTCTCCACGTACAGTCCACTTCAGATGCATGTCGGTCGTTGACCAAGTTGACCAGGCCGCGCCGAGAGCACCAGGGCGGTGGACGTCGGCGAGGCCTAGGAAGGGAATGACACGGAGGCAGGGAAGACTCAGCAGTTGTTTCCCACGCGGAGGGGAGTACGACTGAACGAGGGTTTACTGGTTCGTCTGCCGTCGCCAGAGAATAACAACAGGTGTGGGTGAGTAGAGGGATGGCTAGGCCAACGATGGGAGTACAGTGGGGCGGTGAGGCCTGCACGGCAGCATAGCCGGCCGTGGGGAGGAGGGAGCAGGCAGTCCCGCCGGCGCTTGTTTGAGCGGCTGGAGCAGGAAGAGCAGAGATTGAAGAAGCACGACGGCCATTGGATGGACATACAACCGCCACTGCTTGTGCGTCAACCTTTTTTTAGGAAAACCTCAAATCTGTGGAAAACAGCATACAACCCATCTGCCATTATCTCTAATAATTTACAGCCTATTTTCTAATTCTTAAGGTTTTTTTGGAGCCCATATTCTTTGTTAGCATTACAGCCCATATTGTGGCCACGGTTAAAAAATTATACGAAATTTTGCATATTTCGATGCGGTCCGAACTGTTTTTAATCCCGAAATTTCGACTCACATTCAAACTGATTTTAAAAATAAATGTATATCAATATAAAATCCAACAAATTCTCCACACATAAAAATTAATGTAATTTAAAATCTTGAAATGAAAAAAATATATTTGAAACTAATTGTCGGTTTGATGTGTTTTAAAAATGTACAGCCCATTTCTCATTACTGATGGGCCCTTTTCTCGGCCAGCCGAATGAAAAGCTCTCCTCGTCTTGAAAGATTTGCAGCCCAACATGCCTGACAAAGCGACTTAATTGGCAAATCACAAAAAACTGGGCTGTGGCCATGGACCCAGCTGTCAGCCTCTCCACGTACAGTACTCTTCCGATGGAAGTCATTCCTTGACCATGTTGACCACGCCGCGCGGAGAGCACCACGGCGGTGGACGACGACGAGGCCTAGGAAGGGGACAACGCGGAGCCGGGGAAGACGCGGCAGTGGAAGCCCGCGTGGAGAGGAGTACGAGGGTTCACTGGTTCGGCTGCGGTGTGAGGCTGTCGTCGCCACAGGGCCTGGCCAGCGGTGGGAATAGTAGGGGCGGTGAGGCCTCCCCGGCAGCACAACTGGCCACGGGAGGCAGGAGCATGCGGCACGACCGGCGCTGCTTTGGGCGGCTGGAGCAAGAAGACCAGAGGTTGAAGAAGCACTACGACCGTTGGATGGAAATCGTACGGTCACTGGAGTTAGAATCATTCATATTGACTAAGTTGACAAAACCCTTCGGCCCCGTCAACTTAGTAGGCCCACAAGACAGCCTCCCACCAAGGTGGGTCCCAACTAGCCGGGGGAGTATTCATTTTTTTGTGTGTAATAAGGAGGCACTTCCGGTGGGTCCGAGCTGACAGCGGGGGGAACGTTTTTTTCGCGAAATACGGTGGCCCGTCCGGTGGGGCCCAGCAGTCAGGGGGAAACGATTTATTTCGCAAAATACTGGTGGCCCGTCCGGTGGGTCCCCACTATCAGGTAGAGGAATAATTATTTTCCGCGTAATAAGGAGGCACTTCCTTGCGGCTGCCGTGGACCCAGCTGTCAGCCTCTCCACATATAGTACTCTTCCGTTGGAAGTCGGTCGTTGACCACATTGACCATGCCGCGCCAAGAGCACCTCGGCGGTGGACGACGGCGAGGCCTAGGAAGGGGACGACATGGAGCCGGGCCACGGGAGGCAGGAGCAGGCATTAGCACAGCCGGCCACGGGAGGCAGGAGCAGGCGGCACGACCAGCGCTGCTTTGGGCGGCTGGAGCAAGAAGACCAGAGGTTGAAGAAGCCGTATGGCCGTTGGATTGACATCATACGGTCACTGGAGTATTGACTAATTTGACAAAGCCCTCCATCCCTGTCAACTTAGTAGGCCCACAAGTCAGCCCAACAATATGGTGGGTCCCAGCTAGCAGGGGGGTATTCATTTTTTTGGGCGTAATAAGGAGGCACTTCCTTGCGTGCGAAGATATAGCTTGTGGGTCCGACCTGTCAGTGGTGGTAATGTTTTTTTCACGAAATACTAAGGCCCTTTCGGTGGGTCCCTGATGTCAGGTGGACGAATCATTATTTTGCGCGTAATAAGGAGGCATTTCCTTGCATGCGGCCGTGGACCCAGCTGTCGACCTCTCCACGTACAGTCCACTTCAGATGCATGTCGTTCATTGACCAAGTTGACCAGGCCGCGCCGAGAGCACCAGGGCGGTGGACGACGACGAGGCCTAGGAAGGGAACGACACGGAGGCACGGAAGAATCAGCAGTTGTTTCCCACGCGGAGGGGAGTACGACTGAACGAGGGTTTACTGGTTCGTCTACAGTCACCGGAGAATAATAGCATGTGTGGGTGAGTAGAGGGATGGCTAGGCCAGCGATGGGAGTACGGTCGGGCCGTGAGGCCTGCGCGGCAGCATAGCTGGCCGCGGGAGGAGGGAGCGGGCAGTCCCGCCGATGCTTGTTTGAGCGGCTGGAGCATGAAGAGCAGAGATTGAAGAAGCACGATAGCCGTTGGATGGATATCCAACAGTCACTGCTCTCATGTGTTGATTAAGTTGACAGGGCGTTGCGTGTGCGTCAACCTTTTTTTATGAAAGCATACGCGTCAACCTGTAGTAGGCGCACAAGTCAGCCTCAAATCTATGGAAAACAGCATACAACCCATCTGCCATTATTTCTAATAATGTACAACCGATTTGCTAATTCTTAAGATTTTTTTGGAGCCCATCTTCTTTTCGTTAGCATTACACCCCATATTGTGGCCACGGTTTAAAAGTATACGAAATTTTACATATTTCGGTGCGGTCAACTGTTTTTAATCCAGAAATATCGATTCACATTCAAACTATTTTGAAAAATAATTTATATAAATATAAAATCAAAATAATAGTCCACGCATAAAAATCAATGGAATTTAAGATCTTGTAATGAAAAAAATGAAACTAATTCCCGGTTTGATGTATTTTAAAAATGTACAGGCCATTTCTGGGCAAACCGAATGAAACTCTCCTCGTCTTGAAACATTTGCAGCCCAACAGGGCCGATAAAGCAAGTAGGCCTTGTTTGGGTATTTCTTTAAAAAACATAGAACTGGGCTAGCCATTTTCAGCAAGAAAAAAACACAACTGGGCTCATGATGTGGTAAACATAAATAAAACCCTGGCTAGACGGGCCATAGCCCCCGCACAGCCCCGTTGTACCCTGATCCGTCGCTAAAACTAGTATGAATAACAACTGCTTGTTCCTCATTGTCTCAAAAAAAACTGCTTGTTCCTCAAAAAAAAATTGCGCGACTTGCTGGGTCCCTGGTGTCAGCCGCTCGTAGTGTAATTCTCTCGTTTATTGACTACGTTGACGATGGCGTGAGCCCCAGATGTCCAACCATTAGGAGGAACCATATTTTTGGGCTTGTACTATAGAGGCACTTGCTTGCGTATAGCCATGACGCTGGTGGGTCCCTACTGTCATCCTCTCTACGTACAATCATCTCCTTGTTCCTCTCGGTTGTTGACAATGTTGACAACGCAAGAGGGAGGCGCACCGCGCATGGCGAGCGAACCAAGGCCGCAAGGCAGAGGACGACGACGAGGACTCGGACGGAACGAACAGGAGCCGTTGAAGATGGCCGGTCCAGTCGCAGGCGGAAGGCAGTACGAGGGTTGACTGGTGGGGGTGGTGGGGGCTAGTCACTTGGATTCTGTAATGCACAGTGAGCTCAAGCAGCCGGTGTGAGTGATGTTATTTCCCTTGGTTGTCATTTGTTACAATATTTCACTCTAAATTAAACGAATGGCAAGCCATTTGCCTTGTTTCAAAGAAAATATGACAGTCACACCCGAGTTGAAAAGGGTAGGAACATCTAACTCCAGCTTACAAACTATACAAAAGCATGAGGGTTGATTGTTCATCAGGTTTACAAAAAAACCCAGATTGAAAAGGGCAACAACATCTAACACCGGCACTGTTTTCGGCAGTCACAGTCAAATGGATTGGTCAGGTCCATACAATGAACATCCTGGATCATAAAATTTACTGGATTATGACCACAATATGTTGTAAATAGAAGCCCGACACGTTCAGAAGCTCTTTTGCCCACCTGAAACTCCTTTTTTTTGCTGTTCGACATACCCATCTGTCAAAACCATGCTGCTAATAAACTTAAGCCTGATGGACAATAGTAACCTCGCATTCAGCAGGAAGAATGTGACAAATCTTGTGTTTGCACGGTTGGCTACATATCATTCTAGCGTTATTGTCTTCAATCAAATCTCATGAGAAGTGAGAAAATCCCAATGCTTACGAATCCACCGATTGGTTATAACTTTCTTACCCCGTCCTGTTGCCTAAATGGACATGAAAATTGAAAACAGTTAAGGTCTAAAAGAAGAGTGTCGAAAGAGCAACAGCTGAACGGTTAATTCTAGTACACTATATGCGGGCTTCCAATGTGCGTGAAATTATCACCTTTATATACAACTTCTCCAGACATGGAAAGCATTGCAGCAAGCCAATAATCTTGTTCAGATCAAAACTATTCATTTGGATATATAAGATCTTGACAAAATCCAGCACCATTGATAGGCCATCCATGGAGAAACTCTTCATTGAGCATAGAACATAATATTAGTACAAAATGTGTACTCCAAGATGATATATAAATTATGCGCAGAAATTTAAAATGCAGCATATGGCTACAAGTGTAGATGATAATATAAAGTACCTGAAGAACTGTGGAGCCAAACACCATATTGAAATGAGCACAGAGATCATGTATTACACCCAAGGTCTCCAGTTTAGGCGCAGAGAGGACGGTTATTTGCAATGGTGAATAACTAGAATCAAGGATCAACCTTTGAAGTGAAGGTGCATCTTGGATGATGAGCTGCCTTCCGTCAAAAGAATTTCCAATTCTTACAAGGTTAGGCACTTTATTTGGAGACAACCGATTCTAACTGTGAAAACAAGCACCAAGCACTCCAGCGCAGGGCAACTGGAGTGGATGATGCTATGCAATGAGGCCTCCGATATACGAACCCGCACAAGTGAAAGTTTCTTGAGAACTGGGAGTCGAAGGTTTAGTACCAGATTGTCTGGAAGGTAGCACAACACAAAGGTGGCGGTGTGGAGAGAGGAGGAAAACCGCGAGATGGACATCGGTGCTGAGGGCACAAGTTCATGGCGTTCTGTATGTGGTATGTGATTCCCAGGCGAATAGTAGAACTCAAGCAGCTGTAGTTCTGTGAATTCAGGGGATTTCAGCCAGGCATCCACCGTGCAGGGCATGGTATGCTTGCTCAGGTAGCATGACAGGATATAGAGGCTTTGAACGGAGCCCTGGTGGGAGGAGATGATGGCTCTGGGGATTTCAAAATCATTGAAGAGAGATAGCTGACGACAGTCAAGATTAAGGGGCACGACGCGCCATAGAGAGCGCCACCGAATTGAGAGGACTTGGGTGCGGCAGAAATCCTTGGTGGGGAGAAGCGAGATGATCTCCCCAAGGACGGCGTCCGGTAGATTGCTGATGCAGTCCACCCGAGATTCTACGGGTTCCTGGGATCCGGTGGGGGCGGGGTCGCCGCTTCTCCCCGCACTGCCGGGTGCGGGATCTACAACAGGCGTCGCCGCTGGCGGGAGCCTCATCTACTTGGCGCTGGGGTCAGCCGACTCCATTTTCCTCGAGGGCGTCGCGTCGCGCTCATGGATTTGAGCAGAGTAACAAATGACGAGCCTAGGTGTAGTGCGAGCGAAGAAGAAGGGGAGCTGGGGGTTTTCTGTAGGAGTGAGGAGGAAGGGGAGCTGGGGTTTTCTGTAGGAATGAGCTGACGTGAGGTGTGTGGGAGCGAGGAGGAAGAAGAGCACCCAGGTTTTTTTTGTGGGGGAGGGGGGGCGGTGTGCTGGGTGTGGGTAGCGCCTTTTGAATCGATTTTACTATTTACTAGTGTCGATTGGCTGTTTTGTCTTGGGCCCAGAGAAACAATTACTACTAGTACAGTGGAGACACTCTACAGCTACCCAGAAAAACAATTACTACTAGTACAGTGGAGACACTCTACCGCTCCTCCTAGGTCATTGAAACGTCTCCCTCTACTGAATGCCATTATACTTTTGTTCACCGACATGCATGCCATGCAGCGCGCGGGCCCAAATGCCATCCACCAAATTAGCAGGCAGTATGCAGGCGGAGAGTCACCCCGGTCGTAGCGCGGCAGTAACGAGACATCGTATCACAAAACCCCACCTCCCCGCAGTCTAAGTTTGACGGACGAAGCAACCATCATTTCACACCTCGCTGAATCCCCTTCTCCCTCACCGTCTTTAAGAAAGGCAACACTCGCATCTGCCACTGTTCTTCTCTCCCAATGAAGGGAAGGTAAGCGGATCCGTGATGTTGGTATATTTTTGTTCAGAGAAAAAAAAGAACTTTTGCAAAGCAGTAACCGATCCTCACTCTCTTTTTTGTTTCATTGTCATTGCGATTGTGTTTTCCTTTCAGTGGTCTCCTAGTATTCGTCAGTTTCATGATGGACCAAGGAGAACCAGGCAAAGATCTGCCGATATTGGAGCAGACGCGGGAGGCTGATCCCCACGAGACAGAGAGCTCCAAGAAGATGGAGGCAACCACCGAGCCGACCCCAGATACGCTCACGGCCACTACTGAGATGGTCAATGCCCCGTTTGAGGTTACAACCCCCGTGGCACTGCAGGAGCAGTTTTCCCCCTTCGAGGATGTGTGTCCCCCCCCCCCGCTGAGCTGCCCAAGGTGATTTCCTTCTTTGCCGATCTTGATTGTGGTTTTTCATCTAAGTATGTGGTGATTTTTTTAGAAAAGGAAGCATGTGGTGATTAATAATGCAAAATTTTATTAGCTTCGATGCCATGCTATACATAGTGGTTTAAATAACTTGTGGTTCTTATACTGAAAAGTAATTCAGAATTTGTTTCTATTTCAATTAGAGCCCTGATGCAGACAAGGATTGTGTGGTTGTGCATGTCACTCGCTATGAGGCGGACGACCTGAATATACGCACTGGGAAAACAGAGTTCTTAGGCTGTTGGATCCTGGGAGCCATTTGCGGTTACCAATGAAGAGTTGTATTCCAGCCTCACTGTTGTTAGGCGTGTTGTCCAGGGTGTACTAAAGCACAAGAAGTTCAAAGCTACTCCTTCGTTTGTGAGGCATACTGTTCTTGTCAAGCTTACGCAGGAAGATGACGTGGCATGCCTCCACAAACAAGTTTATCAGTGGCAAGGCCACAAGGTTGTCTTCGTGAAGGTTCACAGGATTGAGCTGCTGTGGGACGTCCTCGATGATGTTCATGGCAAGGTTCGTCTTGTGTCCAGCCCAAATTAGATCGAGGCATGAAATAGTTGCCCCAGCTAGTGTTTAATAGTAGTTTGGATTGTGTCTAATTATCCGAACCTTGCCTGTTATCGACCCCTCTGGGGCTAGTGCTTTGTTTGAATCCATCTATGGGAACTGCTGCTACTTTTGTGTGCCCGTGAATCATGTGAGAACCATCATAATTGTTACCGAAACAGATGCGTCCTCACTAGTTTTTTCATGAATATGGCATGGTAAGACATAAGTTGTCACGGTTTATCATACGAGCAGTGTGTGTTTTGATGAAATAGAGCACTCGTTCGAGAACCGTGCGCTGACGTATACATAAGTACTTGTAAACACTGTTGGTGCTACCCCACGTGTAAGCAGTTGTGCAAAACACGGCACATTGGCTCAGCTCACTTCAACACTAGGCTATCGACCAGCTAACAATCAACAATCTGATGTCTGACATATAAGCAACTACTATGTATCTTGTTACAGTGGTTCATGCAGTTAATTGAGGCCACAATGTAATAAATTCCAAACATTCACACGCTAGTCCAGCGTTCATGTGGAACACTCACAATTAAACTCGTCTTCATAAAAATCTTGAAAAGCATAAGTTAAGAAATTTTATATATCTCAATGATTCATAGAACATAACAAACATATACTAGTTCATAGCAAAAGACAAAGTTGTGAGAAGGTTTACAAATCAGGAAAAAACAAGCAAGGCTTCTCTGAGCAAAGGGCCTCCCGGCAGGCTTAAATTTCCTGGAGTTCACTCTGGTTTTTTCTTGTTGCCACCATCCAGGGTTAGGTTCTCTCATTCCAGAATAACCAATTATAATTGGGGTCTCAGCTGGAATGCTGAACTGAACCATGTAGTGTACTGACTAGCTGAAATGCTTGTGCATTCCACTAAATTTAAGCACCGCTATTTGCAGAAATAAGCAGACCACAATGCCTCTTGTCCGCGCACCTGTCCAAAAAACCGCCGTGCAGTCTTGCCAGCTAGTCCTCGGTCCATGGATGAACTGGTAGAAAGTGCATTCCGGACTAGGATGCAGTTGTTTTCGCTCATCCCTGCACTGCAATCAGGAAGTAAAACGTACGAATCAACTTCTTTTAGATTGCGTTGGTCATTCTACCTTAGTTACTACCAATGTAGGGATATCTTGAAGACGGGAGGTTAAACGACGGCAACGAGGGATAGCCATCTCATTTTGCGCTGTTGTACTAAAACTAAGGTGTGTGCTTTTGATTGCGCGGATAGAAACTATACGGAGACAGACATCCCGAAATGATATGGAGACAGACATCCCTGTTTGCACAAATACGAAATACAGTTATTTAAACAATGACACATATTACTACTTTCCCCCGTTTCCTCTTAGAACCAAGTCCTATATTCATCCTACAGCTTTCCCACTTTCTTCCCTATTTGAACCAACGCTTTGAGTTCACTGTATGAACTAGCTTTACTTCTAATAATAGTAGAAGTCTAGGTGGCTTTGTAATAGCAGACGGAAGTAGAAAAGGATCCACACGAAGGGGGAAGAGCTGGGGCAGTAGAGCAAGGCAGGTTTCGAAGGAATATATACATGAGGGTCGTCGGCATGTGGCAAAGACGGCGTCGGGAGGCCGCATCTTGGCCACAATACCGCAAGGAGGAAGAAGGGGTCGGAGGCCCTCCCGAGCCGGCGCGGAGAGAACGGCACGGTCGCCGATCGGGACGCGCGGGCAGCCTTTGGTCTCCTCCCTCGTTGCCGACGACAGCGTGAACGATGCACCTACACCCCCTGCCCCGGTCGAGGTTGTCTGACCGGATTTGTGACCAGCCGTGAGCTGAGAGAGAGTGTGGCCACCTATGCCTTGCTTAGATCTGGAGAGCATGAGAGAGTGAACGAGAGGAACCCTAGTAAAGCAAGCGCTAAGGCTCCTGCTTTTATATATAGTGGAGTGATTTTGTTGTACCGGCTTCAAAAAAATGCGCTCCTACGTGTACCCGCGAGTGGGTGTGAGAGAACTAGTGCATGCGTGCACCGCTTCTCTTCGTGAGAGTACAACATATACTATGCCCAAAGAACGTTCGTCGCAAGAGGAATAGTATAAGTGTGTGACGTGTGAGCTAAAATAAAATATGCGTGCCGTCTTTTGTTTTTTAGAAGTTCTGAGGGTAGGGTGTGAAGAGAACATATGTGCGTGACGTCTACCTGCAGATAGAGGATGGGTGCGACGTGCGAGTATGCGAGAGGATTGGGAGCGTCGTGACTCGTGAGGGTGCGTGTGCATGAGAGAGAGGGGGGCACGTATCAATGCAATGCATGTGTCCGTAAATCATTATCCGACAAAACGTTCGCCACAAGCCTTTTCCTGACGAACGCCGTAAGAACCGTTAGATCGGCATCCGACAGTGTCAGTTTTGCCATGTCATTTAATAGAACAGCCACTCCTCCTACACACAAATCTTCCACGTGAGTGTTAGCAACTGCCGTATGCTCCCTCCGTTCCGAAATGCAGTGCATATAGCTTTATTGAAAATTAGAACCTCGCAAACTTTTACCGAGTTTTCGTGTACCAAATTGCACATGTAGAATACCCTGTATATATCATTTCATTCATCTTCGATAGGTAACTATAAAGATGGGTGAGGAGTCTACAAAGAAAGACCATCGTATCACCCGCAGCAATTTCAACCATCCTTTAGTGTCGAGGAATATCATAGGAACTCTATATGATATGATTTTTATAGGATTTTTTCCTTTAGAGCCAATTGGTTCATAGGAATAGATTCATATACTCTACATTTCAAAGGAAATAAACATGATATCATTTCTATAGCTTTAGAGCCACTTGGTTCATATGAATGGATTCCTATACTCCCTTAATTTCAAAGGAAAATAAACATTAGCGTATATTCAATAGAAAAGTTCCTATGATATGAACCAAATTACATCTCTTTACTAATCCCTCCTCATAGGAATTGAGATACATGTCATCTCTAGATTCAATAGAAAAGTTCCTATGATGTGAACCAAATGACATCTCCTTTCCAATCCCTACTCATAGGAATTGAGATGCTCCATGTCATCTCTTTCCCTACAACTTCCACGTATGCATCTTCTATTCCTAAATAGATAGTACAACCCACTAGTAGCTTTTTTCCAAAACATGCAACTATGGCAAAAGAACTATAAAGTGTGCCAATAACTTTGAAAGATGGTCGCTGGATGAAGCTAACCCGACAGTGCAGAGATGGGCAAATCCGAGCACTACTGGCCATTGGATATCATCAACATTCCACTAGATCTGCCACATGTACAATTTAGAAGACTCCATGGTTGAACTTAAGCATAATGCACAAACCTCAAAACACAAGCACTTCTCCTTTGTTCTAGAATCTTCTGTATCATAATTGATTATTTTTTTCTAAATGAATTGCCATTATTTGTTTTTTACTTTATGATTTACAATGCACAACCCCATGAATCCTAACATTTTATAAAACTAATTGATTTTGAATGAGATGAACTATAAGAACTAAACGAACATCTACATCATGCATATATGACTCAAAGCTTTACATGCTATAGTGTGTATTTATTCATAATTTGGTTTCGAAATCTCATGCGTTCAATACATGTGTAACTTACTAGTTTTGAGTAGAGTAGCAAATTTCACGCGGCCCCGGGTATATCAAAATGCAGGGCCCATGCATCATTGCCTTTCGGTCGAACCTACGTCCACAACTTTTTGTACGTGCTAAAAACCAAGCAGCCCACACATATTTAAGGCGTCGACTTGATCACTCAAACCCGTTTACTACGATGTGGCCCCGCACGCCTTAGTACTCCTACAAACCCTACCGCCGCATTCATCATCGGTTTTCTTCAAGAGGACGAGGGAGAAGCCGATTTGTAGTGGAGGCGCTTTCAAAAAAAAGGATCTGTAGTGGAGACCCCTACCCTAGGGTGCCCTAGGTAGCGGCCGCACGCATCATTGTTTTCTCTTTTCTTTATGATCTTGCGTGCTAGAGTGAAATGATGGTTGCTTCGTCCGTCCAGCTTAATGCGGGAAAGGTGGGGCTTTGTCATTTGACCCCTCATCGCTCATTTTCTACTACTGCGGCGCTACGACCGGGGTGCCTCCAATTCCAACCACTACTCCGAACTGTAATTTGGTGCATCACACATGGAACAAGATAGTGGATGAGCCACATGTCTGCCAAAGGGGTCCTGTTAAGTGTGTCGCCATTTCGTGTGCGGACTGACCCTGCTTGAGTTGCTACGCCAACACAACAGGAGCAGCCTACTACTTGGTTTTGCTCCTTGGTGAATCCCGACTATATTGATCTAAAAAGATACGTGCTGAACTACCCTCTCCGTCTCGGTTTTTTATTTGTAGGCGTCTCGGTTTATAGGGCCTGCACGTAGTTCTAGGTCATCCATTTAACTAACTAAATATGAGTTACTATGTCACAAAAAGTATATCATTGGATTCTTATTGGTTGATATGTGAAGAAACAAGAAACGAGGTAGAAGTAAATGCACCGTGCCTTAGTATTGTGGGATTATTTGGTTTTCGTAAGATGACGTGTGTTTGGTTGCAAGGGTGATCATGAATGGGTTGGGATCGTTTAGAAAATAGACATGTTTGGTTATAAAGCACATGAATGGTTCGAGTCAAAAAAAGAGAATATGCCTTGAAGATGCTGAACCATTCCACCCAACCAAATCGGTCAAATCAAATGGCCACCCTTTGCATGCATGACTATCTGAGCATGACTGGTGGTCCCGTCTTAAATAATGAGCTCATCTCTTATATTCAGCCAAACACATAATTGAATGGTTCAATCCCAAAAAACTGAACGGTCCCAATCCATTCATATGATACCTTCAACCAAACACATTCAACGGAGGGAGTAGTTGTATTTAAAAGTCGAGGGCGGGGCTTTTCCTGCGCGGTAGGCGAGGCAGTTCCGCCTAGTCGGTTCGACAGAGACGCGAGAAGACGAGGGAGTAGGCTGCTGCAAACGTAGGGCTGTGTGATTTGACAGCGAGTTACTGCTGGACAGGTGGGGCCTCGTGATTTGACTTGCCATTATCATTTTTACTGCGGCGCTACGACCGGCGTGAGTCTCCCGATTCCTGACCACCTCCATACAGGTGCCTCTCCCAATGCTCCACCATGTAGTAGTAGAGGCTGGCTCTTGCATGAGAGCCCACTTCTCCACTTTTTCCTTGCCTCTCTTTCCTCCACATATGCAAAAATGCCATGTAAAGCGCACCCTCCATCTATGTGTGTAAGTCATTTTACGAAAATCAAATAATCAAAAAGCACTTAGGCGCGGTGCATTAACTTCTACCTTGTTTCTTGTTTCTTGACATATCAACCAATAAGAGATAAAGGGTGTGCATGCTTTTAATGACTTGAGACTGTCAAACACGACATGCAGTGGTTAGTTCATTGCATGCAATACTATTAATTAGCAAATAAACGTTAACGTTTCCCATTTTCTCCTCCTCCTTGGTCACGGTGCACAACCTAAGATGATATTGTACTTGCTTGCTCCTACAGGTGCTTAAGCTTGCCACATAGGCATAAAGTCTGATGTGGCAAGTTAATCAAGAAGAGAGATACTAGTTTGGTGACCCAAGGAAGAAATGGTGCTAAGCGCATGTACCTAGGTGAAAAGACAATTTTGAGTCTATAGCTAATTAAATGAAGCAAACTTAGCAACACCATTTCATTGGAAGAGGTCACTCCTTGGCAAATGCAATAAATACTAGTACTCCCTGTGTCCCATTATATAAGAATGTTTTTGACACTACACTAGCTAGTGTCAAAAATGTTCTTATATTATGGGACGGAGGGAATACCAAGAAAGAGATAGAGAGGAGTAAAGAAAAATACACTTATAGCCAACCTTATAGCCAACCTTGTTGTAGTATGAGTGACTAAGTGATGACTATGTATGACATGCCAACATCAGATAGCCTAACACACCGTGTTAAATCTCCAAGGGCGCGACCACGCGAGCGACACGACGGTCGTGGTAGGCGCGACCATGATACGGGCTGCTGGCAGCCCTTGGATCTGAGATCAAACGGTCACATGCTAAGTTGCTGAAAATTTTAATAACCCTCCAAGATAGGATATTCACCCATAGGTCTAGAATCACGCCATGCAACCGTTTGATCTCAGATCCAAGGGCTCTCAGAAGCCCGTATCATGGGAGAATGGAATGCCACTACCCTGCCATTCGCACGCTGACAGTTCGCTCCTACTCTTTCCCGCACGTCCTTTAATACTACGGCGGTTCGCTCCTAGTTGTCCCGTCCATTCTCATTATGGCAGTTCCACTAATCCTAACCCTCCTCCCAAATCCATGGCGTCCCAAATCTCCCCGATCGGCGGTGAGTACAAGGTTAGAACCATCACCGGCGATGAGTTCGATGTCATCTACACCCGTACTTCCGCGACGGTGAAAGGATGCCTTTCTCGCTTCAGACGCATGTTCGAAAACTCACATGATGAGTGGGCCGCTGGGCTAGATGTTGAGTACACCACAGTCCTGGGACGAGAGAAGGATCTAAAGGACGAAGAGAGGAAGAAGCCCGCCGTGATCCAGGTTTGCGTACATAACGTTTGCTTGGTCTACCACATATGCCATGCCGACGTTGAGTGCCAGGATTTTAAGAACTGCCTCGAGGAAAAAACAGTCAAATTCGTTACTGTAGACTTTAAGAACGACAAAGAAGTCCTGTGTCGGATAGGCCTCATTGTAGGCAACCCCTTCGACCTCCAGAAGAATTGGCTGGTGCCCTCTCATCAGCCCTCAATGCTTACCCTGGTAGGAGCCATGGTTCATCCTTCATACCGCAAAATGGAGAAACCTCATTACACGTTTCATCGTCATGCATGGCAGCGGAATGTGCTAGATATAGACCACATCCAGTACGCTGCAATGGATGGCTACCTTTGTTTCAATATCTACAAGGGTTAGATGAAGAGCAACAGCCAAGTTGGCGGTTCAAGCAAAGAAGTATCGGCCAAGAGGAAGAGGGACAAGGACAAAGTCGAGGACGTGGACGAGGACTCCGAGTAAGGTGGCAGTGTCGTTGCTCATGGCGGTTCTAAACTTCTAATGCAGTGTCTACCGGATTAGTTGCATAGTTTAATTTCAGGTGTGCTTAGTTTAATTTGAGGGGTGTGTTGTGCTGAGCCCCCAGTAGAACTATGTTATGTTTCTTCTCGTTACTTCAACTCTTCAGTATGTACATACTAGTACTAGTATTTCTATAATAGAATTTAGCACCCCAATTAAGCACGTACTAGCTTTTTTAATAGTACTATATGCATAATTTGGCGACGAGCACTCTCTATATGTACCACCTTTTTTTAAAATTTCAATTTTTGCTCCATGGCGCAATCCATCGATAGTGGAGTACTACTGTACAAAAGTATACATTTTTTAAAAGGCTAGCATACTGTTCATCACAGATATATATATATATATATATATATATATATATATATATAGCCAGTTAAATTCTCAACCTAGAACGACGTGCATGCCATGTAGTAAACCGATCCGGAGGAAGTATAGTAAAAATGAGGTGATTTTACCCAGCGATCGGCGGGGGAGCATGGCCTGTCATGCGGTCCCACGTGTCATGATGTACCAAGGCGATGCATGTGTCCCTCTTGAGGAAGAAGCAATACTAGTACGTGGTTTGAGATGATGTCCAACCGAAGTGTGAAATAATGGTTGCTTCGTCCGTCTGGGAAGGTGCGGCATTGTGACTTGACGTCTCATTGCTCATTACTAACACCGGGTTGGTACGAGTGGGGTGCGTCCCCCTTGCTGTTCTGCGCTGTTATTTCGTGTTTGACACGTCGACCCGGTTGCTATATGTCCCACATGTCGGCGACAGGAAGTACAGAATTCATGAAAGGGAGCGTCGACGGAGGAGTATACTACAGAATTCATGAAAGGGAGCGACTTAGTTTTGGAAAAATCTGTTTTTACGGAGTACGTACCCACCAGGGTTTATAGGGCTCATCTAAAAAACATTCGTTTTACGGAGTAGTAGTACCATTACATGTTGGATTTCGAGGTGCGTTAGATCGGCCGACGCAAGCAGTGTCAAGAAGAAACTAACCAATGCATGTACAAGTTCATGGAAATTTAGTGGTCATTCATGCATTCGTTCTAATTAATGCCTCGGTAAACATAAATTCTTGAGAAAAACAAGCGAACTGTGCAAACTATGAAATTAATTCGACCACTCACCGTCTACCTTGGTTGGAGAGATTTTGAAATTGAGCCATAAACTGGAAAGGAGGGAGTAGTAACTTTTGTCTCGATTACTATTTGTGGCCTTGTATAGATGCAAAATGTATTTTTTATAGTGGCCTTTTATAAGTAAATAGAGGGAGTACTAACCAAAGTACGTAGTAGGGACGAGGAGTAAATGGAGGGAGTAGTAAAATTTTCTCCTCGTGCTGCGAGCCACCGCGCGCGTGGGCGAGGGAGTGGGCGTAAATGGGTACAGTAGTACTCCAGCTTCACCTCATCCTGCGAGCCACCGCGCCCTTGGGCGGGGGAGATGGCGTACTAAGCAAGTTTCTCCTTGTTCTGCGAGTTGACGGGACACATCAAAAGTACTTCAGTGTATAGAGCCTTGCCTCTAAGGTAGGCCCCACATGGTTTGCCTCTTTTTTTAATTTAACATAACGCGTCAAGTCGTAATTTGTTTGTTCACCCGTGGTAGACGATCCTCCCTCCACCAAGTGGACAACCAGTACACGTGCCAAATTACCACGTGGGCTGCCTTTTTCGTACAGAAATGAGCTCCACTGTGTACCCGCGTGGGTGTGGTTGGGAAAGAGACGGGAGTACGTGCGCCGTGCGTGCACCTCTTCTCTTTGTGCACGTCCCCCACCTACGTGGGTGTGTGTGAGAGAGATACAAACCTAGACATAATGCGCCGTCCATCCCCATGCCTCTGCCCAGTCCGACCACCAGTCACCACCACGGCACCACGCCTCACTCCTCCTCACCTTATCTCTCATATTTCTCCCTCCATTTTTATACACAAGGGGCCACTATCAAAATTACAATTTGCAGATATACAAGGCCACTAACACTAATCGATGCAATATGAATGGTGTTTGCCTCGTGGTACTAGCAAAGAAGGACATTAATTATCCCTTGCATGCATGCGGGAGTTTGTAAAAAATGCATCTTGATGTTCCGTGCAATGCACGGGCATCTTGCTAGTCCATGAAAACAACACATGGCAAAATTCCACGGCGAACAAGGGATTTGAATCTGTTGGGAGGGGCTGTTTGGATCTTGCCCAGGGTAGCCAAAATATTGGCGACCCTTTTGTCCACCGGTGCCTTTGCCACCGATGAACGAGGAACGGCTCGGGGTGCTCATGCTGTCATGCATCCTCCAGCGCACATGTTGGAGACGAGCTCGCACGAGCTGTGTTTTTTTGTCCCACAACACCGCTCGAGCCGCCCGCAGACCGACCAGCGACCCACAAATTACGCCATCCAACCATAGACGCACACATTATGACAGCAACTCAACCAACCGGATGAAATTCACGCAAACACGTAGACAAACTGATACTCATTCACGCAACCACCAGAGTATTTCATATAAACAACGACGGAAATCATATAAAATACCAGTTTTTCACACAAATGTGACGGATTTCATTACATTCAAATGAACTACGCGGTGCTAGTTCTGTATAGCACAGGTATATAATACATGGCCTAAATGGTCGCCCGCCGATTGATTTGTGTTCCTCATGTCCGGCAGCACGATCACCAGACTGCCGGGAGCCCCGGAGGTATATGCTTCTGCGCAAAGGACGACTCGCTTCCCTACTGCACAACAAATATCATTGGCTGGTGCCGAAGATGATGGTGGCCGGCACCGGTTCGAGTTCATCACCGGCCACTACTTCGCCATGGCCGGCACCGGCTCGAGTTCATCCTAACATTGACCTCTTTCGTGGAGCCCATGCAGGGTCGACGAAGGTCCTCGCAACAAAAGGATCCGGCAAGACACCTGCTGTGTACGCCGGCGTCGCCTCCACAGTGGCCTTCATGGGACCCAAGCGGCAGCGGCCTCCCGTGTTCTACTTCTCCTCGATGATGGCGGCGGACGCGGAGGCGCTGGCCACTGACTCGTCGGTCTCCGCGCACCCGGCTTATGTCACTGCTTGCATGGCGCGGCCGCCGGCATGGGAGTCTCGGCCACAGAAACGGGAGATGCGGTACGAGGCGGTGGCGTGGACGGCAGCAACGACGCCCGTGCGCCGCTCCTCGTCGAGCTGGACTGGAGCGGCAAGTTGCTGAACCGCGCGCTGGCTTGGGGCGGCAACTGGCTCCGTCGGGCGAGGGGAGGGAGGTGAATCAGCGAGTTGCATAGCTCGTATCCGACGGGCTACCCAGCTGGCTTGGATGCGGAATAACTACTCTTCGTAAGCCATTGTAAGAGTGGACAAACTGGTGGAGGAGATAGGGGGCGGCGGAGGTGTGCGATTCTTGGCCGGCTGAAAGCACAAGTGCTCCCTAGGTGGTTTTGGTAATTAATGACAACATATCTCTTGTTGGACTAACACTTTTATCTAGCATGTTTCAGACAAGTTGTAACACCCGGGTAATCATGCTACAGTAATCCCACGCTAATCATGCCACGTCACCTCGGTTACTGTTGCTAACCTCACAATGATTCGAAACTGTTTCAAAATTTAAATTCTAAACATGTCAAACAATAAAAGCTTTCAAAAGTTGAAACAAAAATGTTCGGTGGGTGCCGAATATTACAAGGGTAATTATAGTAAAGAAAACATATTTTTAGAAAGTGCCTGAATATTTTAAAAGAACTAAAACAGAAAAGATAAATAAGGAAAAGAAGATAAAAACAAAAATTAACACTAACAACAACAAAATAAAAAGGGAACCTCCCCTCCCACGGCCCACCGACCCACCTGGACCAGGCCGGCCACCTGGCCCATCCGGCCTCACCCCACTCCCCTTAACCCCCGATCCACACCAAACCCTAGCCCTATCCCCTCGTCCTCCCACTTCCCCCCGATCTGGATCAGGGATCCACCCATCGCTCGCCCTGCGCGACCCCAGCGCGCCCCGCTCCGCCGCCCGTTGCCGCCCCGCCCCGCCTCCGTCCTCCCCCGCGACGCCACCTCACCGGTGCCGCCCGGCCCCGAACGCCTCGTCCTCGCCGAACGCCTCGTCCTCGCCGCCCCCTCCCGGCCTTCTTCCTCACCCTCCGGCATCGCGCCCGTCTTCCCCGAGCCCCGGCACGACCTCGACGCCGCTGGACCCCGCCATCGTCGGAGCTGCCTCGCGGAGCGGCCCTGCCGTCCTCCTCTTCGACTCCTCCTCGCCGGACCTCCTCCTCTACGTCGCCGTCATCCCCGTCCTCCTCCCCAAAGGCTCCACCGAGCCTCACCGACCCTCTTCTCTGCAACGCGGTGAGGCCACGACCTCCCTCTCCTCTTCTCCCCTCTCCGTTGCACGTCACCGTGCCCGCACCCCGTTCGCCCCCGCTCGACCCAGCGCGCGCCCACGCGCTCCTGTGCGCCCCCGCGTGCGTAACCCGCGCCATCCAGCCGTAGCCACGACGCCCGTCGCCCCTGCTGCCGACTCCCACCGCCGTCTCTGCCCTGCGGCTCCTGGCCGCGTCCGCCCGGGGCGCCGTCGTCGTCCGACGCCTCATCCCACTCCCGCTACGTTAGCCGTCCACTGCGGCGATCCTCTCAGCTAACCGCGCCGCCCTGCTCCGGTCGTCGGAGCCAGGCCGCACGCCTGCTGCCCCGCGGCGCCTCGTCGGGCTGGCGCTCGTCGCCCGACCCACCCGGCGCCCATAACTGTGCGCCCGCTAAGGCACTTAGGCCAATGACATGTGGGGTCCCACACCCCACGCCCTAGAATGTTTAAAAAAAACATAAGAAACATAATATATAAAATAAAATTAATAATAATTGAATTATTTAAATAATTGTTTACTTAATTAATTAATTTAATTAATCTTGTTTAGATTAACCTAATCATTTAGTTAGACTAACTAAACTTGATTAGTTAGTCTTAGCCTATGGCATGCAGGACCCACATGTCAGGTTGACCAGTCAACTCTGTTGACTGCTGACGTCAGCATGACCTCATGCTGATGTCATTAATCCATTTTTCGAATTAATTTAAATAATTAATTAAATTCAAGAAATTCATAAAATCTTTAGAAAATCATAACTTTTAATCCGTAACTTGGATTAAATTATTTTCAACATGAAAGTTGCCCAAAACGACGTGACGAATCCGGATACGCAGTCCGTTCGTCCGCCACGCACCCCTAACATATCAAACTCGCAACTTTACCCCTCCGGCTCCTCTGCCCGAAAACACGAAACACCGGGGATATTTTCCCGGATGTTTCCCCCTTCACCGGTATCGCCCATCCCTACATTAGGTCACCCCTAGCACAAAGTATTGCCGCGTCTTGCTTTGTGTTACATTTGATTGCTCCATTATTTATTGTGTTCCCCCTCCGTTACTCCTTTCCGGTAGACTCCGAGACCGATGCTGATGCCCCTGTGGTCGACTACGTCACCGACGACCCCTCTCTCTTGCCAGAGCAACCAGGCAAGCCCCCCCCTTGATCACCATATATCGCCTATTCTGCTCTATACTGCTTGCATTAGAGTAGTGTAGCATGTTACTGCTTTCAGTTAATCCTATACTGCTGCATAGCCTGTCCTTGCTACTATTGTTGTTACCTTTACCTGCTATCCTACTGCTTAGTATAGGATGCTAGTGTTCCATCAGTGGCCCTACACTCTTGTCCGTCTGCCATGCTATACTACTGGGCTGTGATCACTTCGGGAGGTGATCACGGGCATATACTATATACTTTACACTGTTACATTACCTGTGATACTGTTCGGAGATGGGGGCTGAAAGGACAGGTGGCTCCATCCCGGTAGAGGTGGGCCTGGGTTCCCGACGGTCCCCGACTGTTACTTTGTGGCGGAGCGACAGGGCAGGTTGAGACCACCTAGGAGAGAGGTGGGCCTGGCCCTGTTCGGCGTTCGCGGATATTTAACACGCTTAACGAGATCTTGGTATATTGATCTGAGTTGGCTACGAGCCTATACGCACTAACCATCTACGTGGGAGTAGTTATGGGTATCCCGGCGTCGTGGTATCAGCCGAAGCACTTCAGACGTCAGCGACGGAGCGGCACGCGCCGGATTGGAACGTAAGCCTGCTCTTGTATTAAGGGGGCTAGTTCTGCTTCCGGCCGCCCTCGCAACGTGCAGGTGTGCTATGGGCGATGGGCCCAGACCCTTGTGCGCTTAGGTTTAGACCGGCGTGCTGGCCTCTCTGTTTTGCCTAGGTGGGGCTGCGACGTGTTGATCTTCCGAGGCCGGGCATGACCCAGGAAAGTGTGTCCGGCCAAATGGGATCGAGCGTGTTGGGCTATGTGGTGCACCCCTGCAGGGAAGTTAATCTATTCGAATAGCCGTGATCTTCGGTAACAGGACGACTTGGAGTTGTACCTTGACCTTATGACAACTAGAACCGGATACTTAATAAAACACACCCTTCCAAGTTCCACAGACAACCCGGTGATCGCTTTTCTACAGGGCGACGAGGAGAGGATCGCCGGGTAGGTTTATGCTATGCGATGCTACTTGGAGATGCTACTTGGAGGACGTCAATCTACTCTCTTCTACATGCTGCAAGACGGAGGCTGCCAGAAGCGTAGTCTTCGATAGGATTAGCTATCCCCCTTTTATTCTGGCATTCTGCAGTTCAGTCCACCGATATGACCCTTTACACATATACCCATGCATATGTAGTGTAGCTCCTTGCTTGCGAGTACTTTGGATGAGTACTCACGGTTGCTTTTCTCCCTCTTTTCCCCCTTTCCCTTCTACCTGGTTGTCGCAACCAGATGCTGGAGCCCTGGAGCCAGACGACTACTATCCCGGAGGTGCCTACTACTGCGTGCAGCCCGCTGACGACGACCATGAGTAGTTTAGGAGGATCCCAGGCAGGAGGCCTGCGCCTCTTTCGATCTATATCCCAGTTTGTGCTAGCCTTCTTAAGGCAAACTTGTTTAACTTATGTCTGTACTCAGATATTGTTGCTTTCACTGACTCGTCTATGATCGAGCACTTGTATTCGAGCCCTCGAGGCCCCTGGCTTGTATTATGATGCTTGTATGACTTATTTATGTTTTAGAGTTGTGTTGTGATATCTTCCCGTGAGTCCCTGATCTTGATCGTACACATTTGCGTGCATGATTAGTGTACGATTAAATCGGGGGCGTCACAAGTTGGTATCAGAGCCGACTGCCTGTAGGAATCCCCCTTCCAACTCCTTGGCCGAAGTCGAGTCTAGACTTTACAAAACTTTTACTAACATGGCTGTGCGGCCCATGGGCCCACGTCGCCATTGGGTGGTACTAGGATCTTTTACTCCTCGACCTTTACTCTGGGACTCTGATCTCTCCTCTATTCGGGTTAAATGAAGTTTACTAAATCTAACATTAGGATCTCGTTATCACTTTCACCCGGAGAGCCCCTTATTACTAATGATCGTCTGCTGCACCAGAAGACCCTGAAGATACTCTCCACTGTTAACCCGAGAACTTGTGTTCATCGCGTTTGCAATTCACCTTCCACCGCAAACCCTTATGGATAACTACTTGCATTTGTTATTCTTACATTCATCCCCAGTGGTCTTGTTATTACAAGATACCCTGAAAAACTCGTCGTTGTTTCAATAATCCCTTGAGCTTACTGCCTTGCTGTTCTTTGTCACTTGAATACCCCTACGGTTAATTCTCGCACTTATCGAGTATCCGCTCATCCCCCAGTTGTTCATGTGTTACACAAAAGTCTTCGAAATACCACCCGATATTCCGAAAATCCTCAGCAACCTATTGCTCTGAAATTTCTTGTTTGCTTTCATTATGATTAATCCCATAAGTATAGAAATCTTATTGACATTCCTTGTCATTATCATTTTGAGTCTGTTGACTCAATATGCTGCGAATACACGCAATCATCATTGATCCTTATAAATTACCTTTCCGGCTGAGCTTCCATTCTTTTAACTGGAATTGGTTCTCGACCAATCCAATTGTCGTTGATTGTACCCTAAGGCTATTCAACTTATCCATCCCTAATCAGAGCATTGCTTCTGATCCCTTGATTTGGAAATCATAATTCCTTTGCATTTGACAATTGAGTTAGTCAGTTGTTTCTATAATCTGATCTCCTTGCATTCTTCTTCCTCTAGTTGAGTACCGATACTCGTAACAGATCCTTTGTGGACCATCAAGTCCTTTGTTGGATTGTTATCCGACAGTGTCCTTCACATTTGATCACTTTATGAGTTCTTCCCCTGATACATAATGCCTTTGTTAAGTTGTATCCTCTGCTTGGCCAACCATGCTCTGCTTTCGGGCTTGTGTTATTTACTCTTGAAACTTGTGGTATATGTTTCTAAGAAGCCCCTATGGGTTGAACATATGCCTTCTCTAAACCGTGTGAACCCGAAAGTTTTCACGAGTCATACTCTTCCGGTGCTTCACCAGATAAAATTTCAACACTGCAACTTCATCGAACGTGAGAAGTGAATGAAAGGTTATGCATTGGAGAAGTGGGAGTCGACCTTGAACTTGTGTTCATGCCCATGGACACGATGTAGATCTTGTCATTAAAGCTTCTCTTAAATGAATTATTCCTTTGGTATAAGTTCATCTTATATCTAGGATCTGGCCTTTTGCAATCGTGGTTCCGACCATGATTGTTCTTCTTTGATCTCATTTCTCGGACAAGTTAAAACAATTGTCTTCTATGGATCAATACACCAGACCAACCTTTACTTTGATCTTGTGTCGAGTATTACCCCCTGGTATCTCGTGATTATCATGGAACTGCATAACTTTTTATGAGTTCTTCATCAAGTGCTACCTTCCCACTGATTCCAATTTTTCGCGGGCTCTGAGTTACTGAACACTCAAAGACACCGATAACTGAACCGAGTCCGCTCTACGGTTCAACAACCCTTCGGTAAGCTTCTATAAGTACGAGTTTGTACCTGATCACATCATTCCTAGCCTGATCGGCTATATCATTAACATGCTAAATTTTAACTGTGCTACCGGGTCCTTCTCCTTGGAGCACAAAATTCGACGGTGAGCTAATCTTACAATCGATCTTCCTCGTCATATTGTTGGTCCTTGGACAGCAAGCTTGATTTCGAGTTTGTGTCCTACCCGTGGTTCCAATAACCTTCCGCTTCATTATTCCTTTGACTTGATGTCATCACTGATTGATTACATCTTCATGAAATCTCTCAACAAATGCATCGTGATCATCATCAACCTTATGAGCTCTTCCAGGATATCAATTGAGTTCATGATGAGAAATACCATCCTTGCACCTGATGATTTGTGTTACCTTTGACCACTTATTTGCCTTCCGTTCAACACAAACTTGTTCGTGTTTTGAGTTATACCTTGAGTTCCTTGCTATCCAGCAATTGTTCTTCTTTACCTTGGAGTATTACCATCCTTTATGTCAAGAATGTTCTGAGATTTGTTCCACCTCTTAAGAATTCTTGACATAGAAATACTTCTCACCATCACCATTCTTTCTTGGTCCCCGTGTTAATTCCAACAAGTGAACGGTGTTGTTTGGATTCTTTCCTTCTAGCAACCCTAATTTTTTTTGAAGTTAATGGTCGGAAGTTCATTCTTAGGCTATTGACTATTGAATCACCATTCTGACATTGGTCGTGCAACCCAACCCATATTTCGGGCGCACCTTTCAACCAATGTTTAATTGTGTATGTTTTCCTCGAGCATATTTCCTTATATCATTTGATCTGACCAATGTTATCTCCTTGTTCACTTAATTGTGGACATCCATCTTTTGGGAATCTCGGTGAATTGCCGTTGAGTTCACCAGACACCTCCTTGTCCTCTCCTTGGGTTAATGATGGACTCCTGATAACGGAAATCACTACATAGTTCATTTCCCCGAGAATCTTACAATGTCATCTCGTCAACTTGCGTTACATCTTTTCTTCTCAGATATCCTAAGTCTGAGGTATCCTGACACCAATCGGATCTGAATCTCGGTCAGATATGATGGTTGGAACATATTTCCAAGAGTTATAAGAATGGTATTTATGTGACCCGGTAAGGTGCTGTCGTGCCTAGCACACCTGGCCGGAGGCCATGTTGTTATAGATTCCTTTCCAACAAGGTTATCCATTCTTCCATGAGGAAACTGTAAGACTTAATCTACAAGTTATTCCTGATGAATCCTTCGTGTTTCCAAAGTCTGATCTTCACCTGATGACCATGTCAATGCTATCTCGAAGCATGTCTATGGTACTCCGATTTTCAACAAGACCATTTGAAGCCCAATGCTAAATGTTTCTTGCTCAATTACCCAAACACCGTTGTATGGGCAATGTCATGAAAATTCTCTCCCCTACCTAAAGAGTTTTCTACATAATATCCTGTCATGGATATCTTGCTCTGCTTGTCCTGGGGAAGGATATACCCCTGATATACGTGTTTTAAGCACATCTTCCTTCCCGTTGTTTTGTTCAAAATTTCTTGTAAACCACTTAACCGAGCAGTGGTAATCCCCTGCTTAGGTAAACACCTCGGTGTACCTTCCTGTCTGGTGTAACCCTGTTACTATTTTGATGACATTCCGGTAGCCACCGATGGACGAGAACTTTGCCTATTGGTCCGCCTCGTTCAACGAGCAGGAAATGGTTCTCTTCGTCCCTCGCCCTTGGTATCGATGTTGTTGCCGACATATCTGACAGGCTACCCTTTGACACGCCTTACTATCATGACCGTGCAAAATGTCGGCCCCCTTCCTACTTTCAACCACATGGTGGCCCCATAACCCACAGTTCCACAGGATCGAAATCTGACTCTCCTGTACACCCCTGTTCCCAAAGTTATTCCTCCCGCGGGGACTCGTACATAATTCACGAGCCAGTTTCCGGGAGATCATCAATTCTGTTATCAGACACCGTACTTATTCTCGTTGCCCTGAAACCCCTCTCACCTTCTGACGAGGCATTGAACGATTGCCTGGCTGCTTGAAACGTCTTATGGCACCTCCTTACTTTGCTCTCGATACTTTCTTAAGCTTCAATTCGAGAGTTACTTTCGCCACCTTCCCTAATGTTATCTACCGGATAAGCAACCAGTGCAGAGTTCCGATCTTTCGAGTTACCCATTATCATTTTACGTAAGTACGATGGAGTTCCCGAAGAAAGGATGCCGACTTCATCATCATGACCTGAAGCAGAGAAATGAAGACAACAACACAATGGATCGACCTCTTCGAGAAGAGCAACCAAGATCGAGGACACCCGTTAAAATTTCGTAGCCAGAACTTTCCCCCTTACTCCCCTCTTAAATCTCGGGACGAGATTTCTTGTAGTGGAGGAGATTTGTAACGCCCGGGTAATCATGCTACAGTAATCCCACGCTAATCATGCCACGTCACCTCGGTTACTGTTGCTAACCTCACAATGATTCGAAACTGTTTCAAAATTTAAATTCTAAACATGTCAAACAATAAAAGCTTTCAAAAGTTGAAACAAAAATGTTCGGTGGGTGCCGAATATTACAAGGGTAATTATAGTAAAGAAAACATATTTTTAGAAAGTGCCTGAATATTTTAAAAGAATTAAAACAGAAAAGATAAATAAGGAAAAGAAGATAAAAACAAAAATTAACACTAACAACAACAAAATAAAAAGGGAACCTCCCCTCCCACGGCCCACCGACCCACCTGGACCAGGCCGGCCCACCTGGCCCATCCGGCCTCACCCCACTCCCCTTAACCCCCGATCCACACCAAACCCTAGCCCTATCCCCTCGTCCTCCCACTTCCCCCCGATCTGGATCAGGGATCCACCCATCGCTCGCCCTGCGCGACCCCAGCGCGCCCCGCTCCGCCGCCCGTTGCCGCCCCGCCCCGCCTCCGTCCTCCCCCGCGACGCCACCTCACCGGTGCCGCCCGGCCCCGAACGCCTCGTCCTCGCCAACGCCTCGTCCTCGCCGCCCCCTCCCGGCCTTCTTCCTCACCCTCCGGCATCGCGCCCGTCTTCCCCGAGCCCCGGCACGACCTCGACGCCGCTGGACCCCGCCATCGTCGGAGCTGCCTCGCGGAGCGGCCCTGCCGTCCTCCTCTTCGACTCCTCCTCGCCGGACCTCCTCCTCTACGTCGCCGTCATCCCCGTCCTCCTCCCCAAAGGCTCCACCGAGCCTCACCGACCCTCTTCTCTGCAACGCCGGTGAGGCCACGGCCTCCCTCTCCTCTTCTCCCCTCTCTGTTGCACGTCACCGTGCCCGCACCCCGTTCGCCCCCGCTCGACCCAGCGCGCGCCCACGCGCTCCCGTGCGCCCCCGCGCGCGCGACCCGCGCCATCCAGCCGTAGCCACGACGCCCGTCGCCCCTGCTGCCGACTCCCACCGCCGTCTCTGCCCTGCGGCTCCTGGCCGCGTCCGCCCGGGGCGCCGTCGTCGTCCGACGCCTCATCCCACTCCCGCTACGTCAGCCGTCCACTGCGGCGATCCTCTCAGCCAACCGCGCCGCCCTGCTCCGGTCGTCGGAGCCAGGCCGCACGCCCGCTGCCCCGCGGCGCCTCGTCGGGCTGGCGCTCGTCGCCCGACCCACCCGGCGCCCGTAACCGTGCGCCCGCTAAGGCACTTAGGCCAATGACATGTGGGGTCCCACACCCCACGCCCTAGAATGTTTAAAAAAAACATAAGAAACATAATATATAAAATAAAATTAATAATAATTGAATTATTTAATTAATTGTTTACTTAATTAATTAATTTAATTAATCTTGTTTAGATTAACCTAATCATTTAGTTAGACTAACTAAACTTGATTAGTTAGTCTTAGCCTATGGCATGCAGGACCCACATGTCAGGTTGACCAGTCAACTCTGTTGACTGCTGACGTCAGCATGACCTCATGCTGATGTCATTAATCCATTTTTCGAATTAATTTAAATAATTAATTAAATTCAAGAAATTCATAAAATCTTTAGAAAATCATAACTTTTAATCCGTAACTTGGATTAAATTATTTTCAACATGAAAGTTGCCCAAAACGACGTGACGAATCCGGATACGCAGTCCGTTTGTCCGCCACGCACCCCTAACATATCAAACTTGCAACTTTCCCCCTCCGGCTCCTCTGCCCGAAAACACGAAACACCGGGGATATTTTCCCGGATGTTTCCCCCTTCACCGGTATCGCCCATCCCTACGTTAGGTCACCCCTAGCACAACGTATTGCCGCGTCTTGCTTTGTGTTACATTTGATTGCTCTGTTATTTATTGTGTTCCCCCTCCGTTACTCCTTTCCGGTAGACTCCGAGACCGATGCTGATGCCCCTGTGGTCGACTACGTCACCGACGACCCCTCTCTCTTGCCAGAGCAACCAGGCAAGCCCCCCCTTGATCACCAGATATCGCCTATTCTCCTCTATACTGCTTGCATTAGAGTAGTGTAGCATGTTACTGCTTTCAGTTAATCCTATACTGCTGCATAGCCTGTCCTTGCTACTATTGTTGTTACCTTTACCTGCTATCCTACTGCTTAGTATAGGATGCTAGTGTTCCATCAGTGGCCCTACACTCTTGTCCGTCTGCCATGCTATACTACTGGGATGTGATCACTTCGGGAGGTGATCACGGGCATATACTATATACTTTACACTGTTACATTACCTGTGATACTGTTCGGAGATGGGGGCTGAAGGGGCAGGTGGCTCCATCCCGGTAGAGGTGGGCCTGGGTTCCCGACGGCCCCCGACTGTTACTTTGTGGCGGAGCGACAGGGCAGGTTGAGACCACCTAGGAGACAGGTGGGCCTGGCCCTGTTCGGCGTTCGCGGATACTTAACACGCTTAACGAGATCTTGGTATTTGATCTGAGTTGGCTACGAGCCTATACGCACTAACCATCTACGTGGGAGTAGTTATGGGTATCCCGGCGTCGTGGTATCAGCCGAAGCACTTCTGACGTCAGCGACTGAGTGGCGCGCGCCGGGTTGGACTGCGTTAACGCAACTTCCTTTGCAATGGAGGTTGCTAGGTCTGCTCACCGGCCGCGTACGCAACGTGCAGGTGTGCAATGGGCGATGGGCCCAGACCCCTGCGCGCATAGGATTTAGACCGGCGTGCTGACCTCTCTGTTGTGCCTAGGTGGGGCTGCGACGTGTTGATCTTCCGAGGCCGGGCATGACCCAGGAAAGTGTGTCCGGCCAAATGGGATCGAGCGTGTTGGGTTATGTGGTGCACCCCTGCAGGGAAGTTAATCTATTCGAATAGCCGTGATCTTCGGTAACAGGACGACTTGGAGTTGTACCTTGACCTTATGACAACTAGAACCGGATACTTAATAAAACACACCCTTCCAAGTTCCACAGACAACCCGGTGATCGCTTTTCTACAGGGCGACGAGGAGAGGATCGCCGGGTAGGGTTATGCTATGCGATGCTACTTGGAGATGCTGCTTGGAGATGCTACTTGAAGATGCTACTTGGAGGACTTCAATCTACTCTCTTCTACATGCTGCAAGACGGAGGCTGCCAGAAGCGTAGTCTTCGACAGGATTAGCTATCCCCCTTTTATTCTGGCATTCTGCAGTTCAGTCCACCGATATGGCCCTTTACACATATACCCATGCATATGTAGTGTAGCTCCTTGCTTGCGAGTACTTTGGATGAGTACTCACGGTTGCTTTTCTCCCCTCTTTTCCCCCTTTCCCTTCTACCTGGTTGTCGCAACCAGATGCTGGAGCCCAGGAGCAGACGCCACCGTCGACGACGACCTACTACCTCGGAGGTGCCTACTACTACGTGCAGCCCGCTGACGACGACCAGGAGTAGTTTAGGAGGATCCCAGGCAGGAGGCTTGCGCCTCTTTCGATCTGTATCCCAGTTTGTGCTAGCCTTCTTAAGGCAAACTTGTTTAACTTATGTCTGTACTCAGATATTGTTGCTTTCGCTGACTCGTCTATGATCGAGCACTTGTATTCGAGCCCTCGAGGCCCCTGGCTTGTATTATGATGCTTGTATGACTTATTTATGTTTTAGAGTTGTGTTGTGATATCTTCCCGTGAGTCCCTGATCTTGATCGTACACATTTGCATGCATGATTAGTGTACGATTAAATCGGGGGCGTCACACAAGTTCAACAATGGAGTGGCATGGACTAAAGGATTTGGGAACTCCTTCAAGATGCTTAGGACAAAGGATTGGCTCAAGCTTCAAGCTCAAGACTCTTCATTTTATATTTTAGTGATCCAAGATCACATTGAGTCTATAGGAAAAGCCAATACTATCAAGGAGGGATGAGGTGTTGCTTAATGAGCCTCTTGCTTCAATGTGCTTAGTGATATGCTCCAAAACCCTCAACTACTTTCCCACATCCACATATGACCAAAACACAAAGCCAAAATCGGTCACACCAAAACTTCCTATCCGGCGCCACCGATTCTAAAAGTCATAGCCACTGCCACAAACCCTAAGCAAATCGGTCTTACCGATAGGGATCTCGGTCTCACCGAGATGGAATTGTAATCTCTCTGTGTATGTCCATTATCAAATCGGTCTCACCGAGTTTGAGCAATCGGTACTACCGAGATTACAATGCAAACTCTCTGGAAACTTATTACCAAAATCGGTCCCACCGAGTTTGAGTAATCGGTCCCACCGAGTCTGCCTGACCAACTCTCTGGAAAGCTTATTACCAAAATCGGTCTCACCGAGTTTATGTAATTGGTCTTACCGAGATTACGTTATGCCCTAACCCTAACCATATCGGTCTCACCGAGTTGCGTTTCGGTGCCACCGAAAACCCTAACAGTCACATTATTTGCTAAATCGGTCTGACCGAGTTTAACGAATCGGTCCCACCGAGTTTGGCAGATTGTGTGTAACGGTTAGATTTTGTGTGGAGCCTATATATACCCCTCCACCTCCTCTTCATTCATGGAGAGAGCCATCAGAACGAACCTACACTTCCAACTTACCATTTCTGAGAGAGAACCACCTACTCATGTGTTGAGGCCAAGATATTCCATTCCTACCATATGAATCTTGATCTCTAGCCTTCCCCAAGTTGCTTTCCACTCAAATCTTCTTTCCACCAGATCCAAACCCATTGAGAGAGAGTTGAGTGTTGGGGAGACTATCATTTGAAGCACAAGAGCAAGGAGTTCATCATCAACGCACCATTTGTTACTTCTTAGAGAGTGGTGTCTCCTAGATTGGCTAGGTGTCACTTGGGAGCCTCCGACAAGATTGTGGAGTTGAACCAAGGAGTTTGTAAGGGCAAGGAGATCGCCTACTTCGTGAAGATCTACCGCTAGTGAGGCAAGTGCTTCATGGGCGACGGCCATGGTGGGATAGACAAGGTTGCTTCTTCGTGGACCCTTCTTGGGTGGAGCCCTCCGTGGACTCGCGCAGCCGTTACCCTTCCTGGGTTGAAGTCTCCATCAACGTGGATGTACGATAGCACAACCTATTGGAACCACGCCAAAAACATCCGTGTCTCCAATTGCGTTTGAATCCTCCAAACCCTTCCCTTTACTTCCTTGCAAATTGCATGCTTTACTTTCCGCTGCCCATAAACTCTTTGCATGCTTGCTTGATATGTATTGTGAATGTTGAAATTGTGCCTAAACTCCACTTAAACTTTGAAGAATCTTAAAAACTGCAACTTTGGTACTTAGTGTCTAATCACCCCCCCTCTAGACACCTCTTCTCAAGGTCCTACAAGTGGTATCAAAGCTTTGGTCTCCATTGCTTTGGTTTAATCACCATTGGAGGAAGATGGATGAGTCTACTATTGGGAGTATTAGACATAGAGTGCCTATTCTTGATGGAGAGTATTTTCATGAGTGGAAAAATGAGATGCTTGTTATTTTTAATCAATATCATTTTAACAAGTACATTGCTAGTACTTGTGCACCTTATGTTGATCCTATGCATCCTACCCATGATGAGTCAATTGAGATGATTAGGAATCTTAGAACGGCCGATCTTATCATTAGAGGATTGCCTAGAAACTTGCTTGGATCTTTGCCTACTTTTAAGTGTGCCTACACCATATGGAAATTTCTTGAGGAACGATTTCCCGATTATTCCTTGAAAAATCTTGATGAAATTCTCCATAAGTCTATTGCCTTGAGTAAGATGAATACTAGTGATCCTATGTTTGGTGATCGTCTATTTGAGCTTACAAACCTTATGCGTGCCAAAGGAAATGTTGGTATCATTAGTGACATTATTTCCGAAGCTATAAAAATTCATAAGGAAGATTATCAAACTCATTCTAATGAATCACCCTCTCTAGGACTTGATCCACCACATGACGATGTTGAACATGGATACTATGATGAGGATGATGATAGTGACTTCGATCTTGATGATGCAATGAGACACTTTGGTCTCATGGCAAATCTTCGGGGATATATGTCAGGAGGAAAGGAATGGGTTCTTGATAGTGGATGTACCGATCACATGACCGGAGATAAAGACATGTTCCGTGAGCTTGCTGATAATGATAGTCCTCGAAAGTATGTCACTTTCGGTGACAACTCAAAGGGTAAGGTGGTTGGCCTTGGTAAGGTGGCCATATCACATGATAGCTCCATACAAAATGTCATGCTTGTTGAATCTCTTGGATACAACTTACTTTCAGTATCTAGACTTGCTGATTTCGGTTTCAATGTTCTATTTACTGAAGTAGATTGCCAAGTGTTTCATCGAGATAATCATAAAATGGTCTTTACCGGTGTGCGTAGAGGTGATCTATACATTGTTGATTTCACTAAAAAGGCTCAACCTAAAACTTGCTTCATTGCTAAATCCTCAAAAGGTTGGTTATGGCATAGACGACTTGGTCATGTTGGTATGCGAAACCTTGACAAGCTTATTAAAGGAAATCATATCCTTGGAGTTAATGATGTCATATTTGATAAGGATAGACTTTGCAGCGCTTGTCAGGCAGGTAAACAAGTTGGAGGAAGGCATCCCGTGAAGAACATCATGACTACAAGGAGGCCACTCGAGCTACTTCACATGGATCTTTTTGGTCCCAACTCTTACAAGAGTCTCGGTGGAAATTCTTTTGGTCTAGTTATAGTTGATGATTTTTCCAGATTTACGTGGGTGTTCTTTCTCGATGATAAATCGCAGGTCCAAAATATCTTCAAAAACTTCGCAAGGAAGGCCCAAAATCAATTTGAAGTAAAGATCAAGAAGGTTCGTAGCGACAACGGAACGGAGTTCAAGAACGCAAATGTGGACACCTTTCTTGACGAAGAAGGGATTTCACACGAGTTCTCGGCTACGTACACACCTCAACAAAACGGAGTTGTTGAGAGGAAGAACCGGCCGCTCATTTAAATGGCGAGAACGATGCTTGATGAGTACAAGACGCCAAAGCACTTTTGGGCAGAAGCGGTTGAGACATCTTGTCATGCAATAAATCGCTTATATCTTCACAAGCTACTCGGCAAGATGACATACGAGCTCCTCACCGGTAACAAACCCCAAGTTGGATACTTTCGAGTATTCGGCTCAAAGTGCTACATTCTTGATAAGCATCGTCGCTCTAAATTTGCTCCTAAATCTTATGAAGGTTTCCTACTAGGTTATGGCTCAAACTCTCACACTTACCGTGTCTACAACAATTTCACTCGAAAGGTTGAAGAAACGGTAGATGTGAAGTTTGATGAATCTAACGGCTCGCAAGTAGAGCAATTGCCAATTGATGTAGGTGACAAAGATCCTTCGGAAGCAATCCAAGACTTGGCCATTGGCAAGGTTCGTCCAATGAAAGTGAAGGAGAGTACCTCATCCGTCCAAGTGGAAGCTTCTACTTCATGACAAGGTGAACCAAGAGTTGATACGGAAGCGTCCACAAGCGGGACACACCAAGATGAAGGAAACGAGGAAGTGCATCAAGATGAACGTCAACAACCTCCTTCTCCATCGCGACAAGAGAACGACAATGCCAACAATGAGGAAGGCCAAGAAGAAGAAGAACAAGATGAAGAAGATGTTCAACGAAAACCCAAGCAAATGCTTTCACGAGTTCAAGCAAGAGTTGCTAAAGATCATCCCGTCGAGCAAATCTACAATGACATTCAAACCGGGAGAATCACTTGCTCTAAAACTCATTTAGCTAACTTTTGTGAAAACTATTCTTTCATCTCTAGCATTGAACCTATGAAGGTTGAAGAAGCATTGGAAGATCCGAATTGGATAAGTGCTATGCATGAAGAGCTACATAACTTTGAGAGGAATCAAGTTTGGACATTGGTTGAGAAGCCTGACAACAACCACAACGTCATTGGTACCAAATGGGTGTTTCGCAACAAGCAAGATGAAGATGGACAAGTAGTTTGCAACAAGGCACGTCTCATCACCCAAGGCTACACACAAGTCGAAGGTATGGACTATGGTGAGACTTACGCCCCCGTTGCTAGACTTGAGTCCATTCGCATCTTACTTGCCTATGCTAATCATCATGATATCACCTTGTACCAAATGGACATTAAAAGGGCTTTTCTAAATGGTGAAATAGAGGAGGAAGTTTATGTTAAGCAACCTCCCGGCTTTGTCAATCCTAAGAAACCCAATCATGTTTATAAACTTCACAAAGCTCTTTATGGTCTTAAACAAGCTCCTAGAGCTTGGTATAAATGCTTGACCAAGTTTCTTATTGAAAAAGGCTTTGAAATTTGGCAAATTGATTCTACTCTTTTTACTAAAAGGGTTAATGGAGAACTATTTGTATGCCAAATTTATGTTGATGATATCATATTTGGTTCAACTAACCCCCGTTTTAGTGAAAAGTTTGGGAAGCTAATGTCGCAGAAGTTTGAGATGTCCATGATGAGTGAACTCAAATTCTTCCTTGGGCTGCAAATCAAGCAAACTAAGGAAGGTACCTTTGTTTCTCAAACGAAGTACACCAAGGACTTGTTCAAGAAGTTCAATATGCAAGAATGCAAAGGTATGTCTACACCCATGCCTACTAGTGGACATAATGACTTGACCAAAGATGGTGAACTGGTTGATCAAAAGGTTTATCGCTCTATGATCGGTTCATTGTTATATCTATGTGCTTCACGTCCCGATATCATGCTAAGTGTGTGCATGTGTGCACGATATCAAGCTTCTCCTAAGGAATGTCATCTTAAAGCCGTGAAAAGGATAGTGAGATACTTAATCCATACACCAAACTTTGGCATTTGGTATCCTAAGAGGGCCTCTTTCGATCTTGTTGGCTATTCCGACTCGGACTATGCCGGAGACAAGGTTGATAGAAAGTCCACTTCGGGTACTTGTCAATTTCTTGGTAGATCTCTTGTGTCTTGGTCCTCCAAGAAACAAAACTCGGTATCCTTATCCACCGCCGAAGCTGAATATATTGCCGCTGGTTCATGTTGTGCTCAATTACTTTGGATGACCCAAACTCTTAAAGATTATGGGATATATGTGAGACATGTTCCATTGCTTTGTGACAATGAAAGTGCTATCAAAATTGGTCATAATCCTGTGCAACATTCTCGAACTAAGCATATTGAAGTTCGTCATCATTTCATTCGAGATCATGTTGCTAAGGGTGACATTGATCTTAAGCATGTTCGCACCGAAAAGCAATTAGCGGATATATTCACTAAAACTCTTGATGAGAAAGTGTTTTGCAGGTTAAGAGGAGAATTGAACATCATTGATGCTTCAAACTTGGAGTAGAAACTCCATTGGATACATGCAAGACATGAGCTTATGACTAATCCTTGATATTTCTCTCATGATGAAAATCTTATGTCTTGGATATATTTGTATCTTGCATGTTATCTAACCCATGTAGGTACTTGGTGGAATCAAATTCCATGAGATTGTAATTTACTCATATCTTGAGCAATCTCTACATCACCAAGATTCTATACTATGGTGGTTGAAGACAAGGAAGCACGAAACCATTCAAACATATCCTTTGACAAATTCTATGTTGAGCTTCATGATTGTCATTTTTGGATACACAAGTGCTCTTCCTTGCAAGAACTAACCCATGTAGGTAGATGGACTAAAATTCCAAGTGGTGCTCCAAATTCTTGATGAGCTACATCAACCTTGAGCAACCCACACAAGTTCAACTACATGGACTACACCACCAACCAAGGTATGTCATTCCATCTTAGAGAAGCTTTACTCCAAGTCATGAGCTAAAGCAACTCGACAAGATGTGAATACATCAAGATGCTTAGACGAAAAATGGCAACCCCATTTTGAGCTTAAACGATGATTATGACCTATGATCAAGTGATCTCACTTGACTCCTAAGTCAATATACTCTAACATAGGTGACTTTGTCGCCGACCATCTCTAGATGAAGTTCTTTTGTGTTCTTTTCTGTGTTTTTGCATTTGTCTCATGCATATTTGTTTCCCCTTTCAAAGAAAAAAAAACTTCATCTAGATTTCTTTCTTTCTGTTTGTTCTGCATTTTCTGCATTCCAATTCATTGCACATCTTTTAGTAAATTCCTTGCAAATCTTTGTGAGATCTTACTAGACTAGTGAGCTGAGATGACAAGGGTTTTCCCTGCGATGAACTCGGTTTCACCGGTTTGTTATTTTCGGCCCAACCGAATCCTCTTGGTACTACTGAAATATACCACTCGGTGCCACCGATTTCATAACAGGAGAAACTCTTTGCCACATATTCTGTGTTTCTTCTGATCCAGCTCCACTCAATGAATCTTGTCCTCTAGAAGCATCACATTTTTATCATTGCTTTGTTCTGTGTCTCAAGGACCAAACCCATTCGACAGATCCCAGAAGATCCTTCTTGGAAATTGATGTCAAAGGGGGAGAGAGAGAACATCAAAGCTTATATTCTAAAGAGAGAGAAAGCATCAAAGCTTATCACCTTCCTTCTTAAGGGGGAGAGAGACTTAAGGGGGAGAGAGACCCTCAAAAGGAGAGAGAGATCTCCAGGGGGAGAGGATAGAAAGTATTTCTCAAGGATCCCAGATACTTGGTGTTCAAGAGGAGAGATGTCCACATGTCTTCTTGAGGGGAGAGACATGTTGATATGTTCTGTTATGCTTACTTGCAATAGCATACATTAGCTCTGATCATCATTCTTATCTTTCAGCTCTATTTTCTTTCAAGCTCTGATTTTCTGTTCCCTATCTTCTCCCAGTATCCCATGTTAGATTCAGGGGGAGCAAGACATCTAAGGGAAAGAGATCATTTAAAATTCATTGCATATCTTTACTCTTGGGGACATGTCTAATTCAATGTGGTACTCAGTACTCACTCTCTACATGTCATCCCAGTCTTGGTATTCTTGTGGTTTCTTCTGTTTGCTCTGGCTAGTAGATGCATTTGTGTTATCTAACCTTGTTTACACAGGTTCATTTCATCCTAAGACAACTCAGGACTACAAGGTAAGTATATGCATCACAATCATGTGTATGAGGAATTCTTGCTGATGTACATATTGTTTGCAAGAAGAACTCATGATCATGAAAGTATTTCCTTTAACATCCTTTGCTCTGATGCATATGGCCAAGATACATGTAACACATTGCCTGCTCTATCTTGTTTATGCTCTCACATGCTTCTCTGTTCCATATTCACATGATTGCATACATGTAGGGGGAGCCTATCTTTGTTACATGTCTTTCCAAAGCTTTACTTGCTACTCTTTATATCTTTATCTAAAGCTTTGATGTATGTTGCCATCAATTACCAAAAAGGGGGAGATTGAAAGCACAAGTGCTCCCTAGGTGGTTTTGGTAATTAATGACAACATATCTCTTGTTGGACTAACACTTTTATCTAGCATGTTTCAGACAAGTTCAACAATGGAGTGGCATGGACTAAATGATTTGGGAACTCCTTCAAGATGCTAAGGACAAAGGATTGGCTCAAGCTTCAAGCTCAAGACTCTTCATTTTATATTTTAGTGATCCAAGATCACATTGAGTCTATAGGAAAAGCCAATACTATCAAGGAGGGATGAGGTGTTGCTTAATGAGCCTCTTGCTTCAATGTGCTTAGTGATATGGTCCAAAACCCTCAACTACTTTCCCACATCCACATATGACCAAAACACAAAGCCAAAATCGGTCACACCGAAACTTCCTATCCGGCGCCACCGATTCTAAAAGTCATAGCCACTGCCACAAATCCTAAGCAAATCGGTCTTACCGATAGGGATCTCGGTCTCACCGAGATGGAATTGTAATCTCTTTGTGTATGTCCATTATCAAATCGGTCTCACCGAGTTTGAGCAATCGATACTACCGAGATTACAATGTAAACTCCCTGGAAACTTATTACCAAAATCGGTCCCACCGAGTTTGAGTAATCGGTCCCACCGAGTCTGCCTGACCAACTCTCTAGAAAGCTTATTACCAAAATCGGTCTCACTGAGTTTGTGTAATCGGTCTTACCGAGATTACGTTATGCCCTAACCCTAACCATATTGGTCTCACCGAGTTGCGTTTCGGTCCCACCGAAAACCCTAACGGTCACATTATTTGCTAAATCGGTCTGACCGAGTTTAATGATTCGGTCCCACCGAGTTTGGCAGATTGTGTGTAACAGTTAGATTTTGTGTGGAGGCTATATATACCCCTCCACCTCCTCTTCATTCGTGGAGAGAGCCATCAGAACGAACCTACACTTCCAACTTACCATTTCTGAGAGAGAACCACCTACTCATGTGTTGAGGCCAAGATATTCCATTCCTACCATATGAATCTTGATCTCTAGCCTTCCCCAAGTTGCTTTCCACTCAAATCTTCTTTCCACCAGATCCAAACCCATTGAGAGAGAGAGTTGAGTGTTGGGGAGACTATCATTTGAAGCACAAGAGCAAGGAGTTCATCATCAACGCACCATTTGTTACTTCTTGGAGAGTGGTGTCTCCTAGATTGGCTAGGTGTCACTTGGGAGCGTCCGACAAGATTCTGGAGTTGAACCAAGGAGTTTGTAAGGGCAAGGAGATCGCCTACTTCGTGAAGATCTACCGCTAGTGAGGCAAGTCCTTGGTGGGCGACGGCCATGGTGGGATAGACAAGGTTGCTTCTTCGTGGACCCTTCTTGGGTGGAGCCCTCCGTGGACTCGCGCAGCCGTTACCCTTCGTGGGTTGAAGTCTCCATCAACGTGGATGTATGATAGCACCACCTATCGGAACCACGCCAAAAACATCCGTGTCTCCAATTGCGTTTGAATCCTCCAAACCCTTCCCTTTACTTTCTTGCAAATTGCATGCTTTACTTTCCGCTGCCCATAAACTCTTTGCATGCTTGCTTGATATGTATTGTGAATGTTGAAATTGTGCCTAAACTCCACTTAAACTTTGAAGAATCTTAAAAACTGCAACTTTGGTACTTAGTGTCTAGTCACCCCCCCTCTAGACACCTCTTCTCAAGGTCCTACATCGGCGTTTGGCCTCGTTTAAATAGGAGATTAAATAGACGGCGGACGGGAGGAGCTCGGCCGGCGTTGTGTTTAACGCCGGCCCGGTCATGAACGGACGTGTGTCCAGAGTGGGTTTCTCGGCTTCCACACGGGCGGGTTTCATGGAGGCGTTTGAATGCAGCACGGAGGCATGTTCAGCCGGGCATGCCGCGAGTGGCGCCCTCGACTCTGACCTAGGACACCGCACCGTTCTTCCACTGACGTGTGGGCTCTTTGGGTGCATGGCCTGCATGTCAGTGACCCAACGCGGGCAGTGCACATCAGTGGAACCTTTGGTGGGCCATGGCGGTCAGAAGCGGGCATTTCATAAACCGATGATTGTTCATTGAGTGTGATGTCATCTTTTTCATGTAGTTAAGCGTGTGTCTTGCGTCGTGTGCCGTGTGCATGTAGGCGTGCGAGTGTTGCGTGCATGCAAGGGTGCGTTTCAGTGTTGCATGCATGGGTGCGTACGTGCAAGGGTGCGTTTCAGTGTTGCATGCATGGGTGCGTACGTGTGTGTGTTCTTGAGTGCTTGTGTACGTGTCAGTGTTGCACGCCAGCATGCGTGCGTGTGTACGTGTCAGTGTTGCACGCCTACATTCGTGCGTGTCTTGCGTGCGTGCATGTGTACATGCGGGGTGAGGCTACATGTCAGTCGACTAACTTTTTCATCTCTGGTCATTAGATTTTCCAGCCGTTCGATACGAAATCAAGGGCTTCCAGTGTATCATCAAACTCCACACCCCCCCCCGAGCCGCCAGCCACCACCGGCCGAACCGCCCGCCCCCGCCGCCCGCGGCTGCCCCGCCCTCCCCGAAACCACTCCCCACTGCCGGTTTGCCGCCGCACCTTCGAGAGAGTGGGCCAGCATATATGATCTTGAGATTTTACGAAGTCACCATAGGTGCCTCGTAGTCGAGTGGAACGTCTCCTCCCACTGAACGTACATCGCCGGAAAATACTGAAATTAACACAAGATAAATGCGAGCACCAGGACTTTAACCTTGGTGGGCTCGAGAAACCACTGTCCTCTAACCATCCAACCACATGTTGGTTAGCACGACAAAATGTATGTGGTGACCGTTATGAGCTTATTCTGAAGTCCAGTGACCATATCGTGCTTTCGCTTCAAATACAATGACCATAAGTGTCGTCAACAAAATACGGAGCACACATCAAATGCAAAGTCCGTCAGTGTCATCAACAAAATATGGAGACGTATCGTGAGCTAGATACCGTTGTACTATTGTATATGCTTATTTTCTTAGTGGCCGATTGCGTGTGTGGTGTGGTGGGCACATCATTTCTAGTTGTGGTGGGTCAACATGAAGACTATGGGTCGGTTCCATCCTGCGCCACATATAGGTTGGACCGAGACGTGTTATACGGAGACCCATGTGGAGGACTCGGCATACAACACGAAGCTACCAGAGTCGAAGAGGACTCTATCCCCACTGGTGATAAGCCGACTATATATGATTTGTAACCCTAGGCCCTTAGTATGTTATACAAGCATGGGGGCTAGTTCGTCAATAGTATACACACACGCACAATGCCTGGTATTCATGTGTACTTTGTACACACCCCTAACACTAATATACAGTACCAGGAGTAGGCTCTTTCTTCAACTGCAAGGGTCCGATCCGAACTAGGGTAAAACTTTGCCTCGTATTACCATCCAGCCTAACAGCCAGGGATATCCTACCGAATGATATGATGAAATCATATCTGCCAACTACTATTAGAGAGGTGTGTCGGGGGGGGGGGGGCAATGTGTGCGAAAGAGGCCTAAAGATAATGTCCGTGCGGGAGACACGTAGGCACATATATGTGCGTATAGAGGGCTAGTAGAGACCATGCATGTGTATATATGCATGTGAGAGAAATAGTGTTTTCCAACTGAGATTAGTGAAAAGAGTGGTACATAGTAGTCAGAAAGAGAGATAGAGAAATAGAGAGAGCATGTGCGTGAGACACCCCGACACCCTGAGAGAGATTGTGAGCATGTGTCAAAGAGAAATGCCGATGCATATAAAGTGTGTGCACTTATGCGTTAGATATAGAGATATCTATGTGTAAAAGGCGGTTCTACACATTAAATTAAAATATAAATGACATTATTATTTTTGGATGAGATCATGAATTTTGCAAAATTGCGTATGGACGAAAATCGGTCTATCAAACACCCATACTCTATTGAATTCTAGCATGTGCATGTGTTTATTTCATATTATCGATCCATAGAGTGAGAGCGGTTTGAAATACAGGCAATGGATGCTTTTGCAATTCATATATAAACATTAATTAGTGCACTCCATGTTGTTAGTGTGAAGCACTTTATACATTTGTCACTTGCATGGATACATTCCAAATTGCTAGCTATGAAATAAAATACATGTCGAATTCAACATAAAGGGGGTTTCGAAGATTCGAATTCATAGGAAGTGCATTCATCTATTTGAACCCGAGATAATGGCATTTGTAAATCAGATGTAAAAGGGGGCATCAATCTTTGTTGTGAGTTTGAACATGATATATATATTCATACGCATATCTAACTTTTTTTTTGCAACCAAGGAGATTATACCTGGAACCATGCATGAACTGAGGTAAGTTGCATATTTTTTAATATATACTCGTGTACAATGTATATTAAAATGTACCCCCTCCATTCCAAAATAATCGTAGCTTTAGGATTTTCAAGAGTAAAGATTTGTGAAGCTTGACAAATCCTGAAAGTTCAATTCAAGAGAACCGAAAACGTTAATGCTTCTGCTCCCAAATATTGAACGAAGCTCCAAATAGGCCTCTGGTCACCCGAAACCGCGCGAGACTAATGTTTTGGTGGTAGGAAATTACTGTCCTGACTCTGGCCCGTGTAGCCTATCGGCCCGATGTCCAAAGGTCTAAACCGGGGTAGGTTTGTAACTTCACCAAGACGCCAGTCTCAACCGCCTCCGAGAAGCATTCATACGCCGTGGGCGCCTAAACACCCATGCGCTCGGCCGAAATCTATCCCGCCCACATTTGGGACACCTGACATGACTGTCCTACCCCCAACCCGCAATATGTCCGAAATTTTAGATGGGGGCAAAGTTTGTAACTTTCCCCAAATTTCAAACAAGCGCGTCTGCTACCTCTTGAGAACTGCGTTGGATTTCCCCGAAGAGGAGAGGATGATGCAGTAAAGTAGCGTAAGTATTTCCCTCAGTTTTTGAGAACCAAGGTATCAATCCAGTAGGAGACCACGCACAAGTCCCTCGTACCTACACAAAATGATAGCAACTCGCAACCAACGCTTAGGGGTTGTCAATCCCTTCACGGTCACTTACGAGAGTGAGATCTGATAGAGATAATATTTTTGGTATTTTTGATAGATAGATGCAAAGTAAAAATAAAGGCAAAGTAAAAACAAAGCAAGTAAATAAAGTGATATAGATTGATATGATGAGAATAGACCCGGGGGCCAAAGGTTTCACTAGTGGCTTCTCTCAAGAGCATAAGTATTCTACGGTGGGTGAACAAATTACTGTTGAGCAATTGACAGAATTGAGCATAGTTATGAGTATATCTAGGCGATGATCATGTATATAGGCATCACGTCCAAAACAAGTAGATCGAAACGATTCTGCATCTACTACTATTACTCCACTCATCGACCGCTATCCAGCATGCATCTAGAGTATTAAGTAAAAACAGAGTAACGCCGTAAGCAAGATGACATGATGTAGAGGGATAAATTCATGCAATATGATAAAAAAACCTACAATACGTGCCTTGCAACTCTTTCTGTCACTGGATAAGGACACCGCAAGATTGAACCCAAAGCTAAGCACTTCTCCCATTGCAAGAACTACCAATCTAGTTGGCCAAACCAAAAAGATAATTCGAAGAGACTTGCAAAGATAACTCAATCATACATAAAAGAATTCAGAGAAGAATCAAATATTTTCCATAGATAATACTGGATCATAAACCCACAATTCATCGGTCTCAACAAACACACCGCAAAAATAAGATTACATTGAATAGATCTCCACGAGAGAGGGGGAGAACATTGTATTGAGATCCAAAAAGAGAGAAGAAGCCATCTAGCTACTAGCTATGGACCCGAAGGTCTGAAGTAAACTACTCACACTTCATCGGAGGGGCTATGGTGTTGATGTAGAAGCCCTCCATGGTGGTTGCCCCCTCCGGTGGAGCTCCGGAATAGGCCCCAAGATGGGATCTCGTGGATACAGAAGGTTGCGGCGGTGGAATTAGGTTTTTGGCTCCTGTTCTGATCGTTCGGGGATACATAGATATATATAGGAGGAAGGAGTATGTCGGTGGAGCTCCGAGGGGCCCACGAGGTAGGGGGGCGCGCCCAGGGGGGCGCCCTCCACCCTCGTGACCTCCTCGGAGGCTTCTTGGAGTAGGGTCCAAGTCTCGTGGATCATGTCCGGTTGGAAAATCACGATCCCGAAGGTTTCATTCTGTTTGGACTCCGTTTGATATTCTGTTTCTTCGAAATACTGAAAAAGGCAAAAAACATCAATTCTGGGCTGGGCCTCCGGTTAATAGGTTAGTCCCAAAAGTAATATAATAGTGGAAAATAAAGCCCAATATAGTCCAAAACAGTAGATAAAGTAGCATGGAGCAATCAAAAATTATAGATACGTTGGAGACGTATCAGGCATCTCCAAGCTTAATTCCTGCTTGTCCTCGAGTAGGTAAATGATAAAAAAGAATTTTTGATGCGGAGTGATACTTTGGCATAATTTCAATGTAAATCTTCTTAATTGTGATATGAATATTCAGATCCGAAAGATTCAAGACAAAAGTTCATATTGACACAAAAATAATAATACTTCAAGCATACTAATCAAAGCAATCATGTCTTCTCAAAATAACATGGCAAAATAAAGTTATCCCTACAAATTCATATAGTCTGGCTATGCTCCATCTTCCCCACACAAAATATTTAAATCATGCACAACCCCGATGACAATCCAAGCAATTGTTTCATACTTATGACATTCTCAAAACTTTTTCAATCTTCACGCAATACATGAGCGTGAGCCATGGATATAGCACTATAGGTGGAATAGAAGGGTGGTTGTGGAGAAGACAAAAAGAGGGAAGATAGTCTCACATCAACTAGGCATATCAACGGGCTATGGAGATGCCCATCAATAGATATCAATGTGAGTGAGTAGGGATTGCCATGCAACGGATGCACTAGAGCTATAAGTATATAAAAGCTCTATAAAAGAAACTAAGTGGGTGTGCATCAACTTGCTTGCTCACGAAGACCTAGGGCATTTTGAGGAAGCCCATCATTGGAATATACAAGCCAAGTTCTATTATGAAAAATTCCCACTAGTATATGAAAGTGACAAAATGAGAGACTCTCTATCATGAAGATCTTGGTGCTACTTTGAAGCACAAGTGTGGTAAAAGGATAGTAGCATTGTCCCTTCTCTCTTTTTCTCTCATTTTTTTATTTGGGCCTTTCTCTTCTCTTTTTTATGGCCTTTTTTTGTAAAGTCCGGAGTCTCATCCGACTTATGGGGGAAACATAGTCACTTGGGACAATGCTCTAATAATGATGATCATCACACTTTTATTTTTGTTACAACTCAACAATTACAACTCGATACTTAGAACAAAGTATGACTATATGAATGCCTTCGGCGGTGTACCGGGATATGCAATGAATCATGAGTGACATGTATGAAAGAATTATGAATGGTGGCTTTGCCAAAAATACAATGTCAACTACATGATCATGCTAGCAATATGACAATGATGGAGCGTGTCATAATAAATGGAACGGTGGAAAGTTGCATGGCAATATATCTCGGAATGGCTATGGAAATGCCATGATAGGTAGGTATGGTAGCTGTTTTGAGGAAGGTATATGGTGGGTGTATGATACCGGCGAAAAGTGCGCGGTATTAGAGAGGCTAGCAAAGGTGGAAGGATGGGAAAAGTGAGTATAATCCATGGACTCAACATTAGTCATAAAGAACTCATATACTTATTGCAAAAATATAGAAGTTATCAAAGAAAAGTATTACGCGCATGCTCCTAGGGGGATAGATTGGTAGGAAAAGACCATCGCTCATCCCCGACCGCCACTCATAAGGAAGACAATCAATAAATAAATCATGCTCCGAGTTCATCACATAACGGTTCACCATACGTGCATGCTACGGGAATCACAAACTTCAACCCATGTATTCTTTGAATTCACAACTACTTTAACTAGCATGACTCAAATATCACCATCTTCATATCTCAAAACAATTATCAAGCATCAAACTTATCTTAGTATTCAACGCACTCAAAAGAAAGTTTCACATATCTTGAACACCAAGTATATTAACATTAAGCGAATTACCATGCTATTAAAGACTCTCAAAATAATCTAAGTGAAGAATGAGAGATCAAATAGTTTCTTTAGAACAAATCCACCACCGTGCTCTAAAAGATCTAAGTGAAGTACTAGAGCAAAAATTATCACGCTCAAAAGATATAAGTGAAGCACTATGAGCAAAACTATCAAGCTCAAAAGATATAAGTGAAGCACATAGAGTATTCTAACAAATTCCAATTCATGTATGGATCTCTCAAAAGATGTGTACAGCAAGGATGATTGTGGTAGACTAACAAGCAAAGACACAAATAATACAAGATGCTCCAAGCAAAACACATATCATGTTGGTGAATAAAAATATAGCTCCAAGTAAATTACCGATGGAAGTGGACGAAAGAGGGGATGCCTTCCGTGCCATCCCCAAGCTTAGGCTCTTGCCACTCCTTGTTCCATAATCCATCAAAAGAATTCACCCAAAACTTGAAAACTTCACAACACAAAACTCAACAGAAATCTCGTGAGCTCCGTTAGAGAAAGAAAACAAAAGACTACTTCAAGGTACTATAATGAACTCATTATTTATTTATATTGGTGTTAAACCTACTGTATTCCAACTTCCTTATGGTTCATAGACTGAATTACTAGCCATAGATGCATTGAAATAAGCAAACAACACACGAAAAACAGAATCTGTCAAAAACAGAACAGTCTGTAGCAATCTGTAACTAACACAAACTTCTGGAACTCTAAAAATTCTACAAAAATAGGAAGTCTTTAAAATTTGTTTATTGATCAGAATAAAAAAGAATCAACGCAAAATCACGTTCCTGTGATTTATCATAACTAAATTTGTGCGTGCAAAGTTTCTGTTTTTCAGCAGAATCAAGTCAACTATCATCGTAGGTTATCCTGTAGGTCCTACTTGGCACAAACACTAATTAAAACATAAAACCACATCCAAACAGAAGGTAGATCGATTATTTATTCCTAAACAGAAGAAAAAACAAAAAACATAAAATAAAATTGGGTTGCCTCCCAACAAGCGCTATCATTTAACGCCCTTAGCTAGGCATAAAAGCAAGGATAGATCTAGGTATTGCCATCTTTGGTAGGCAATCCATAAGTGGCTCTCATGATAGATTCATATGGTAATTTTATTTTCTTTCTAGGGAAGTGTTCCATACCCTTCTTTAAGGGAAATTGGAATCTAATATTCCCTTCCTTCATATCAATAATTGCACCAATCGTTCTAAGGAAAGGTCTACCAAGAATAATAGGACATGAAGGATTGCAATCTATATCAAGAACGATAAAATCTACGGGCACATAATTCCTATTTGCAACAATAATAACATCATTAATTCTTCCCATAGGTTTTTTAATAGTGGAATCCGCAAGATGCAAGTTTAGAGAGCAATCATCAAAATCACGGAAATCTAGCAAATCACATAAAGTTTTGGGGATAGTAGAGACACTAGCACCCAAATCACACAAAGAATGAAACTCAAAATCTTTAATTTTAATTTTAATGGTAGGTTCCCACTCATCATAGAGTTTTCTAGGGATAGAAACTTTCAACTCAAGTTTTTCTTCATAAGATTGCATCAAGGCATCAACAATATGTTCGGTAAAGGCCTTATTTTGACTATAAGCATGAGGAGATCCTAGCACGGATTGCAACAAGGAAATACAACCAATCAAAGAGCAATTTTCATAATTAAATTCCTTGAGATCCAAAATTGTGGGTTTAGCAACATCACGGTTTTTATTTATTTCAATCCCACTTTCATCAATTTCATCATCAAGATCTAGAAACTCCGAATTCTTAGAACGCCTTCTAGGTAAAGGAAGATAATCTTCAGATTCATCAAGATTCATATTGCAAAACAAAGATTTAATGGGGGACACATCAATAACTTTTAGATCTTCATCTTGATTTTCATAGGGATTGGAAGAACACGCTTTAATAAAGGCATCTTTGGAAGCACGCATCCTAGCGGTTCTTTCCTTGCACTCATCAATGGAAATTCTCATGGCTTTGAGAGACTCATTGATATCATGCTTAGGAGGAATAGATCTAAGCTTTAAAGAATCAATTTCAAGAGAAATTCTATCAACGTTCCTAGCCAAATCATCAACTTTAAGCAATTTCTCTTCAAGCAAAGCATTAAAATTCTTTTGTGAATTCATAAACTCTTTAACACTACTCTCAAATTCAGAGGGCATATTATTGAAATTTCCATAAGAGTTATTGTAGGAATTTCCATAATTATTAGAAGGATTACTAGGATAAGGCCTAGGATTAAAATTCCCTCTATAAGCGTTGTTTCCAAAACTATTCCTACCAACAAAATTCACATCCATAGATTCATTATTATTCTCAAGCAAAGTAGATAAAGGCATATCATTGGGAACAAGAGGAGTATTTTTAGGAGCAAACATCTTCATAAGTTCATCCATCTTTTCACTCAAAACATTGATTTCTTCTATAGCATGCACTTTTTTACTAGAAGATCTTTCGGTGTGCCATTGAGAATAATTAGCCATAATATTATCAAGCAATTTGGTAGCATCCCCTAACGTAATTTCCATAAAAGTGCCTCCCGTGGCCGAATCTAAAAGATTTCTAGAAGCAAAATTCAATCCGGCATAAAAAATTTGTATGATCATCCATAAATTCAAACCATGAGTAGGGCAATTACGAAGCATTAATTTCATTCCGTCCCAAGATTGGGCAACATGCTCATGATCAAGTTGTTTAAAATTCATGATGTCGTTCCTAAGAGTGATAATCTTAGCGGGAGGAAAATACTTAGAGATAAAAGCATCTTTACACTTGTTCCAAGAATCAATACTATTTTTAGGCAAAGATGAAAACCAAACTTTAGCATGATCTCTAAGTGAAAACGGAAATAACTTCAATTTGACAATATTGTTATCCGTATCTTTCTTCTTTTGCATATCACACAAATCAACAAAATTGTTTAGATGAGTAGCGACGTCTTCACTAGGAAGGCCGGCGAATTGATCTTTCATAACAATATTCAACAAAGCTGTATTGATTTCACAAGACTCATCATTATTAAGAGGAGCAATCGGAGTACTAAGGAAATCATTATTATTGGTATTCGAGAAATCACACAATTTGGTATTATCTTGCGCCATGGCAACAAGTAATCCAACACACAAGCAAACAGAAAGGCAAAAGGGAAAAAGGCAAACAGGAAAGAGAGGAGGAGATTGGGAAAAGAGAGGGCAAATAAAATGGCAAGGGTGAAGTGGGGGAAAGGAAAACGAGAGGCAAATGGCAAATAATGTAATGCGAGAGATAGGGATTGCGATGGGTACTTGGTATGGTTGACTTGCTTGCTACCTCTTGATCACTGCGTTGGATTTCCCCCAAGAGGAGAGGATGATCCAGTAAAGTAGCATAAGTATTTCCCTCAGTTTTTGAGAACCAAGGTATCAATCCAGTAGGAGACCACACACAAGTCCCTCGTACCTACACAAAACGATAGCAACTCGTAACCAACGCTTAGGGATTGTCAATCCCTTCACGGTCACTTACGAGAGTGAGATCTGATAGAGATAATATGTGACGCCCCCGATTCAATCGTACACTAATCATGCACGCAAACGTGTACGATCAAGATCAGGGACTCACGGGAAGATATCACAACACAACTCTAAAAACATAAATAAGTCATACAAGCATCATAATACAAGCCAGGGGCCTCGAGGGCTCGAATACAAGTGCTCGATCATAGACGAGTCAGCGGAAGTAACAATATCTGAGTACAGACATAAGTTAAACAAGTTTGCCTTAAGAAGGCTAGCACAAATTGGGATACAGATCGAAAGAGGCGCATGCCTCCTGCCTGGGATCCTCCTAACTACTCCTAGTCGTCATCAGCAGCCTGCACGTAGTAGTAGGCACCTCCAGTGTAGTAGTCATCGTCGACGGTGGCGTCTAGCTCCTGGGCTCCAACGTCTGGTTGCAGCATCCGAGAAGAAGAGGAAAACGGGGGAAAAGAGGGAGCAAAGCAACCGTGAGTACTCATCCAAAGTACTCACAAGCAAGGAGCTACACTACATATGCATGGGTATATGTGTAAGGAGGACATATCAGTGGACTGAACTGCGGAATGCCAGAATAAGAGGGGGATAGCTAGTCCTATTGAAGACTACGCTTCTGGCAGCCTGCGTCTTGCAGCATGTAGAAGAGAGTAGATTGAAGTCCTCCAAGTAGCATCGCATAGCATAATCCTACCCGGCGATCCTCCCCTCGTCGCCCTGTTAGAGAGCGATCACCGGGTTGTATCTGGCACTTGGAAGGGTGTGTTTTATTAAGTATCCGGTTCTAGTTATCATAAGGTCAAGGTACAACTCCGGGTCGTCCTTTTACCGAGGGACACGGCTATTCGAATAGATTAACTTCCCTGCAGGGGTGCACCACATAACCCAACATGCTCGATCCCATTTGGCCGAACACACTTTCCTGGGTCATGCCCGGCCTCGAAAGATCAACACGTCGCAGCCCCACCTAGGCACAACAAACAGGTCAGCCCGCCGGTCTAAATCCTATGCGCGCAGGGGTCTGGGCCCATCGCCCATTGCACACCTGCATGTTGCGAGGGCGGCAGGAAGCAGACCTAGCAACCTCCATTACAAAGGAAGTCACGTTACGCGGTCCAATCCGGCGCGTGCCGCTCCATCGCTGACGTCAAGAAGGCTTCGGCTGATACCACGACGTCGAGTGCCCATAACTGTTCCCGCGTAGTTGGTTAGTGCGTATAGGCCAGTAGCCAGACTCAGATCAAATACCAAGATCTCATTAAGCATGTTATTATGAAGCAACCACGAACGCCGACCAGGGCCAGGCCCACCTGTCTCCTAGGTGGTCTCAACCTGCCCTGTCGCTCCGCCACAAAGTAACAGTCGAGGGCCGTCAGGAACCCAGGCCCACCTCTACCGGGATGGAGCCACCTGTCCTTTCAGCCCCCACATTGGGATCACTTGCGGGCACTCAACGAGCTGACCCGACTTTAGTCACCATCTGTATAATATGTATGTATGTATAGTATATACCCGTGATCACCTCCCAAGTGATCACGGCCCGATAGTATAGCAAGGCAGACTGGCAAGAATGTAGGGCCAATGATGATAAACTAGCATCCTATACTAAGCATTTAGGATTGCAGGTAAGGTATCAACAGATGTAGCAACAATGTCAGGCTATGCATCAGAATAGGATCAATGGAAAGCAGTAACATGCTACACTACTCTAATGCAAGCAATAGAGGAGAATAGGCGATATCTGGTGATCAAGGGGGGGGGGCCTTGCCTGGTTGCTCTGGCAAGTAGGGGGTCGTCAACTCCGTAGTCGAACTCGGCAGCAGCAACATTGGTCTCGGGGTCTACCGAAGAAGAAGAGGGGGAAGAAACAGTAAATACATTGCAAACAGATGCATGAAAAAGCAAACAACGGTGATAGGTGTGCCCTAACGCGGTAGTAGGTGATACCGACGAAGGGGGGAAACATCCGAGAAAGTATCCCCGGTGTTTCGCGTTTTCGGATAGATGAACCGGAGGCGAAATGTTGCAGGTTCACTATGCTAGGGACGCGTGGCGAACGAACAGGCTGCCTATTCGGGTTCGTCTCGTCATTTTGAGCAACTTTCATGTACAAAGTATTTTCATCTGAGCTACGGATTATTTTATATTAATTCTGAAAGTTTTATTTCATTTTTAGAATTAACAGAATTAATTAAATTAGAAAATGCAATTATTGTGCCAGCGTGACATGAGCATGATGTCAGCAGGTCCATAGGTTGACCTGGTCAACCCTGACATATGGGGCCCGTTCGTCATTGGCTCTATTTAACTAACAGACTATTAGTGTTAACATAACAGTTTTAATTAGGTTAATTAATTCACTAATTTAATTATTATTATTTATTATTATTGTTTTTCATTTTCATTTTAATCAAAAGGGGCGTGGGGCCCCCTGACAGTGGCCCATCGGGGCCTAGCGGGGCGGACGCTAGCGGGCAGTGGCATGGGTGCCCGAACAGGCACGAGCCCGAGAGGGCGCTGGGCACGCACGACGCACACCGGCGCCGGTGGCCAGAGCCACTGGTAGGGCGCGACAGGTGCGGGACTGGGCGAGCCAGCCACGAGCGAGGACGGGTGAGCAGCGGCAAAGGGAAGTGAGGCCACGCGCGAGGGAGGCGGTGCGCGAGGTTCAGGCAGGGCGGCGCGGGGCGGCGGTGTCGACGCGGCCAGAGAGCAAGGCACGGCGCGCTGGAGTAGAGCTCCAGCCGCGGCTACGACGATCACAAGATGACAACGGCGATGGACGGGGTATGCGCACGGGGACATGGGAAAGAGGGGAGAGGCGACAATCGCTCACATCGTTGCAGGGAAGGCTCGGGGAGGCCGGTGGTGGTTGGAGGGCGGCAGATTCCGGCGATGGCGAGGCGGCATCGACGACGTCAGCGAGCGAGCGCGACATCAGTTGGCGCCGGGTCGACGAGGGATGAGCTGCGAGGAGGCCGGAAGGGGTGGCGCTTGGCGCAGAGGTAGTCCGGTGAGGGGGTCCGAGCGGCGACGGGGTCGGTGTCGATCGGCGCAAGGGCGCCCGATCTGGATCGTGGCGAGAGAGGAGAGGGCATGAGGGGAGAGTGGGGATCGGGGGAGAGAAGTGGGAGGTTAGGGTTTCGGTCAGGTGGACCTGGGTTAAGCAGGGGAGCAGCGGGGGCTGGCCGACTGGTTGGTTAGCTAGGCCGGTTGGCCCAGCGCGGTGGGGGGGCGTCCTTTTTGTTTTGCTTTGTTTTATTTCTTTCCTTTTTATTTATTCTTTTTTCTATTTTTCAAAAATGTTTAGCACCTAATTGATTTTTATAATTTATGGGAGCTAGATCATAAATTACAGTGCATTAGATCCTAGCACCAAAAACTAGTGTGGGTACCATTTCACATTAGATTAGAATTAATTAAAAGGTTATTAAATAATGTATTCAGCCACTGTTTGAGGTTGTTTAAATGAATTATCAAATTTTAATAATGTTGTTTACAATTTTATCCTAGCCTCTGATTTATCTACTATTTATTGAACATTTTAGTTTTAATATTGGAAAACTTCTATTGTTTGCTTGATTTTGAATTTTGAATTTGAATCGGTTTCGAACTAACGCGAGATTAACAACAGTAATCATGGTGACTCAACATCCTTAATGTGGGATTACTGTAGCATAACTATACGGGCGTCACAATTCTCCTCCACTACAAGAAATCTCGTCCCGAGATTTAAGCGGTGGAGTAAGGGGGGAAGGTGCTGTTAGCGAAAAACCTAACGAGTCTTCTCGGTCTTGGTTACCCTTTTGAAGAGGTTGATCCCTTTCGTCGATGTCTTCATTTCTCTGCTTCAAGTCACCATGATCAAGTCGTCATCCTTTCTTCAGGATCTCCATCGTCCTACGAATACGACCAAGGGGAAAAACTCCGGAAGAACGCATCTCCACAAAGTTGGGCATCTGATGGTGAACTCAATGGGAAATACACAAGGTACCCCACGAGTTGTATTTCAGTGAATTCGTTGAGTGCAATATACGATGATACCAAAGTTCCAAACGGGTAGGCAATCATTCGATGACTAGACAGAAGCTGGAATGGGGGCTTGAACAACAAGAATAACATGGTGTTTGATTCCAGGATGAACAATGGTATAGCATTCAGCTCGTGAATCACATACCAAGCCAGGTGCAAAGGATACATTAGAATCCGGGTTATAAAGAAGAGTCAGGTTTCGATCCAGTGGACCTATGGGTTATGGGCCCACCATGTGGTTGAAAGTAGGAAGGGGGCCAACATCTTGCACGGTCATGATAGTAAGGCGTGTCAGAGGGTAGCCTATCAGTTATGTTGGCAACAACATCGATACCAAGGGCGAGGGACGAAGAGAACCATTTTCCTGCTCGTTGAACGAGGCGGGCCAATAGGCAAGGTTCTCGTCCATCGGTGGCTACCAGAATGTCATCAACAATAGTAACAGGGTTACACCAGACAAGATGGTACACCGAGGTGTTTACATAAGCAGGGAAATGTTACTGCTTATATAGATCACAAGAAGGTTTAAGCAAAACAATGGAAAGGAAAATGTGTTTAAACACATATTTCAGGGGGTATATCCTTCCCAAGGACAAGTAGAGTATGATATCCATGATAGGAAATAATGTAGAAAACCCTTTAGGTAAGGGGAGAGAAATTTCATGACATTACCCATACAACGGTGTTTGGATAAATGATAAAGAAAATTTAGCATTGTGCTTCAAATGCTCTTGTTGAAAATCGGAGTACCACAGACATGCTTCGAGATAGCATTGACATGGTCACTGGGTAAAGATCCGACTTTGGATACCCAAAGGACCATCAGGGACAACTTGTAGAATAAGTCTTACAATTTCCTCACGAAAGCATGACTAACCTTGCCAAAAAGGAAACTATAATCATAGTTCCTCCGGCCAGGTGTGCTAGGCACGATATCACCTTACCGGGTCATATAAATACCAATGTTATTACTCTTGGAAATATGTCCCAACCATCATATCTGACCGAGATTCAGATCTGATTGGTGTCAAGATACCTCAGACACGGGATGCCTGAGAAGAAAGGTGCAACACAAGTTGTCGAGATGATATTGTAATATTCTTGGGAATTGAACTATGGAAGTGAGTTCCGAAACAAGAGTTCATCATTAAACCAAGGAGAGGATAAGGAGGTGGCTGATGGACTCAGCGACAACCCATCAAAAAATTTAGAAAGATGGATTTCCACAATTAAGTGAACAAGGAAATAACATTTGTCAGACCAAATGATATAAGGAAGTATGCTCGAGGAGAACATACACAATTAAACATTGGTTGAAAGGTGCGCCCGAAATATGGGTTGGGTTGCACGACCAATGTCAGAATGGTGATTCAATAATCAAGACTAAGAATGAACGGCCGACCATTAGCTTCAAAGTAATAGGGTTGCTAGAAGTCCGGGATCCAAACAGCACCATTCAATTGTTGGTGCCCCGGTTGGAATCAACACGAGGAGCATGAAAGAATGGTGATGGTGAGAGGTATCACTATACCAAGAATTCTTAAGAGGTGGTGAAATTCTCACAACATCCTTGACAAAAAGGCAGTAATACTTCAGGGTAGATCATAATACGAGCTGGATAGCAAGTTGCATCCATGACATGAACAAGTTTGTGATGAAAGGAAGGTAAGGATGTTGTTGATGGTAACTCAAATTACCACAGAACAAGGATGGCACTTATCATCAAGAATTCCATTGATATCCTGGAAGGAGTCAAAATGTCGATGATGATCACGACAATTTGTTGTCGAGAGGATCCACGAAGAAGCAATTGAACAGCGACTGCATCAAGCAAAAGGACTGATGCAGCAAAAGATTAGTGGAGCCACAGATACGACACAAACTCGCAATCAAGCTTGTTGTTTTTAAGGCGAAATTATATGAGGAAGATCGACGTAAGGTTAGCTCATCGTCGAAAATTGTGCTCCGGAAAGAAGGACCAGGTAGCACAGTTAAAATTTAGCACAATAATGATATAGCCGATCAGGCTAGGAATGACTTGAAGGAATATTAAACTCATAAGCAATGATAATTACATTAGAGTTATTGAATCGGAGTGCGGAATCGATTCACTTATCGGTGGTCTCGAGTGTGTAATAATTCAGAACCCTAGGGAAATCTGAAAATGGTGAGAAGCAATACTAGATGAAGACTCATAGGAATCAACACAGCTCTTTGATGTTCTCGAGATACCATAGGGTATACTCTAAGGTAGAGCAGAATAGAGGTCGAATAGGTGTATTGATTTGTAGAAGACAAGTACTTCGACTTGTGCAACAAATGGGATCAAGGAAGAACAATATGGTCGGAACCACGATCGCAAAAGACCAGATCCCAAATATAAGATGAACTTATAACAAGGAAATAATTAATTTTAAGAGAAGCTTCCATGATAAGATCTACATCGTGTCCACGAGCATGAACACAAAGTTCAAGGTCGACTCCCACTTTTCCAATGCATAACCTTTCATTCACTACTCTATTCAAAATGATTTGTGTGCGAAGACCTACCTGGTGAATTACCAGAGGAGTATGAACCTTGAAAACTTCCGAGGTCACACATATTAAGGAAGGCATAGGTTCAACCCATCAGGGCATCTTAGGAACATATACCACAACCTTTGGGGTAAATAATACAAGCTCGAAAGTAGAGCATTGTTCAAAAGCACACGATACAATTTACCAAAACCATTATATACCCATGGAAAGGCTCTCAAGGTTATTCAATATGAAGGATGTTGTCGGATAAAATCCAACAAAGGAACCGATGGTCCACAAGGGATCTGATGTGAGCATCGGTACTCAACCAGAGGAAGAAGAATGCACGGGCATCATATTATAGAACATCTAAATAATTCGATGCTTAGATAACAAAGGAATTACGATTTCCAAAACAAAGGATCAAAAGCAGTCACTCTGATCAAGGATGGATAAGTTGGATAGACCAGAGTCACAATTGACAACAAATAGTTTGGTCGAGAACCAGCTCATGTTCAAAAATGATGCCTGAGCCGAAAAGATAATTTAGAAGGGTTGATAGATGATTGTGTGCATTCGCACACATGTTGAATCAATAGGATCAAAATGACGGTGTCAAAAGATACAAGTGAATATTGCCAGATATATGGGAAGCATCCATAATGCTAGTAGACAAGTATTTGCAGAGCAATAAAGCTGCTAAGGATTTTCGGAGGATTGAATAGTATCTCAAAGACTTTTGTGAAACACCTGAATAACTGGGGATGTGCGGATGCTCGCAAAGTGCGAGAAATTATTCTTAGGGGTATTCAGGTGGCAAGAACTGCAAGGCAGTAGGCACAAAATATTCTTGGGGTATCTTGTAATAACAAGGTCGATTGGGATAAAAGTAAGCACGACAGGTGTAAGTATTTATCCATAGGGATATTTCGGTGGAAGGGAATTGCCAAAGCAACGGGCACAAGGTCTCGAGAGAAAATCGGAGAGTATCTTCGAAATCTTCTGGTGCAGCTGACCATCATCTGGACTGAAGGGGCTCTCCGGGAGAAAGTATTTTTGAGAACCTAAAGTTAGATTTTAGTAAAAATCGTTTAACCCGAATAGAAGAGAGTTCAGAATCCCGGAGTAAAGATCGAGGAGTAAAAGATCCTAATACCACCCAATGGCGACGTGGGCCCATGGGCCGCACAGCCATGTTAGTAAAAGTTTTGCAACGTCTAGACTCGACTTCGGCCAAGGAGTGTGGAAGGGGATTCCTACAGGCAGTCGGCTCTGATACCAACTTGTGATGCCCCCGATTCAATCGTACACTAATCATGCACGCAAACGTGTACGATCAAGATCAGGGACTCACGGGAAGATATCACAACACAACTCTAAAAACATAAATAGGTCATACAAGCATCATAATACAAGCCAGGGGCCTCGAGGGCTCGAATACAAGTGCTCGATCATAGACGAGTCAGCGGAAGCAACAATATCTGAGTATAGACATAAGTTAAACAAGTTTTCCTTAAGAAGGCTAGCACAAATTGGGATACAGATCGAAAGAGGCGCAGGCCTCCTGCCTGGGATCCTCCTAACTACTCCTGGTTGTCGCCAGCAGCCTACACATAGTAGTAGGCACCTCTAGTGTAGTAGTCGTCATCGACGGTGGCATCTAGCTCCTGGGCTCCAACGTCTGGTTACGGCATCCGAGTAGAAGAGGAAAACGGGGGAAAAGAGGGAGCAAAGCAACCGTGAGTACTCATCCAAAGTACTCGCAAGCAAGGAGCTACACTACATATGCATGGGTATATGTGTAAGGAGGCCATATCAGTGGACTGAACTGTGGAATGCCAGAATAAGAGGGGGATAGCTAGTCCTATCGAAGACTACGCTTGTGGCAGCCTCCGTCTTGCAGCATGTAGAAGAGAGTAGATTGAAGTCCTCCAAGTAGCATCGCATAGCATAATCCTACCCGACGATCGTCCCCTCGTCGCCCTGTTAGAGAGCGATCACCGGGTTGTATCTGGCACTTGCAAGGGTGTGTTTTATTAAGTATCCGATTCTAGTTATCATAAGGTCAAGGTACAACTCCGGGTCGTCCTTTTACCGAGGGACACGGCTATTCAAATAGATTAACTTCCCTGCAGGGGTGCACCACATAACCCAACACGCTCGATCCCATTTGGCCGGACACACTTTCCTGGGTCATGCCCGGCCTCGAAAGATCAACACGTCACAGCCCCACCTAGGCACAACAGAGAGGTCAGCCCGCCGGTCTAAATCCTATGCGCGCAGGGGTCTGGGCCCATCGCCCATTGCACACCTGCATGTTGCGAGGGCGGCCGGAAGCAGACCTAGCAACCTCCATTACAAAGGAAGTCACGTTACGCGGTCCAATCCGGCGCGCGCCGCTCCGTTGCTGACGTCAAGAAGGCTTCGGCTGATACCACGACGTCGAGTGCCCATAACTGTTCCCGCGTAGTTGGTTAGTGCGTATAGGCCAGTAGCCAGACTCAGATCAAATACCAAGATCTCATTAAGCGTGTTATTATGAAGCAACCGCGAACGCCGACCAGGGCCAGGCCCACCTGTCTCCTAGGTGGTCTCAACCTGCCCTGTCGCTCCGCCACAAAGTAACAGTCGAGGGCCGTCGGGAACCCAGGCCCACCTCTACCGGGATGGAGCCACCTGTCCTTTCAGCCCCCACATTGGGATCACTTGGGGGGACTCAACGAGCTGACCCGACTTTAGTCACCATCTGTATAATATGTATGTATGTATAGTATATACCCGTGATCACCTCCCAAGTGATCACGGCCCGATAGTATAGCAAGGCAGACTGGCAAGAATGTAGGGCCAATGATGATAAACTAGCATCCTATACTAAGCATTTAGGATTGCAGGTAAGGTATCAACAGATGTAGCAACAATGTCAGGCTATGCATCAGAATAGGATCAACGGAAAGCAGTAACATGCTACACTACTCTAATGCAAGCAATAGAGGAGAATAGGCGATATCTGGTGATCAAGGGGGGGGCTTGCCTGGTTGCTCTGGCAAGGAGGGGGTCATCAACTCCATAGTCGAACTCGGCAGCAGCAGCGTCGGTCTCGGGGTCTACCGAAGAAGAAGAGGGGGAAGAAAAAGTAAATAAATTGCAAACAGATGCATGACAAAGCAAATAGCGGTGATAGGTGTGCCCTAACGCGGTAGTAGGTGATACCGACGAAGGGGGGAAACATCCGAGAAAGTATTCCCGGTGTTTCGCGTTTTCGGATAGATGAACCGGAGGCGAAATGTTGCAGGTTCACTATGCTAGGGACGCAGGGCGAACGAACGGGCTGCGTATTCGGGTTCGTCTCGTTGTTCTGAGCAACTTTCATGTACAAAGTATTTTCATCCGAGCTACGGATTATTTTATATTAATTTTGAAAGTTTTATTTCATTTTTAGAATTAACAGAATTAATTAAATTAGAAAATGCAATTATTGTGCCAGCGTGACATGAGCATGATGTCAGCAGGTCCATAGGTTGACCTGGTTAACCCTGACATATGGGGCCCGTTCGTCATTGGCTCTATTTAACTAACAGACTATTAGTGTTAACATAACAGTTTTAATTAGGTTAATTAATTCACTAATTTAATTATTATTATTTATTATTATTGTTTTTCATTTTCATTTTAATCAAAAGGGGCGTGGGGCCCCCTGACAGTGGCCCATCGAGGCCTAGCGAGGCGGATGCTAGCGGGCAGTGGCATGGGCGCCCGAACGGGCACGAGCCCGAGAGGGCGCTGGGCACGCACGACGCACACCGGCGCCGGCGGCCAGAGCCACTAGTAGGGCGCGACAGGTGCGGGACTGGGCGAGGCCAGCCACGAGCGAGGACGGGTGAGCAGCGGCAAAGGGAAGCGAGGCCACGCGCGAGGGAGGCGGTGCGCGAGGTTCAGGCAGGGCGGCGCGGGGCGGCGGTGTCGACGCGGCCAGAGACCAAGGCACGGCCCGCTGGAGTAGAGCTCCAGCCGCGGCTACGACGAGCACAGGACGACAACAGCGATGGACGGGGCATGCGCACGGGGACAGGGGAAAGAGGGGAGAGGCGACAATCGCTCACATCGTTGCAGGGAAGGCTCGGGAGGCCGGTGGTGGTTGGAGGGCGGCGGATTCCGACGATGGCAAGGCGGCATCGACGACGTCAGCGAGCGAGTGCAGCGTCAGTAGGCGCCGGGTCGACGAGGGAGGAGCTGCGAGGAGGCCGGGAGGGGCGGCGCTTGGCGCAGAGGTAGTCCGGTGAGGGGGTCCGAGCGGCGACGGGGTCGGTGTCGATCGGCGCAAGGGCGCCCGATCTGGATTGTGGCGAGAGAGGAGTGGGCGTGAGGGGAGAGTGGGGATCAGGGGAGAGAAGTGGGAGGTTAGGGTTTCGGTCGGGTGGACCTTGGTTAAGCAGGGGAGCAGCGGGGGCCGGCCGACTGGTTGGTTAGCTAGGTCGGTTGGCCCAGCGCGGTGGGGGGGGGGCGTCCTTTTTGTTTTGCTTTGTTTTATTTCTTTCCTTTTTATTTATTCTTTTTTCTGTTTTTCAAAAATGTTTAGCACCTAATTGATTTTTATAATTTATGGGAGCTAGCTCATAAATTACAGTGCATTAGATCCTAGTACCAAAAACTAGTCTGGGTACCATTTCACATTAGATTAGAATTAATTAAAAGGTTATTAAATAATGTATTCAGCCACTGTTTGAGGTTGTTTAAATGACTTATCAAATTTTAATAATGTTGTTTACAATTTTATCCTAGCCTCTGATTTATCTACTATTTATTGAACATTTTAGTTTTAATATTGGAAAACTTCTATTGTTTGCTTGATTTTGAATTTTGAATTTGAATCGGTTTCGAACTAACGCGAGATTAACAACAGTAATCATGGTGACTCAACATCCTTAACGTGGGATTACTGTAGCGTAACTATATGGGCGTCACATAATATTTTTGGTATTTTTGATAGATAGATGCAAAGTAAAAATAAAGGCAAAGTAAAAACAAAGCAAGTAAATAAAGTGATATAGATTGATATGATGAGAATAGACCCGGGGGCCATAGGTTTCACTAGTGGCTTCTCTCAAGAGCATAAGTATTCTACGGTGGGTGAACAAATTACTGTTGAGCAATTGACAGAACTGAGCATAGTTATGAGTATATCTAGGCGATGATCATGTATATAGGCATCACGTCCAAAACAAGTTGTCGGAGTAATGGGCCACGGGTAGGCTAACCCGAGCCCCAAGACCTTTCAAGACATCGGGGCAGGCCGCGCCCCTCAAGCCGAGTCCCAGATGGCGACTCCGAGATAAGCCGACTCTGGGAGGGCGGCCTCTAGAGAGGCCGACTCCAAGCTGACGACCTTCATCCCGAAGTACGATGCGGGGTACGGTCACGACGTGGCCGTCTCCCCCCTGCTCACGAAGGGCCGGCATGGCTGCAGTGAGCCATACCGCTGGAAGATCTCCGGCGAGGCGCGACATTGTTGCCATGCCTGCCCTTACCTCAGCCACAGTGCGCAGTGCACTGTGCCCACGACGCCGGCCTGTACGACCCCAAGGCGACGGGGCCGCCTGTCAGTGGGTGGACCGAGGGCGGCCAGGGTGCCCGAAGACGGACCCGTGGGAGTCGGCCTCCCTGGAGTCGGCCGACTCCTCCCCAGGGCCCCACGTGCCATTAACCACACAAGATGGGGAATGGCGACAGTGATCGCCCGATAGACGGCGACACTGTTGCCACGACCCGATGACGAAGCCTGCGTCACCAGGAGTGTCGCTACAGTACCAAGCCTGTCCGCGGGACCCGCCAGTCGGCGGGCCCCAGAAGCCGGCGGGAAAGACGATGGCCTGAGAGACAGATGACTGGGGCCCGCGCCCAGCCGGATTACTATTGTACCCTCGGGGGGTAGGCCTATATAAACCCCCCGGGGCACCCATGCAAAGGGTCCAGACCTGAGTAGAGATAGACGAAATAGCCCGGGAGGAGAGGACTAGCCTTGCTCTCTCCTGCCTCCCAAAGCAGCTCAAGGAGCACCATTGTAGTCACCTTGTTTGAGTGATCATGCGGAGACCCCGCAGAGCAGCAGTAGGGGTGTTATCTCCTAGGAGAGCCCTGAAGCTGGGTAAGATCCACCGGCGTGCATGTCCTCACCTCATCCCGCTTCCAGGCACCGGCAACATTCTACTCGCTCCCACCATGATAAGCCATCCTTTGGCATATGTCGTATCCAACCCCCGACATTTGGCGCCCACCATGGGGCGAGGTGCACCGTCGTCCGGAGATCTGCTCTGGACGGGAACCCTGTTCCTCCCCGACGAGCGCAGCCAGCCCGGCACGCCGGATGGCGTCTGTGCCGACGCACTGCACAGCGCGGAGATGGCCTGTGCGGCCAGCTGCCTCGCCGATCTTATCGGTGAGGTTCGCCTCTCCGATGAGCCTGCATCGGACGCAGGCACGAGCGCCCCCGAGAGCCTCCTCGCAGGCCTCCTCGACCAACTCCACGACGCCGGCGAGCCTGCCGCGGACCTGGAGTCCATAGGATCCACCGACCCGATGCTGGTCGATTCCGACACCGCGTCTCTCGACGCGTTCCCCACCAACGTGGTGGTCTACAATGAGCCGCTCTCGTACATGGGGAGCGGCGGAAGCACCGTCATCGAGGTCCTCATCCTTGAGCACGGCGAGCGCTCTGGCGAAAGAGCGGACGACCCGCTCGACGCGGCCCTGCGAGGCCTTGCGGCGCCGATCACAGAGGACGCCGACGCCAAGACGCTGGAGGCACTCCGCCTTCAGCTCGTCGACGGCGCGAAGAAGCTGGCAAGCATGAGGCGCTTGTCAGAAGCTTACCAATGAGAGATGGATTGCGCCGTAGGCGGTTCGCCGGCTCCAACTGGGCCTAGCCGCCTAGGCGCGGTCCGACAGCGCGGCGCGGCAATCGCAAACCTCTTCGGGGCTGATCGCCCTGTGTACGCCACGCCCGCAGAGAATATACGTGCCGCCCAGGCGGCGGCAGACAAGCTCGACAACTTCAAAGGCGAAGAGCGCCGCATAATGACAGAGCGAGTTCAGCAGCTCCTCGACGCGGCCGCCGCGCAGAACGGTGCCGGCTGCCGCACCGAGGCGCCGCAGCACCAAAACAACAACCCACCGCTTCGCCGAGACCAAGGTGCGACATCTCGGACGCCGACTGGCGGAGCCCGTGGGAAGAAGGACAAGGAGCCGGCTATCAGCCACGGCCGGACTCATATCACCATCGAGCGCGACCAAGACGGACGCCCCAGAGCAGTGGAACGGTGGGACGACTACCAGCCTCCCCCTCCTCACGAAGAAAGGCGAGTCTCCCCACCGCCCGTAGAACATCCGACTCTTGGCGACCGCCTTGGCCGCCGAGAGGGAGTCGGAGAGAATGACGCCCACCACCGGATCGACCGACTCCACAGATTCTTAGCGCTGGAAGAAGAAGACGAGTTGGGTCCCCCCTGGTTTGGACCCTGCATCCGAGGCAAGCCCTTTCCCAAAGGGTTCACGCTCCCCCGAGACACGCCCAAGTATACCGGCACCATGAAGCCGGAGGATTGGCTGATCGACTACTCTACGGCTGTCAACATAGTGAACGGCAACAAGCGTGTTGCCGTAAGATACGTCCCGGTCATGCTCCAGGGCTCGGCTCAGACGTGGTTAAACAGTGTGAAGCCCCGCAACATCAACAGTTGGGTTGACTTCACCAAGGCTTTCGTCTGCAACTTCACGAGCACGTACAAGCGACCTCCCAAGCTGCGCTGGCTTTCCTTGTGCGTGCAAGGCCCTGACGAGTCTACTCGCGACTACCTCACGCGCTGGGGCGAACTCCGAAACTCCTGCGAGGGCGTGCACGAGGTGCAGGCCATTGAGTACTTTACTGCCGGGTGCAGAGAAGGCACCCTCCTCAAGCACAAGCTCCTCTGCGACGAGCCCAAGACCCTCGATGAGCTGCTGATCACGGCGGACAAGTACGCCACGGCCGACTCCTCCATGAAGGCGGAGATTCGGGTCAGCGCAACTGGCAAAGTCACCCCTCAGGCTCCAAGAACTCCGGCTAGAGACACCAGTCGGCGGCAGCAGAATGACCAGAAGCGCAAGGCCCCACTGCCGACTTCCAACAGTCGGCAGGTGGCAATGGCGGAGGACCAGCAACTGGAGGGACCGCCTCCGGCAAAGCGGCAGAAGGGCGGCAAGTCCAACTGGCTGCTGGCTTTCTCCTACGAGCAGACTCTGGACGGTCCCTGCAAGTTCCACAGCGGCGCAAAGCCGTCCAACCATACCACCCGGAAATGTCACTGGCTGACCAGAATCGCCAAGGGGGACGGCCTGCTCCCTCCCCCTCCTGCTGGGCCGCCTCCTCCGCAGCAGCCCCAGCACCCGGCCGTCAGGACGGTCGGCGCGATACAAGACGAGTTCCCAGACGAGCATGGAGCCTATGTGGTGCTCACCAGTGTAGCAGACGACCGGCACAGCAGGCGCCAGCAGCAGCAAGAAGTAAACGCAGTTGCATCAAGCACTCCAGAGTTCATGCATTGGTCCGAAAGGCCCATTAGTTGGAGCAGAGCCGATCACCCAGAGGTGATGCTGAGCCCAGGCTCTTACGCCTTGGTCCTGGGCGCCACCCTTGCCATGGACAGGCGGGCCGCTCGCTTCTCGCGAGTACTGATAGACGGAGGCAGCAGTATCAACATCCTATACAAGGATACGCTGGAGAAACTTGGAATCACGCGAAGACAGCTTCAGAGCAGCCGGACTGTGTTTCACGGAATCGTCCCCGGCCTTTCCTGCTCGCCAATCGGCAAGATCCTGATAGATGTCCTCTTCGGAGACAAGGATCATTTCCGCCAAGAGCCAATTTGGTGTGAGGTGGTGGACCTTGAAAGCCCATATCACGCATTGCTTGGCCGACCCGCCTTGGCCAAGTTTATGGCGGTACACCACTACGCCTACCTCAAGATGAAGATGCCGAGTTCCAAGGGAATCCTAACCGTGTTCGGCGACTACAGGAAGTCGTCCGCTTGCGCGGCCGAAAGTAGTCGGCTGGCCGAGTCCTTGGTGGTCGCAGCTGAGAAATGGCTTCTTGATCGGGTCGTGGCGATGGCCGGCAAGCAGCCTGAGTTGTCGCCCGACCCCAAGGAGTCGGAAGCAGAGGGATCATTCAAGCCGGCCAAGGAAACAAAGAAGATACCACTGGACCCAGAACACCCAGAGAAGTACGCTGTCATAGGCACTGGCCTTGACAGCAAATAGGAAGGCGAGCTCGTCGATTTCCTCCGTGAGAATCGCGACATCTTCGCATGGTCCCCCAAGGACATGCCTGGTGTCCCAACGGAATTTGCTAAGCACAAGTTACACGTCCGATCTGATATGAAGCCCGTCAGGCAGCCCTTGCACCGCCTGTCAAAAGAGAAAAGAAGAGTTGTTGGAGAAGAAATAGCCCGGCTCCTGGCGGCCGGCTTCATCATGGAGGTGTTTTTTCCAGAGTGGTTAGCAAACCCGGTTCTAGTGCTGAAGAAGAACAACCAGTGGCGGATGTGCATTGATTACACAAGGCTCAACAAAGCTTGCCCCAAGGACCCGTTTGCTTTGTCGAGAATCGATCAGGTGATAGAATCCACAGCCGGATGCGAGCTGTTGAGCTTCCTAGATGCCTATTCAGGATATCACCAGATCAAGCTGAACCCGGATGACAGACTGAAGACCGCCTTCATCACGCCGTTTAGAGCCTTCTGCTACCTAATCATGACGTTCGGCCTGAGAAATGCCGGCGCCACCTTTCAGCGTTGCATGCAGAAATGCCTCCTGAAGCAACTCGGCAGAAATGCCCACGTCTATGTGGATGATGTAGTGGTGAAGACGGAGAAGCGAGGGACCTTGTTGGAGGACCTCAAGGAAACCTTCGAGAATCTGTGCTGATTCCAGATCAAGCTCAACCCGGAGAAGTGCGTTTTCGGAGTACCAGCCGGCCAGCTCCTCGGTTTCCTGGTCTCCGAACGCGGCATAGAGTGCAACCCTATGAAGATCAAGGCCATCGAGAGGATGGAAGCACCCAGACGACTGCTAGATGTGCAGAAGTTCACCGGCTGATTGGCATCCATCAGCCGATTCATTAGTCGGTTGGGCGAGAAGGCTCGCCCCTTGTATCAGCTCATGAAGAAGACGACCTTCTTTGAGTGGACTCCCAAGGCGGACGAGGCTTTTCTCCAACTGAAGAAGATGTTGACTACTCCCCCTGTGCTGGCGGCTCTGACTCCCAAAGAGCCAATGCTCCTATACATTGCCGCCACCAGCCGAGTAGTTAGCACAGTCATTGTAGTCGAGCGCAAGGAGGAAGGCAAAGCGCTACCTGTCCAGAGACCGGTGTATTACCTGAGTGAAGTACTGTCGACCTCCAAGCAGAACTACCCCCATTACCAGAAGATGTGCTACGGCGTGCATTTTGCCGCCAAGAAATTGAAGCCCTACTTCCAGGAGCATCCAATCACCGTGGTCTGCACAGCTCCACTGGCCGAGATCATCGGAAGCCGAGATGCTTCTGGCCGAGTGGCCAAATGGGCCATTGACTTGCCCCCCTACACCATCTACTACGAGCCCCGCACCGCCATCAAGTCGCAGGCGCTGGCCGACTTCCTCGTCGAATGGGCCGAGACCCAGTACCTGCCGCCTGCGCCTGACTCCACCCATTGGCGGATGCACTTTGACGGCTCCAAGATGCGCACCGGCTTGGGAGCCGGCGTCGTCCTCACTTCCCCCAAGGGCGACAAGCTCAGATATGCGATGTAGATCCACTTCGCCGCCTCCAACAACGTGGCCGAGTATGAGGCGCTCATACACGGGCTCCGGCTTGCCAAAGAACTCGGCATTCGCCGGATCCTGTGTTACGGCGACTCTGACTTGGTAGTCCAACAATCATCTGGCGATTGGGATGCCAAGGACGCAAATATGGCGAGCTATCGTTTCCTCGTTCAGCAGCTCAGCGGATACTTCGAGGGGTGCGAGTTCCTCCATGTGCCAAGGAACGACAACGACCAAGCAGACGCCTTGGCACGAATCGGCTCCACTCGCCAGGCGATACCATCTGGTGTCGCCCTCCGGCGCCTCCTCAGGCCTTCCATCAAGCCGTCACCAGAATCAGATTCAATCTTTGTGCCGGCTCCGCCTGAGGACGCCGGACCCGACTCCAAGAAGCACACAGTCAAAACCGGCCCGTGGACTTCAGAACCCGGCCCGGGGACTGCTGCGGCAGGATCAAAGACTCCAGAGCCAGGCCCGGGGACTGCTCCAGTCAGCCCCGGGACTTCGTCAAACCAGCAAGCGGCTGCGGACTCCGACCCGCCGCCTCCCAGCCCGGCCACCCTTATCCAAGTCACACTCGTGGCAGCTGAAGAAATAGCAGCACCTTCATGGGCCCAGCCCATCCTTAGATTCTTAGTAAACAGAGAGCTGCCAACTGATGAAATCTTGGCTCGGCAAGTGCAACGCCGGGCATCAGCCTACACCATAGTCAACAGAGAGCTGGTCAGGCGCAGCGTTACCGGCGTTTTCCAACGCTGCGTCGAGGCAGAACAAGGCCAAGCAATCCTCAGAGACATCCACGAAGGCGAGTGCGGTCACCACGCGGCCTCCAGGGCACTCGTCGCCAAAGCCTTCCGGCATGGTTTCTTCTGGCCAACCGCCCTAGAAGAGGCCAAAGAACTAGTCCAAAAGTGCAAGGGGTGCCAGATTTTCCGTTCCAAGCCACTCCAGCCGGCTTCCGCACTCAAGACTATCCCCATCGCCTGGCACTTTGTAGTCTGGGGTCTTGACATGGTGGGACCATTCAAGACGGCACGAGGTGGCTTGACTCACCTACTGGTCGCGGTAGACAAATTCACCAAGTGGGTGGAGGCGAAACCCATCAAGAAGTTGAATGGTCCGACTGCAGTGACATTCATCGCTGACATCACAACTCGGTACGGCATCCCACACAGCATCATCACCGACAATGGCACGAATTTTTCCAAAGGCGCCTCGGCCCGTTTCTGCGCGACACAGGGCATCCGACTGGACTTAGCGTTCGTTGCCCATCCACAGTCAAACGGCCAGGTGGAGCGAGCGAACGGCCTCGTCTTATCCGGCATCAAGCCTCGACTCGTCGTCCCGCTGGAGCGATCTGCCGGCTGTTGGCTTGAGTAGCTGCCAGCCGTCCTCTAGAGTCTGCGCACGACTCCAAACAAGTCAACCGGCTTCACACCCTTCTTCCTCATCTATGGTGCCGAAGCCGTCATCCCAACGGACATAGAGTTCGACTCCCCACGAGTCACCATGTATACCGAGGAAGAAGCAGAAGAAGCACGACAAGACGGCGTCGATCTGCTGGAAGAGGGCCGGCTGTTGGCACTCAGCCAGTCCGGCGTCTACCAGCAGAGCCTGCGTCGATACTACAATAGGAAGGTCAGGCCAAGATCTTTCCAAGAAGGCGACCTTGTGCTCCGGCTGATCCAGCGAACAGCCGGCCAGCACAAGCTATCGGCGCCTTGGGAAGGCCCCTTCATCATCAGCAAGGTGCTAGGAAACGACGCCTACTATCTGATCGACGCCCAGAAGCCCCGAGCGCGCAAGAGGGACGACTCCGGCAAAGAAACAGAGCGCCCGTGGAATGCAAATCTTCTTCGAAGATTTTACAGTTGATGCAGTATGTATCGCACTACCCCTTTGTATTAAAGTACTAAGACTTTGGGCCCCCCGAGACGAGCTCGGGGACTGCCCTTTTTGTTATCTATATGACAAGCATTATGCCTTCGAGAAAATCACTTTCATTGCAAGACGCTTGGCACCGGGCCAGACTAGTCGGCCCGGGGACTCGCCGCCTTGCGCTATGAGGAGCTTCCCGCGGTCAGACAAGTAGTGCGCGGTGCCCAATCCGTCTCCTGGCAAAGCCGTAGCTCACAGAGCGACTATGAGGCGAGCAGGAGGGGGGAAGAATGGGCACCCACACGAAAAATGGCTAAGGACCTAAAGCATGAACATAGCGTAAGACGGCCTCCAGCATTTCTAAAGCGGAAGCCGACTCATGAGTAGCCGGCTCGCCGTCTTTATTAGCTTTCATCAAGGACGGCCGACTCTTGGGTAGTCGGCCTTTCGCTTTCTATCCAACTTGCTAAAGAAACTCTAAAACGGCCAAGTACTCGCTTTCCCGAAGTAGCCAAGCACTTGACCCAGCGATAGTCTGCAGAGCGGCTGTCCGACTGGCAAGGCAGCAACTAAGGGAGGCGGCAAAGGGAAAATCCTAAAAGAGAAGTAAGCAAGGGAAGATGGAAATCAGATAAATATTTACATAGGCCCTTGGCCGAATTTTCGAATAAAGGTTCAAGATACACCCCACGGGTGGAACTGTTCGAAACTAACAAAGTTTTCAAAGATTGCTAAGACAGACAGGTAGAGGCAGCCTAGGAGGCGGCGTCAGGGATCGGAGGATCGGAGGAGACGGCGGCGTCAGGCGCCGGGGCAGTCGGCTGGGCGGTCTCGGCTTGATCACCTCCGGCGGCAGTCGCCTTCTCTTGGCGCGGCTCGTTGCTGGAGGTGCGGTCGAGCTGAGGCTGGCCACCTGCTCCGTCTTCTGGTGCCTCCGCCTCGCCTTCGTCCTCCGCCTCGTCCTCCTCCTCAGTGCTGGAGTCGATCACCTCCGTCGAATCTTCGCCATACTCCGGGTTCATTCCGAACCACTTCGGCGGCACTTCCTCGCCGCCTTCAGCCCGCTCGGGGACAAAGACGCTGGTGTCCGTGTACTCGGCGATGGCCGCAACACGCTCGATAAGGGCGCCCTCCACGGCCTCCAGCTCGTCCTGGGCTTCTGACCGGAACGCGGCCAGACGGTCCAGGTCCAGCCCTGGATACCATGCCTTGACAAACTCCAAGGCCCGACGCGCTCCGGCTCGGGCCGAGGAGCCCTTCCAAGCCTCAAGACGGCCGGCAGCGACCTCCAGCCAGTCGGCAGTTCGGCTGGCGGTGCACAGAGCCGGCATGCCTGGCCACAGGGCAGCAACCGCCTGGGCGCCGGCACGCTGAAGCCGGCGCATCAGCCGGTGAGCCGGACGAAGACGGGCTTCAATGCTCAGGAGCTGGTCGACGGTCCGTGGGGCATTGGCGGCGATCTCCTCACCGTCTGCCCTTCGCGCCGCACGAGCAGCCTCGATGGCCGGACGGACCGCCTGCGAATGGCCAGGGAAGAAGTCTGCCAAGACAAAAATAAGCAAATCGAAAAAATTAGAAGTCATCCTGACGCATAGTCGGAAGCCCGAAAAGGCGAAAGAAACTTACCGTCAACAATATCCTCGATCTCGTGGAAGCCGGAGGTTAGCATCGCCTCCCTGTCAGTCCAGGAGGAGCGCTCGCTCTCGAACTCGGCCAGGAGTGCGGTCTCCCTCTTCTCGGCCTCGTCCTGTGCCTTCTTGAGCAGCTCCTTCTGCTCGGCCAGCTGCGCCGCCAGCAGGTCGCGTTCTGTGGCGAGCTTGCCACACTCCTCCTCTTTGGCACAGCGGGCGGTATTGGCCTCGCCCAGCTGCTCCTGAAGAACGGCATTGGCTTCTAAGGAACAAGGAAGAGACAAATGAGTCATTAGCAAAAAGATCGCCGGGAAGATCTGGCCTGACTGCTCAGCAGTCGGCCCGAATCTCGGGGACTACAGCCTGCGGGTGCGCCAGCGCGCCCCCACGAAGAAAGAAGAACTCACTCCGGCTTTCCAACAAGTCGGCAGTTCGCTTGTTCAACTCCTCAACATTGCGGTTGAAGGCAGTGACGCGGAGGTTGTGGTACTCCTGCAATGACTCATTGAAGACAAAGTCAGTATTTGGAACTCGCCAGAGGGAGTTCCGGACCGCCTGCTCAGCAACCGGCCCGGAACTCGGGGACTACACCCAGTGGGTGCACAGGCGCGCCCCCACAGAGAAACAAACAAGAGTCCAAAGGAAAAGAAACTTACTCAAACGGCCGATCGGGCGGCCAGATGCGCTCGGGTGCAGGCTTGAAGGGCGTCGCCTTCGGCCCAAAGCTTCGCCTGGACTTCCAGGAGCAGTTCATTTAACGGCCCAGTGCCGCCTCCGCGCACCCACCCAGTGGGCGCGGCGCTTGTGGCCTCGGCGTCTAGGGACGCCGAGCCGGCAACACCGGTCTCCCAAGGACGTGGCGCCGAGGTCGCCCTCTCAAGACGACGACGTACCGGCGAGGCGACTTGGAGAAGCAGCCGCGTTTCAGCCTCGTCCATAGCCGGCAGCTCCGACGGATCCACCGGCTGCTTGCCGTGCGGCCTCCCAGACGGCGGTGGAGGCGGTGGTGGCGGCACGAAGGTGTCCGACATAGAAACATCGCCGCCCTCCTTCTCCATGATGGGGTCCTCAGTGCCGGCCCCTCCGGTTTGCCCCGTGAACTCCGGAGGCGGTGGCGCAGATGATAGTGGGGGGACAAGCATCGCTGATCGGCGACGCGCGGCCTCCTCGGCGTGCCGTCTCGCTGCGAGGGCAGCCTCGGCATCCTCCAGCTCCTTCTGGACGGAGGCAGCCGCCTTGTCGGCCTCCGCCTTCTCCAGACGTTCGGCTTCCTCCTCCTCGCGCTTCTCCCGCGCGTTTCGCTCCGTCGCCTCCCGGAGGGCGGCGGCGGGGTCAGCCCGCCGAGTATTGGCGGACGTCTCCGCCGACCCCATGACAGAGGGGACGACGACTCTCTCAAGGGAGAGAGGGGCCCTGGAGAAGGTCGGAGGGAGTACGTAAACAAAGACTTGGATAAGATTCGACGAAGGAAAAGAAAGAGCACGAAGACTTACACGGATACTAGCGGCGGCCTTCTCACTTCCCTTCGGAAGCGGTTGGCCTTCGCGGCCGCCTCCTCCCGTCTGGTCGCGGCGGCTGCCCCCTTAAGCTTCTTCAATTTGCCGCCGGGCGCACTCGGCCCGGCGTGACGTTTCTTCGCGCCGCCCTGGTCGACGGAGGGGCCGACCTTCGGCTGGTGGCGCGGGGCGACTTCCCCTTCGGCATCGTCGTCGGGCCAGTCGTCGAAAGTCGCCGAGGGCCTGAAGTCTCCTTCCGCTCCTCCTCCCCCGCCTTCGGCGTCGGCTTCCATTGCCGCCGCCCCCAAGTCGGGGTCGTCGACATCGCTCTCCGCGCGGTCAGGAACATACTCGCAGGGCTGTCTCATGGCGCCAGCGGCAGGCTGCATGAGAGGGTTCTGATTCAGAAGAGGCCGACAAGAGTTAGAAGCCGGAGTCGGCTGAGGAAAAAATACAAAGCATTAGGAGGACGCGACTTACCACTGGCGGAGGGTTGTCGCGCGAGTACGGCTCCTTGCCGAACTGCCAGTCCTCCTCGTACTCGCAGTGCGCGATGTAGTTCACCATGTTCGTCACCTCCTTGCGGGGCATCTGCTTGGTGCTCATCCGACTCGGGTCTCGGGGGCCGCTCATCTGACAGATCAGGTGTGGCCGGCCTTGGAGCGGGAGAACTCGGCGCTCCACGAAGGCGGCTAGCAAGTGGGCCCCGACGAGTCCTTCCGACTGTATCAAGACTCGGAGTCGCGCTACGGCGGCGGCTCCGGCAAGGGACAGCGACTTGACCCTATGGGACCAGCTGGGGAGCCTCTCGGCCAGGGGAATGGCGTTGTAGGGTGGCAGGTTGACCCAGTCGCCGTTAGAGGAGAGGTTCTTCACGTAGAAGTACGAGCGCTGCCACATCTTCACCGACTTGATCAGCGCGATGGGAGGTAAGGATTGTCGGCCGTCGAGCATCGCATCGCGATGAAGGCGCCGCACTGAGCCGGCACGCCGGCGATGTGCGTGCCGAGCTTAGAAGAGAAGAATTCCCCCCACAGCTCGATGGTGGGGAGAAGGCCGAGGAAACCTTTGCACAGAGTGGCGAAGGCAGAGAGCAACACCATCGTGTTCGGTGTGAGGTGGTGCGGCTGAAGACTGTGGAACTCCAGGAACGAGCAGAAGAAGCCGCTCGCCAGCAGCCCCAGGCCGCGCATAAGGTGCGAGCGGAAGACGACCCGCTCGCCCTCTTCCGGCGCCGGCCGAATTTCCCCCTTCAGCGCGGCGCGGGCGCGCACGAGGTCCGTGCTGGGAAGACGACATGTCTGGCGGAGGAACTCGATGTGTTCCTCCTCTACCTCCGAGCCGTCCCACACGCCGGAGCGCACGGCAGGGGCCGCGGCGGAGGAAGAGCTCATCGCCGTGGTATGGCGGGCTCTGGCTCAACGGCGGAGGAAGGAAGGAGAAAGAGAGCAAGATGGGGCGGGGGAGCGAGGAAGAAGGGCGCGCGAGCTGTGCCCCTCCGCTTTTCCCCCGCCTACTTATAGCCCAACGGGATGAGAAGCCGAGGGGGTGGGCGTGGGATTAACTGCGCATAACGTCCTGCACCGCCCCATGATTTACCCCACGAAGTTACTGCGCGCAGTAACGACGTGGGAAAACCAACCGTCCACGGTCGCAACGGATCCGTCCGTATGCCGGGGCGCGGTAGTGGCGGGCCCCGCCTGACGGCCCGTCCCGTCATGCGCATGGGCAGGCAGACTGTTCTCCCCACGTGGCGCCACGCGATAGGAACGCCTTGACGGCGGAGGGGAGGCGTATCAGGCACGCCGCCTGGTTACCCGCCGCGACTTTCGAACTAAGGCTCTTTACCGAAGCTCCAACTTTCGACAGTCGGCCCAAGGAAAGACGGTAGCCGAGTCTTAGAGTCTGCACTTATAAAGATTGAAGCTGCTGAAGCCCCACAATGCAACGACCGCCGGGCTTCACCAGCTTCGAGGACTACTGTTGAGCAATTGACAGAACTGAGCATAGTTATGAGTATATCTAGGCGATGATCATGTATATAGGCATCACGTCCAAAACAAGTTGTCGGAGTAATGGGCCACGGGTAGGCTAACCCGAGCCCCAAGACCTTTCAAGACATCGGGGCAGGCCACGCCCCTCAAGCCGAGTCCCAGATGGTGACTCCGAGATAAGCCGACTCTGGGAGGGCGGCCTCTAGAGAGGCCGACTCCAAGCTGACGACCTTCATCCCGAAGTACGATGCGGGGTACGGTCACGATGTGGCCGTCTCCCCCCTGCTCACGAAGGGCCAGCATGGCTGCAGTGAGCCGTATCGCTGGAAGATCTCCGGCGAGGCGCGACACTGTTGCCATGCCTGCCCTTACCTCAGCCACAGTGCGCAGTGCATTGTGCCCACGACGCCGGCCTGTACGACCCCAAGGCGGCGGGGCCGCCTGTCAGTGGGTGGACCGAGGGCGGCCAGGGCGCCCGAAGACGGACCCGTGGGAGTCGGCCTCCCTGGAGTCGGCTGACTCCTCCCCAGGGCCCCACGTGCCATTAACCAGACAAGATGGGGAATGGCGACAGTGATCGCCCGATAGACAGCGGCACTGTTGCCACGACCCGATGACGAAGCCTGCGTCACCAGGAGTGTTGCTACAGTACCTAGCCTATCCGCAGGACCCGCCAGTCGGCGGGCCCCAGAAGCCGGCGGGAAAGACGGTGGCCTGAGAGACAGACGGTTGGGGCCCGCGCCCAGCCGGATTACTATTGTACCCCCAGGGGGTAGGTCTATATAAACCCCCTAGGGCACCCATGCAAAGGGTCCGGACCTGAGTAGAGATAGACCAAATAGCACGGGAGGAGAGGACTAGCCTTGCTCTCTCCTGCCTCCCAAAGCAGCTCAAGGAGCACCATTGTAGTCACCTTGTTTGAGTTATCATGCGGAGACCCCGCAGAGCAGCAGTAGGGGTGTTATCTCCTAGGAGAGCCCTGAAGCTGGGTAAGATCCGCCGGCGTGCATGTCTTCGCCTCATCCCGCTTCCAGGCACCGGCGACGTTCTACTCGCTCCCACCATGATAAGCCATCCTTTGGCATATGTCGTATGCAACCCCCGACACAAGTAGATCGAAATGATTCTGCATCTACTACTATTACTCCACTCATCGACCGCTATCCAGCATGCATCTAAAGTATTAAGTAAAAATAGAGTAACGCCGTAAGCAAGATGACATGATGTAGAGGGATAAATTCATGCAATATGATAAAAACCCCATCTTGTTATCCTCGATGGCAATAATACAATACGTGCCTTGCAACTCTTTCTGTCACTGAGTAAGGAGACCGCAAGATTGAACCCAAAGCTAAGCACTTCTCCCATTGCAAGAACTACCAATCTAGTTGGCCAAACCAAAAAGATTATTCGAAGAGACTTGCAAAGATAACTCAATCATACATAAAAGAATTCAGAGAAGAATCAAATATTTTCCATAGATAATACTGGATCATAAACCCACAATTCATCGCTCTCAACAAACACACCGCAAAAAGAAGATTACATCAAATAGATCTCCACGAGAGAGGGGGAGAACATTGTATTGAGATCCAAAAAGAGAGAAGAAGCCATCTAGCTACTAGCTATGGACCCGAAGGTCTAAAGTAAACTACTCACACTTCATCGGAGGGGCTATGGTGTTGATGTAGAAGCCCTCCATGGTGGTTTACCCCTCCGGCGGAGCTCCAGAATAGGCCCCAAGATGGGATCTCGTGGATATAGAAGGTTGCAGTGGTGGAATTATGTTTTTGGCTCCTGTTCTGATCATTCAGGGATACGTAGATATATATAGGAGGAAGGAGTACGTCGATGGAGCTCCGAGGGGCCCACGAGGTAGGGGGCGCGCCCAGGGGGGCGCCCTCCACCCTCGTGACCTCCTCGGAGGCTTCTTGGAGTAGGGTCTAAGTCTCCTGGATCATGTTCGGTTGGAAAATGATCCCAAATGTTTCATTCCGTTTGGACTCCGTTTGATATTCTGTTTCTTCGAAATACTTAAAAGGCAAAAAACAGCAATTCTGGGTTGGGCCTCCGGTTAACAGGTTAGTCCCAAAAGTAATATAAAAGTGGAAAATAAAGCACAATATAGTCCAAAACAGTAGATAAAGTAGCATGGAGCAATCAAAAATTATAGATACGTTGGAGATGTATCATCGTCTCAAACCGAAACATTGTTCCCCCTTAGTTCCCCGCCTCCCTCCGTTTCCCCATTCATACTCCGTGGGCGCGAAAACGCCCTCTCCACCAGCCGTGAAACCCCAACCTCCTCCGTCCTCCACCCCATAGCAGCCAATCCACCGCCGCCCTCCTCCATCACGCCGGAGCCGGTACCCCGACGTCGTCGTCCAACGCAATCGCAACCGCAACACCCTCAAGGACTTAGCAGCTGAAGCCGAGGCAGAGCTGCCTCCACGATGCCGACGCCGATGTGCGCCGTACCAGAACCACTCCGACCACGCCGTCTTGCGCCTCACTGCTGCGGCTCCACTGTCGCAACCGTCCACCGCACCGGAGCTGTTCCCGCTACGCTGTCGTTTGCCGCCTCGGATCTGCTTCCCCGCCGCCGACAGACGGCCACCGCACCACACTGAACAACTTGGCCATGGGTTCGTCCAAGGCTGCACCGTCCTCCACAACTTCTGGTTTCCGGTGAACAACAAGATCATCGGAAAAACAGAAGGAGGACACAACACTGCCAGCGGAAAGAGGTACTCCTCTTCCCTTATTCGTGGAAATCTTACGTCTCCGCTCACACTGTATTCATCCCACGAAAGAAACTAGTTAAGTGCTTCTTACTGCATCTTCTTCGTGATACTAAATGCACAAGGTTTCCTCCCTTTTACTATTTCACCTTTGCTAGAGGTCAGTAGCCCGCCTGGATTTCAATTCAGGGTCAGTCGAACCGCAATTAAAAGAAGCAACACCCGCTTAGGCGCGCGGAGCACCTAGTCCGCCTGTTCCCCAGGGAAGCGGCACATCGGTGTCTATCATAGGGGTGTGGGGGGCGCAGGAGCTGCTTGCGCCCGATCTGGAGGTCGGCGGGGCTTGAATGGATGGCCGGGGGGCGGTGCCAAGCACGGCGGTGCGGTGAGGTCGAGGGGAGGGTGCAGGCAGGGGAGGAATACTGGGCCGATGGTCGCTGGCGTTTCGAGGAAGATCGTCAACACTAACTGGCTGGAGGTAGATGAAGGCGATCTCCCCGTTCTTTGTACATCGGACGGTGCAGAAAAAATGGACTGACCTATTTGCTTTCAGTTGACTGTTATTTTCATAGAATCCTGTAGTAATTGAGTGTGCCATGCATGTTGTAGAGCTATCATATGTCTCCCGTCATTTATTTCTCACCGACATGCTATCTGCTACCTTTACACTGTACTAATTGTGCACACACTTCACCCATACTCACACTATTGTTTTTTTATGCATGGGTATTTCAGACTCTGACGCAGTGTTGATGAATGCAGAAAAGAAAAGACAGAAGTCGCTCTAGTGTAATTCGAAGATAAGCAGTAAGTGTTTCAACGCTCTAATGGGTGCAGTGTCAGCAGTTGGAGACAGTAAAAGTAGCTCTGCAGTTGATGATCTCAATTGCCACACAAAACCATCCTAGGTGCTTGCTTTAACTTCGCGCTGTCAAATGTGGTTGCATGTTGCATATGGTGTCTAGCTTGTATCGCTTCCAATTTGGTTAAATTGCATATGCTTACTTTACACATTATACCTTTGATAATGACATGCCTTCCTGTTTTTGGTACATACTACATATGTCTATTAACCATGTTCGTACATCAAACTAATGCTCTTTTGTATCCCTCGTCAATCACTTATGATGAGACAGTCACCCGGGTGGGTTACTGTGGGACGCCCTACTCGTTTAAAGAGTGCAGTGTCATCCTCCCCACATGATTCTCAAGAAACAACAAGGCTAAATGATGATAGTCAACGTAGCTCTCTAGTTGATCACCGCAATTCCCCCACACCACCATCGCAGGTGCTTGCTCTTACTTGGCAGTATGATATGTGGTTGCATGTTGCATATGGTGTCTACCTTGTAATGCTTCTAATTAGGGTAAATTGCATCTGCTTAGTTAACACATTATACCTGTGAATATGACATGCCTTCCTGTTTTTGGTACATACTACGTCTTTCTATTAACCATGTTCTTACATCAAACTACTTCTCTTGTGTATCCCTCATCAATGCTCCTAATTTGTTAAATTGCATCTCCTTAGCTTACACATTATACATGTGAATATGACACGCCTTCCTGTTTTTGTACATACTACATCTGCCTATCACACCATGTTCTTACATCAAACTACCGTTCTTGTGTATCCTGCGTCTATCGCTTATGATGAGACAGTCACGCGCGTGGGTTAATATAAGACGCAATACTCTTATAAAGAATGCAATTTCATCCTCTTGACATGATTCTCAAGAAACAGCAAGCCTAAATGAAGATATTGAACGTTGCTCTTTACCTGAAGACAACACTTCCCCTACACCACCATCACAGGTGCTTGCTCCAACTTCGTAGTGTGATATGTGGTTGCATGCTGCATACGGTGTCTAGCTTGTAATGCTTCTAATTAGGGTAAATTGCATCTGCTTAGTTTACACACTATACCTGTGAATATGACATGCCTTCCTATTTTTGGTACACACTACATCTATGTGTTAACCTTGTTCTTACATGAAACTACCTCTCTTCTGTATCCTGCATCAATTACTTACGATGAGTCACCTTTATTCGTTGCATATTGCATATTATTTCTAGCCTGTTGCCATGTATTGCTTCTAATTTGGTCAAATACATTTGTTAGGGCACCCTTTTAATTTGGCAGAGTGATATTGGTTTCATCTTTCATATGGTTTCTAGCTTGCATCGATTCTAACAAGTTCAAGCACCTTGTGCTTATTTTACACTTTATACATCATACATGTCGATATGTCACACCGTCCTGTTTTTCATACATATTCCATCCTCCTATCATGCGGCTGCCTTACATGAAAGTAGTGTTCGTCAGTATCATGCATCAATAAGTTCTGAAGAGCAAATTTTATTCCTTTTTCTTGTTGGTTTGACTTGACAAGGAAAAATCAAGAAAGAGGAAGGAAAAGAGTAAGGAAGGCGATGATGGTGGTCCTCTGCAGCAACGTAAACGGAGCATCTGTACCGATTCTCCTTGTACTAATAGTGCATTACATGGTCCAAGTCTCCGCTCCCCTACTCCACCATCCAAGGTGCTTGCTCTAACTTGGCAGTGTGATATCTGGTTGCATGTTGCATATGGTGTCTAGCTCGTATTGCTCCTAATTAGTGTAAACTGCATCTGCTTAGCTTACACATGATACATGTGAATATGACACGCTTTCCTATTTTTGGTACATACTATATCTGTCTATCACACCATGTTCTTACATGAAACTACTCTTCTTGTGTATCCTGCATCAGTCACTTATGATGGGACACCTTTAAGTTGGCAGTGTGATATTGGTTTGCGTCTTGAATATGATTTCTAGCATGTATTGCTTCTAGTTTGATGAACGCCACCTATGACGAGACAGTTTTAACTTGGCAGAGTGATATTGATTGCACCTTCCATATGGTGTCTTGCAGTGTTTCTAATTTGTTGAAGTGCCTTCTGCTTAGTTACCACATCATAGGTGTGAATATGTCAAGCCGTCCATTTTTTCGTACATGTTCCATCCTCGTATCATGACTTTGCCTTTCATCAGAGTAGTGTTCGTCAGTATCATGCATGAATGAGTTCTCAAGAGCGAATGATATTCCTTTTTCTTGTCGGTATGACCTCACAATGCAAAATCAATAAAGCTAAAGGAAATTGGCAAGGCATTGGATGATGGTGGTCCTTCCAAGCAACTGAAATGAAGGTTCTCTATAGATTCTACTCCGCCATCCTCCCAACAAGATTCGCAAGACAACGCAAGGCTAGACAGTCAACGTAGCTGTGTAGATGATGAGCACATCTCCCCTACTCCACCATCACAGGTGCTTGCTCTAACTTGGCACTATTATATGTGGTTCCATGTTGCGTATGATGTCTAGCTTGTATTGCTTCTAACTTTGTTGAATTGCATCTGCTTACTTTACACATAATGCATGTGAATATGACATGTGTTCCCGTTTCTACATCAGACTACTATTCTTGCATATCCCGCATCAGTCACTTATGATAAGGCACCTTTAAGTCGCCACTGTGATATTGGTTGTGTCTTGCATATGATTTCTAGCATATACTGCTTCTAATTTGTTGAAATGCCATACAGTTTGAACTTGGCAGAGTGATATTGGTTGCATCTTTCATATGGTGTCTAGCTTGCAGTGCTTCTAATTTGTTGAAATGCCTTCTGCTTAGTTACCACATCATAGGTGTGAATATGTCACACCATCCTATTTTTCATACATATTCCATCCTCGCATCATGTGTTTGCCTTTCATCCGAGTAGTGTTCGTCAGTATCATGCATGAATGAGTTCTGAAGAGCGAATTTTATTCCTTTTTCTTATCGGTTTGACTTCACAATGCAAAATCATTACAGCTGAAGGAAATTAGTCCGGCAGTGGATGATGGTGGTCCTTGGGAGCAAGTCAAACAGGTGGTCTCTACAGATTCTACTCCGCCATCCTCCCAACAAGATTCGCAAGACAACACAAGGCTGGACAGTCAACATAGCTGTGTAGATGATGAGCACATCTCCCCTACTCCACCATCACACGTGCTTGCTCCAACTTGACACTATTATATGTGGTTGCATGTTGCGTATGATGTCTAGCTTGTATTGCTTCTAACTTGAATTGCATCTGCTTACTTTACACATAATGCCTGTGAATATGACACGTGTTCCTGTTTCTAGAACATACGTGTACACGATGAACACATCTCCCCTACTCCACCATCACAGGTGCTTGCTCTTACTTGGAACTGTTATACGTGGTTGCGTTTTCCGTATGATGTCTAGTTTGTATTGCTTCTGATTATGTTGAATTGCATCTACGTAGCTTACAACTTATACCTTTAACGACTACTTACCCATAAGACACATTTAACTTGGGACTGTGATGTAGGTTGCATCTTGCATTGTCTTCTAGCTTGTACTGCTTCTAATTTCTTGAAATGGCACTTACGACGAGACACTTTTTACCTGATAGAGTGATATTGGTTGCATGTTCATATGGTGCCTAGCTTTCATTTCTTCTAATTTTGTTGAAATGCCTTCCGCTTACTGTTTTTTCATACATATTCCATCCTTCTATCGTACGTGTGAATATGAAACGCTATCTTTTTTGTATATATTCCATCCTCCTGCGCTTGCCTTACATCAAAGTAGTGTTCGTCTGTATCATGCATCAACCAGCTATGCAGAGCTAATTTTATTCATCTTCTTGTGGTTTTGACTTCATAAGGCAATATTAGAAAATAGAAGGAAAAGAGTAAGTTAGGGGATGTTGGTGGTACTCCGCACCTACACAAACAGAGACTCTCTAGATTTGCCACTGCTACTGCTAATGAAGTTGAAGTCCCAAGTCTACATGATGAGTTCATCTCCCGCACTCCACCATCGCAGGTGCTTGCTCTAAGTTGTCAGTGTGATAATTGGTTTCATGTTGCATATGTTGTCTAGCCTATATTTCTTCTATTTTGATTAAATTGCACCTGCTGAGTTTATACGTTATAGATGTGCATATGACATGGCTTTCTATGTCTAGAATACACTGCATCTATCTATCATACCATGTTCTTACATCAAAGTACTGTTGTTGTGTATCCCGCATAAGTAACTCATGATTGGATGCTTTTAACATGGCAGTTTGATAGTGGTTGCATCTTGCATTGATTTCTATGTTGTACTGCTTCTAATTTTTCGAATTGCCACTTATGACAAGACACTTTTAACTTGGCAGAGTAATATTGGTTGCATCTTTCATATGGTGTCTAGCTTGCATTACTTCTATTTTCTTGAAAATCCTTCTGCTTAGTTTGCACATCGTAGCTGTGAATATGTCATGTCGTCCTGTTTTTCTTACATATTCCATCCTCATACGGTTGTCTTACATCAAAGTATTGCTTGTCTGTATCATGCATCAATGAGTTCTGAAGAGTGATTTTATTCTTTTGTGTTGTGGGTACAGCTTGACATGGCAAAGTCAAAAAAGAGCAAGGAAAATAATATAGTAGGGAGTGCTGTTACTCGTCGAGTGAAACGGAAAAGGCTCTGCCGTCGAGATTCTGCTGGTACTTATAGTGCAGTAGAAGGTCCAAGTCCACCGGCTAAATCTACAAACACAGTATCACCTGCTCCACCAGCTGCAGCATCCGCTTCAACTGTACCAGCATCTCAACCAGTTACTCGCTCGTTTGCTCCAGAACTGGCCAGTTCCCAAGCTACCTTCACACCTAACACTACTTCTGAAGCACTGTTGACACAACAGGACTTGGCAAGATCAGATGAACCTGATGAGCATCAACACCAAGACGGTACCTGACCGAGTCAAGTTGCAGTTGCATGCTCCTTTATATGTACTCTCACAGTTTGATGTACACTAACACTTTCCATATTCGTTGTTGAACTAGCACCACGGCGCAAGCGGAAATAGACATCAGGGATAATGCTTGACAGATTAACAAAATCTAAAGGAGGAAGAATGGAGATCCATTTTGAGGCAGGTTTAAAAAGGCCACGTGATGCTACAGAGTCAGCCAAGTTAGTATCAGAGGCAGCCGTTGCCATTGGGTGTCATGTGCGTACCCTCCCAACGTGGATCCAGTACAGGAATGAGAAAGACAATACCCAGTTTAACACCTTCCTTAACCATTTATCTGTAAGTAATGTTATTCATCGCAATTAGTAATATTGTCTTGCTCTGTCCCATACTTTCTAGCTTCCTCCTAATAAGACTCACATTCTTTTTTCAACAGATGAGGTTCAAGTTGGATCCGAAAGATGATGCAACTAAACAAGCATGCACTCATGTTTTTCAGTCTGCTCTGCGACAGTATCGGTACCACCTTAGAAAATCTCACTTTGAAGGCAAGGCTAACAATGAAATCGCCCAAACATCTCCAGTGGAATATATTACATATGAAGACTGGACAACCCTCGTTAAACAATGGTCTGATCCAAAGTATCAGGTAGGCTATATGTATTTGATCAGACCACATATTGAACTTGTATTTATGTATGTGCCTTACAAGTGTATCTTCTTCTAGGCTAACTGTTTGAAGAACAAAACCAACCGTTCTAAAGTGAAATTCCAACAGACAACAGGATCTCGTAGCTATATTGCACACTGCGAGGCTCTTGTAAATAGCTGCTACTTCCTTCTTTTTTTGTGCCATATTATCGTATCTATATTGACTTGTTCCAAATACAGCGGAAAGCCCGTGCGGACCAAAAAGAACCTGAACCGAATGGAGTGCAAATCTTCAAGGATTGCCACACCAGCAAGATGAAGGGCATGAGCACACCAGTTCAAGCCGCTGTTGTAAGTCCTTACTCCTCCTGCCTTGAACTGATTGGTGCTGTGATGTGTTCATTTAACTACTTGGTTTGCAGCCAATGTCAGTTACTCTGTTCACTTTTATACAAAGTTGTCTTAACATATCATTTCACCTTACATGGTTTAAAAGAGATGAAGGATATTCTTTTGGTCTTGATCTGTAATCTAGTTTTTATGTTCACGTGCGCACACAATGATAAAATAGCCTATTTGTTTTATATCTGTTTGCGCATGATATGAATGATGTCATACTATGTTCATCCTACTTTAAACCATGTCTCTTTATCCTTAGATGTCAACGAATGTGAGGAAATAGACAATGCAGTAGGCATGCTACATGGACATATGTTCCGAAAGTGATTTTATTACGTAGTTGGCACTACAATACATGCTAATGTATTACAGTAGTTCACCAAAATAAGTTATGTATAAACGTTTAACCTACTTTGTTTGTTTTTGTCTCATTAGTAACTCACTGGTACACTAATCTACAAGTTCAAACTTTCAAGAAGCTATGGAACAAATGATTGAACATCCACAACCACCTGAAGGTGACAAGGCTACTACAGGCACAATGTCACCTCTTGCTGCAGTGCGTTAGTATCTCTCCACTAACAGTGCAAAAAGCACCTTCATGCGTAATTCTGGGTTGGTTGTCAAGGTAACCTTGTCCAAATCGCCTACTGAACAAAATCTTCCTGCTAGACAAAGTGATATATCTGTGCTCTCGACACAAGTCCAATCCCTAATGGACGTTGTTTCGGAAACAAGAATAGTGGTTGAGAAATGTCGTCAAGATATGAATGGTTTTGAAACCAGACTATCAGACATTCGCTTCGTTGTTGAAGAGCAATGGCGGAAAAAAGGTGGAGATCGTGCTGCTCCATCAGATTCTACAGCCTAAAACATTAGCACTCAGGTCAAATGATCTGTGCTTCTATACATCTGATGGTGCTTTTATCTGGAAGGACTGTAATCTTTATGCCAACAGGCCTTTTGTTGTATGATTGGAATTTATTTTGTTGTGATACAACATTTATGATGCTGCCATAGGCTGCAGTAATTATGACGCTATTTTTGTATAGTGTAGGTTTATCTTAGTAATGTATTCGGACGAAAGCTTCGTAGGAGCCCAACATGTCAACATTCGTCAGGCCCATTCCAATTGGGCTAAAAACGATTACGGGCCGAAATTGGCATGTAGCCCACTAAAAATATCTGGGCTTAAATTAGCATAAGCTTTCAAATTTTTCTGGTAGGCCTGTGCCCATAGTGGGCCTTTAACAGTCCTAAACATAATTTGGGCCCTCAGTAAAAGTAGGCCGTTTACAGGTGTAAATATGTCGAGCCCATAAAAAACATGGGCCTTTAATAGACCAAAAGTGAGATTGGGCCTTGATTGTGCCAAATAACCCACTGGACTTAGCAGGCCGAAATGGTGGCCCATTTACGATGCGGATATTTGACAGGCCGAAATTCGGACGGGCCGTAAATGCGCTGACGTAATACACGGGCCTTTAACAGGCCGGAACTTCGGTCGGGCTAGATTATCGTCATTTTTATATGGGCCGTTAATGGGCCCGATATGACGTTGGGCCACATATGGCCCATGGTTTACGTCTGGCGTTAACGGGCCGAAAATGACAATGGGCCTAAAGTGGGCCAAATCTATAGTGGGCCTCTAACAAGCCGAATGACAGACATGGCCGAATATGACCCAAATCGTTCATGGTCGTTTATGGGCCGAAAGTTTTGATGGCCTGTAAATGGGCCCAAATGAAGCCGGACCTTTAACAGGCCAGAAATACACCGGGTCGTAATTCGGCCCAATTACTTAGCGGACTGTTAACGGGCCAGAAGTGACCATGGGCCGCATTGATGACAAGTTTAGACCAGGCCATTGATGGGCCGATTTGAGAGAGAATGTTGGGCCTTTAGGTGGGTCGGCCCATTATGGTTTGCAGAATCTTGTAGGCCTTTAGCTGGGCCGGCCCATTGTGGTCCGCAAAATCTTGTGGGCCTTTAGTTGGGCCGGCCCATTATGGTCCGCTAAATTTGGTGGGCCTTTAGCTGGGCCGGCCCATTATGGTCCGCTAAATCTTATGGGCCTTCGGTTGGGCCAACCCATTTAAACTTTGTGGGCCACTTTTAGGCCGTTCCACGTGTCAACATATCATAGGCCCATCTCGACCGTTGGATGAGTGACACCTGTGCCAACGCGGAGCTGACATGTGGATCCGTCAGCCAGTGAGAATTTTACACATGGAAAAACGGCATTGGTCGTGGCTGTTAACGGGTTATCGGATCCAAAATCCGACCTGATAGCTTAACAGCGTTCCGTTATGGTGGATGCCACGTGTCGGTCACCCTTGACGAAAGCACTTCTGTGACGCGCGATTTATCGTCATGAAAGTGGACACTTCCGTGATGATAATTTTGGTAATGTCATGGAACACTTCTACGACAGCACATGTATGACTATCTTGATTCTGTCATAAATTTGTCATGGATGTACATGCATGACAAAAAACGCGACCTATTGTGACAAACACGTATCATCACGAAAGTGTATTTTTTGTAGTGTTTCTTCTTCAACAACTATCGGTTAGTATCAGTTGAGCCTAAGTTTTTGCTTCTTCACATGAGTTGTGCTATCCTTGCAATATTATTTTATTTTGTTTTGCTTGCTGTTTGAATACAATACCAAGATCTGAAATTCTTAAATGAGAGGGCGTCTTCGCATAGTTACATAATTATTTAGCTACTCATTGATCTTCACTTATATCTTTTTGGAGTAGTGTGTCATTTACTCGTGTGCTTCACTTATATCCTATGAGTAAATGGTTGAAGGAGTTGAATGTCATAAATCTGAAATTATATATATGTCTCATTTGCTTATCCCATGGGGAGTAATGACTTCACATCTAAGAAGTAGAGGTTGTAAATTTATTGAAGGTTAGCAAGCGTTGTATTGGTCATTTGATCAATTCATGAAAGAATATTGAAGGAAGAGAGATTTCAAATACACTATCCTAGACATGTTTTATAATCGAGAGCACTCATAAGTATGACATGCTAAAGAGTTGATGTTGGACAAGGAAGACAACGTAATGGGTTATGTTTTCTGACATATCAGTTAAAGTATATTGTCATGGATCATTCAAACATGTTGAGTTTGCCTTTCCCCCTCATGCTAGCCAAAATTCCTTGCACCAAGTAGAGATACTACTTGTGCTTACAAATATCCTTAAACCCAGTTTTGCCTTGAGAGTCCACCATACCTACCTATGGATTGAGTAAGATGAAGGAAATATGCCCTAGAGGCAATAATAAAGTTATTATTTATTTCCTCATATCATGATAAATGTTTATTATTCATGCTAGAATTGTATAAACCGGAAACATGATACACGTGTGAATACATAGGCAAACATAAAGTCACTAGTATGCCTCTACTTGACTAGCTCATTAATCAAAGATGGTTATGTTTCCTAACCATAGACATGTGTTGTCATTTGATTAATGGGATCACATCATTAGGAGAATGATGTGATTGACATGACCCATTCCATTAGCCTAGCACTTGATCGTTTAGTATGTTGTTATTGCTTTCTTCATGACTTATACAAAGTTCCTGCAACTATGAGATTGTGCAACTCCCGTTTACCGGAAGAACACTTTGTGTGCTACCAAACGTCACAACGTAACTGGGTGATTATAAAGGTGCTCTACAGGTGTTTCCGAAGGTACATGTTGGGTTGGCATAATTCGAGATTAGGTTTTGTCACTCCGATTGTCGGAGAGGTATCTCTGGGCCCTCTCGGTAATACTCATCACCTAAGCCTTGCAAGCATTGTAACTAATGAGTTAGTTATATGATGATGTGTTACAGAACGAGTAAAGAGACTTTCCGGTAATGAGATTGAACTAGGTATTGGATACCGACGATCAAATCTCGGGCAAGTAACATATCGATGGCAAAGGGAACAACGTATGTTGTTATGCGGTTTGACCGATAAAGATCTTCGTAGAATATGTAGGAACCAATATGGGCATCCAGGTTCCGCTATTGGTTATTGACCGATAATAGTTCTAGGTCATGTCTACATAGTTCTCGAACCCGTAGGGTCCGCACGCTTAATGTTACGATGACAGTTTTATTATGAGTTTACAAGTTTTGATGTACTGAAGTTTGTTCGAAGTCCCGGATGTGATCATGGACATGACGAAGAGTCTCGGAATGGTCGAGACATAAACATTGATATATTGGACGACTATATTCGGACACCGGAAGTGTTCCGGGTGATTTCGGAGAAAACCGGAGTGCCGGCGGGTTACCGGAACCCCCTCGGAGAGTTAATGGGCCACATGGGCCTTGGTGGGAAGAGAGAGGGGCGGCCAGGAAGGGCCGTGCGCCCCTTCTCCCTCTGGTCCGAATTGTACTAGGAGGGGGGCAGCGCCCCCCTCTTTCCTTCCCCTCCTCACCCCCTTCCTTCCCCTCCTAGTAGGAGTAGGAAAGGATGAGTCCTACTCCTACTAGGAGGAGGACTCCTCCTCCTGGCGCGCCCAACAAGGGCCGGCCGGCCTCCCCCCTCCCTCCTTTATATACGGGGGCAGGGGCACCCCATGGTCACACAAGTTGATCTATGGATCGTTCCTTAGCCGTGTGCGGTGCCCCCCTCCACCATATTCCACCTCGGTCATATCGTCGCGGAGTTTAGGCGAAGTCCTGCGCCGGTAGAACATCATCATCGTCACCACGCCGTCGTGCTAACGGAACTCATCCCCGAAGCTTTGTTGGATCGGAGCCCGGGGGTCGTCATCGAGCTGAACATGTGCTGAACTCGGAGGTGCCGTACGTTCGGTACTTGGATCGGTCAGATCGTGAAGACGTACGACTACATCAACCACGTTGTCATAATGCTTCCGCTTACGGTCTACGAGGGTACGTGGACAAACACTCTCCCCTCTCGTTGCTATGCATCACCATGATCTTGCGTGTGCGTAGGAAAATTTTGAAATTACTACATTCCCCAACAGTGGTATCCGAGCCAGGTTTTATGCGTAGATGTCATATGCACGAGTAGAACACAAGTGAGTTGTGGGCGATATAAGTCATACTGCTTACCAGCATGTCATACTTTGGTTCAGCGGTATTGTGAGATGAAGTGGCCCGGACCGACATTACGCGTACGCTTACGCGAGACTGGTTTCACCGTTACGAGCATTCGTGCTTAAAGGTGACTGGCGGGTGTCTGTCTCTCTCACTTTAGTTGAACCAAGTGTGGCTACGCCCGGTCCTTGCGAAGGTTAAAACAGCACCAACTTGACAAACTATCATTGTGGTTTTGATGCGTAGGTAAGAACGGTTCTTGCTAAGCCCGTAGCAGCCACGTAAAACTTGCAACAACAAAGTAGAGGACGTCTAACTTGTTTTTGCAGGGCATGTTGTGATGTGATATGGTCAAGACGTGATGCTATATTTTATTGTATGAGATGATCATGTTTTGTAACCGAAGTTATCAGCAACTGCCAGGAGCCATATGGTTGTCGCTTTATTGTATGAAATGCAAACGCCCTGTAATTGCTTTACTTTATCACTAAGCGGTAGCGATAGTCGTAGAAGCAATAGATGGTGTAAACGACAACGATGCTACGATGGAGATCAAGGTGTCGCGCCGGTGACGATGGTGATCACGACGGTGCTTCGAAGATGGAGATCACAAGCACAAGATGATGATGACCATATCATATCACTTATATTGATTGCATGTGATGTTTATCCTTTATGCATCTTATCTTGCTTTGATTGACGGTAGCATTTTAAGATGATCTCTCACTAAAAATTATCAGGAAGTGTTCTCCCTGAGTATGCACCGTTGCCAAAGTTCGTCGTGCCCAGACACCACGTGATGATCGGGTGTGATAAGCTCTATGTCCATCTACAACGGGTGCAAGACAGTTTTGCACACGCAGAATACTCAGGTTAAACTTGACGAGCCTAGCATATGCAGATATGGCCTCGGAACACGTAGACCGAAAGGTCGAGCGTGAATCATATGGTAGATATGATCAACATAGTGATGTTCACCATTGAAAACTACTCCACCTCACGTGATGATCGGTTATGGTTTAGTTGGTTTGGATCACGTGATCACTTAGATGACTAGAGAGATGTATGTCTAAGTGGGAGTTCTTAAGTAATATGATTAATTGAACTTAAATTTATCATGAACTTAGTACCTGATAGTATTTTGCTTGTCTATGTTTGTTTGTAGATAGATGGCTCGTGTTGTTGTTCCGTTGAATTTTAATGCGTTCCTTGAGAAAGCAAAGTTGAAAGATGATGGTAGCAATTACACGGACTGGGTCCATAACCTAAGGATTATCCTCATTGCTGCACAGAAAAGTTACGTCCTGGAAGCACTGCTGGGTGCCAGGCCTGCTGCTGATGCAACTGACGATGTTAAGAACGTCTGGCAGAGCAAAGCTGATAACTACTCTATAGTTCAGTGTGCCATGCTTTACGGCTTAGAACCGGGTCTTCAACGACGTTTTAAACGTCATGGAGCATATGAGATGTTCCAGGAGTTGAAGTTAATATTTCAAGCAAATGCCCGGATTGAGAGATATGAAGTCTCCAATAAGTTCTACAGCTGCAAGATGGAGGAGAATAGTTCTGTCAGTGAACATATACTCAAAATGTTTGGGTATAATAATCACTTGATTCAACTGGGAGTTAATCTTCCGGATGATAGCGTCATTGACAGAATTCTCCAATCACTGCCACCAAGCTACAAGAGCTTTGTGATGAACTATAATATGCAAGGGATGAACAAGACTATTCCCGAGCTCTTCGCAATGCTAAAAGCTGCGGAGGTAGAAATCAAGAAGGAGCATCAAGTGTTGATGGTCAACAAGACCACTAGTTTCAAGAAAAAGGGCAAAGGGAAGAAGAAGGGGAACTTCAAGAAGAACAGCAAGCAAGTTGCTGCTCAAGAGAAGAAACCCAAGTCTGGACGTAAGCCTGAAACTGAGTGTTTCTACTGCAAGCAGACTGGTCACTGGAAGCGGAACTGCCCCAAGTATTTGGCGGATAAGAAGGATGGCAAAGTGAACAAAGGTATATGTGATATACATGTTATTGATGTGTACCTAACTAGAGCTCGTAGTAGCACCTGGGTATTTGATACTGGTTCTGTTGCTAATATTTGCAACTCGAAACAGGGACTACGGAATAAGCGAGCACTGGCCAAGGATGAGGTGACGATGCGCGTGGGAAACGGTTCCAAAGTTGATGTGATCGCGGTCGGCACGCTACCTCTACATCTACCTTCGGGATTAGTTTTAGACCTGAATAATTGTTATTTGGTGCCAGCGTTGAGCATGAACATTATATCTGGATCTTGTTTGATGCGAGACGGTTATTCATTTAAATCAGAGAATAATGGTTGTTCTATTTATATGAGTAATATCTTTTATGGTCATGCACCCTTGAAGAGTGGTCTATTTTTATTAAATCTCGATAGTAGTGATACACATATTCATAGTGTTGAAACCAAAAGATGCAGAGTTAATAATGATAGTGCAACTTATTTGTGGCACTGCCGTTTGGGTCATATCGGTGTAAAGCGCATGAAGAAACTCCATACTGATGGACTTTTGGAATCACTTGATTATGAATCACTTGGTACTTGCGAACCGTGCCTTATGGGCAAGATGACTAAAACGCCGTTCTCCGGAACTATGGAGCGAGCAACTGATTTGTTGGAAATCATACATACTGATGTTTGTGGCCCAATGAATGTTGAGGCTCGCGGCGGGTATCGTTATTTTCTCACCTTCACAGATGATTTGAGCAGATATGGGTATATCTACTTGATGAAACACAAGTCTGAAACATTTGAAAAGTTCAAAGAATTTCAGAGTGAAGTAGAAAATCATCGTAACAAGAAAATAAAGTTTCTACGATCTGATCGTGGAGGAGAGTATTTGAGTTATGAGTTTGGCCTACACTTGAAACAATGTGGAATAGTTTCGCAACTCATGCCACCTGGAACACCACAACGAAATGGTGTGTCCGAACGTCATAATCGTACTTTACTTGATATGGTGCGATCTATGATGTCTCTTACTGATTTACCGCTATCGTTTTGGGGTTATGCTTTAGAGACGTCCGCATTCACGTTAAATAGGGCACCATCAAAATCCGTTGAAACGACGCCTTATGAACTGTGGTTTGGCAAGAAACCAAAGTTGTCGTTTCTTAAAGTTTGGGGATGTGATGCTTATGTGAAGAAACTTCAACCAGATAAGCTCGAACCTAAATCGGAGAAATGTGCCTTCATAGGATATCCAAAAGAGACTATTGGGTACACCTTCTATCACAGATCCGAAGGCAAGACATTCATTGCTAAGAATGGATCCTTTCTAGAGAAGGAGTTTCTCTCGAAAGAAGTGAGTGGGAGGAAAGTAGAACTTGATGAGGTAACTGTATCTACTCCCTTATTGGAAAGTAGTTCATCATGAGAACCGGTTCCTGTGACAACTACACCAATTAGTGAGGAAGCTAATGATAATGATCATAAAACTTCAGATCAAGTTTCTACTGAACCTCGTAGGTCTACCAGAGTAAGATCCGCACCAGAGTGGTACGGTAATCCTATTCTGGAAGTCATGTTACTTGACCATGATGAACCTGCGAACTATGAGGAAGCGATGATGAGCCCGGATTCCGCAAAATGGCTAGAAGCCATGAAATCTGAGATGGGATCCATGTATGAAAACAAAGTATGGACTTTGGTTGACTTGCCCGATGATCGGCAAGCCATTGAGAATAAATGGATCTTTAAGAAGAAGACTGACGCTGATGGTAATATAACTGTCTATAAAGCTCGACTTGTTGCAAAAGGTTTTCGACAAGTTCAAGGGGTTGACTACGATGAGACTTTCTCACCCGTAGCGATGCTTAAGTCCGTCCGAATCATGTTAGCTATTGCTGCATTTCATGATTATGAAATTTGGCAAATGGATGTCAAGACTGCATTCTTGAATGGATTTCTAGAAGAAGAGTTGTATATGATGCAGCCGGAAGGTTTTGTTGATCCAAAAGGTGCTGACAAGGTATGCAAGCTCCAGCGTTCCATTTATGGACTGGTGCAAGCATCTCGGAGTTGGAATAAACGCTTTGATAGTGTGATCAAAGCATATGGTTTTATACAGACTTTTGGAGAAGCCTGTATTTACAAGAAAGTGAGTGGGAGCTCTGTAGCATTTCTAATTTTATATGTAGATGACATATTATTAATTGTAAATGATATAGAATTTCTGGATAGCATAAAAGGATACTTGAATAAAAGTTTTTCAATGAAAGACCTCGGTGAAGCTGCTTACATGTTGGGCATCAAGATCTATAGAGATAGATCAAGACGCTTAATAGGACTTTCACAAAGCACATACCTTGACAAAATTTTGAAAAAGTTCAAAATGGATCAGGCAAAGAAAGGATTCTTGCCTGTACTACAAGGTGTGAAGTTGAGTCAAACTCAATGCCCGACCACAGCAGAAGATAGAGAGAAAATGAAAAATGTTCCCTATGCTTCAGCCATAGGCTCTATCATGTATGCAATGCTGCGTACCAGACCTGACGTATGCTTAGCAATAAGCTTGGCAGGAAGGTACCAAAGTAATCCAGGAGAGGATCACTGGACAGCAGTCAAGAACATCCTGAAATACCTGAAAAGGACTAAGGATGTGTTTCTCGTATATGGAGGTGACAAAGAGCTAGTCGTAAACGGTTACGTCGATGCAAGCTTTGACACTGATCCGGACGATTCTAAATCGCAAACCAGATACGTGTTTTTATTAAACTGTGGAGCTGTAAGTTGGTGCAGTTCTAAACAAAGCGTCGTAGCGGGATCTACATGTGAAGCGGAGTACATAGCTGCTTCGGAAGCAGCAAATGAAGGAGTCTGGATGAAGGAGTTCATTTCCGATCTAGGTGTCATACCTAGTGCATCGGGACCAATGAAGATCTTCTGTGACAATACTGGTGCAATTGCCTTGGCAAAGGAATCCAGATTTCACAAGAGGACCAAGCACATCAAGAGACGCTTCAATTCCATTCGGGACCAAGTCCAAGTGGGAGACATAGAGATTTGCAAGATACATACGGATCTGAATGTTGCAGACCCGTTGACTAAACCTCTCTCACGAGCAAAACATGATCAGCACCAAGACTCCATGGGTGTTAGAATCATTACTATGTAATCTAGATTATTGACTCTAGTGCAAGTGGGAGACTGAAGGAAATATGCCCTAGAGGCAATAATAAAGTTATTATTTATTTCCTCATATCATGATAAATGTTTATTATTCATGCTAGAATTGTATTAACCGGAAACATGATACACGTGTGAATACATAGACAAACATAAAGTCACTAGTATGCCTCTACTTGACTAGCTCATTAATCAAAGATGGTTATGTTTCCTAACCATAGACATGTGTTGTCATTTGATTAATGGGATCACATCATTAGGAGAATGATGTGATTGACATGACCCATTCCGTTGGCCTAGCACTTGATCGTTTAGTATGTTGATATTGCTTTCTTCATGACTTATACAAAGTTCCTGCAACTATGAGATTGTGCAACTCCCGTTTACCTGAAGAACACTTTGTGTGCTACCAAACGTCACAACGTAACTGGGTGATTATAAAGGTGCTCTACAGGTGTTTCCGAAGGTACATGTTGGGTTGGCATAATTCGAGATTAGGTTTTGTCACTTCGATTGTCGGAGAGGTATCTCTGGGCCCTCTCGGTAATACTCATCACCTAAGCCTTGCAAGCATTCTAACTAATGAGTTAGTTATATGATGATGTGTTACAGAACGAGTAAAGAGACTTGCCGGTAACGAGATTGAACTAGGTATTGGATACCGACGATCAAATCTCGGGCAAGTAACATACCGATGGCAAAGGGAACAACGTATGTTGTTATGCGGTTTGACCAATAAAGATCTTCATAGAATATGTAGGAACCAATATGGGCATCCAGGTTCCGCTATTGGTTATTGACCGAGAATAGTTCTAGGTCATGTCTACATAGTTCTCGAACCCGTAGGGTCCGCACGCTTAACGTTACGATGACAGTTTTATTATGAGTTTACAAGTTTTGATGTACCGAAGTTTGTTCGGAGTCCCGGATGTGATCACGGACATGACGAGGAGTCTCAAAATGGTTGAGACATAAAGATTGATATATTGGACAACTATATTCGGACACCGGAAGTGTTCCGGGTGATTTCGGAGAAAACCGGAGTGCCTTAGGGTTACCGGAACCCCCCCGGAGAATTAATGGGCCACATGGGCCTTGGTGGGAAGAGAGAGGGGCGGCCAGGAAGGGCCGCGCGCCCCTTCTCCCTCTGGTCCGAATTGGACTAGGAGGGGGGCGGCGCCCCCCTCTTTTCTTCCCCTCCTCTCCCCCTTCCTTCCCCTCCTAGTAGGAGTAGGAAAGGATGAGTCCTACTCCTACTAGGAGGAGGACTCCTCCTCCTGGCGCGCCCAACAAGGGCCGGCCGGCCTCCCCCCCTCCCTCCTTTATATACGGGGGCAGGGGCACCCCATGGACACACAAGTTGATCTACGGATCGTTCCTTAGCCGTGTGCGGTGCCCCCCTCCACCATATTCCACCTCGGTCATATCGTCGCGGAGTTTAGGCGAAGCCCTGCGCCGGTAGAACATCATCACCGTCACCACGCTGTCGTGCTGATGGAACTCATCCCCGAAGCTTTGTTGGATCGGAGCCCGGGGATCGTCATCGAGCTGAACGTGTGCTGAACTCGGAGGTGCCGTACGTTCGGTACTTGGATCGGTCGGATCGTGAAGACGTACGACTACATCAACCGCGTTGTCATAACGCTTCCGCTTACGGTCTACGAGGGTACGTGGACAAACACTCTCCCCTCTCGTTGCTATGCATCACCATGATCTTGCGTGTGCATAGGAAAATTTTGAAATTACTACGTTCCCCAACATAAGATCCTTCAAGTAAGTTGTCATCGGTGCAAGCAATAAAAATTGCTCTCTAAATTTGTATGATCTTTTGGTGTGAAGAAAATAGCTTTATACGATCTTGTTATGGAAGCAATAAAAGCGACGGACTACATAATAAAGGTCCATATACAAGTGAAATATAAAGTGACGTTCATTCGCATTAAGATTTTGTGCATCCAACCCTAAAAGCGCATGACAACCCTCTGCTTCCCTCTGTGAAGGGCCTATCTTTTGATTTATGTCTTTTACTTTATGCAAGAGTCAAGGTGATCTTCACCTTTCCCTTTTTCATTTTATCCTTTGGCAAGCACCTCGTGTTGGGAAGATCCTGATATATATATCCAATTGGATGTAAGTTAGCATGAACTATTATTGTTGACATCACCCAAAGGTGAATACGTTGGGAGGCAACACTATAAGCCCCTATCTTTCTTAGTGTTCGATTGAAACTCCATAACCACTAGTATTACATGAGTGTTAGCAATTGTAGAAGACTATATGATAGTTGCGTATGTGGAGTTTGTTATTCCTGAAAATAAGATGAACTGCAATTGTTTGATGACTGAGAATGAAGTTTGCTAGTTTTCAAGAAAGTTTATGGTCTATGCTTTGACATGTGAATTGCTTGTTACTTTATCGTGAGAAGTTTTATGAGATGAACTACTGTTATGACATATTATTATGCTAGAAAAGGTAATTGAAATTATCATTGATCAAACTTGTGCACCTTCTAGCATTCACACTTCATAAATTCTTTCTTTTATCATTTACCTACTCGAGGATGAGTAGGAATTAAGCTTGGGGATGCTGATACGTCTCCAACGTATATATAATTTATGAAGCATTCATGCTATTTTATTATCTATTTTGAATGATTACGGGCTTTATTATACACTTTTATATTACTTTTGGGACTAACCTATTAACCGGAGGCCCAACCCATATTGCTGTTTTATTGCCTGTTTCAGTATTTCGAAGAAAAGGAATATTAAACGGAGTCCAAACGAAATGAAACCTTCGGCATCGTGATTTTTTGGAAGAATATGATCCTGGAGACTTGGAGTTCACGTCAGAAGATCCTCAAGGCAGCCACGAGATAGGAGGGCGCCCCCCTGTAGGGTGCGCCCCCTGTCTCGTGGGCCCCTCGAGGACCCCCCGACCGACTTCTTTCGGCTATATAAGCCTACGTACCCTAAAACCATCGAATATCAAGATAGATCGGGAGTTCCGCCGCCGCAAGCCTCTGTAGCCACCAAAAACCTCTCGGGAGCCCGTTCCGGCACCTTGCCGGAGGGGGAATCCATCACCGGTGGCTATCTTCATCATCCTGGCGCTCTCCATGACGAGGAGGGAGTAGTTCACCCTCGGGGCTGAGGGTATGTACTAGTAGCTATGTGTTTAATCTCTCTCTCTCTCTCTCGTGTTCTCTCTATGGCACGATCTTGATGTATCACGAGCTTTGCTATTATAGTTGGATCTTATGATGTTTCTCCCCCCTCTACTCTCTTATGATGAATTGAGTTTCCCTCTTGAAGTTATCTTATCGGATTGAGTCTTTGATTTGAGAACACTTGATGTATGTGTTGCGGTGTTTATCTATGGTGACAATGGGATATCACGTGCCACTTGATGTATGTTTTGGTGACCAAGTTGCGGGTTCCGCCCATGAACCTATGCATAGGGGTTGGCACACGTTCTTGACTCTCCGGTAGAAACTTTTGGGCACTCTTTGAAGTACTTTGTGTTGGTTGGATGAATATGAGATTGTGTGACGCATATCGTATAATAATGCCCACGGATACTTGAGGTGACAATGGAGTATCTAGGTGACATTAGGGTTTTGGTTGATTTGTGTCTTGAGGTGTTATTCTAGTACGAACTCTTTAATAGATTGATCCGAAAGAATAACTTTGAGGTGGTTTTCTACCCTACCATAATCTCTTCGTTTGTTCTCCGCTATTAGTAGCTTTGGAGTGACTCTTTGCATGTTGAGGGATTTTTATATGATCTATCTATGTTATTATTGTTGAGAGAACTTGCACTAGTGAAAGTATGAACCCTATGCCTTGTTTCCTATCTTTGCAATACCGTTTACGCTCACTTTTATCATTAGTTACCTTGTTGTTTTTATATTTTCAGATTACAAATACCTTTATCTACTATCCATATTGCACTTGTATCACCATCTCTTCGCCGAACTAGTGCACCTATACAATTTACCATTGTATTGGGTGTGTTGGGGACACAAGAGACTCTTTGTTATTTGGTTGCAGGGTTGCTTGAGAGAGACCATCTTCATCCTACGCCTCCTATGGATTGATAAACCTTAGGTCATCCACTTGAGGGAAATTTGCTACTGTCCTACAAACATGTGCACTTGGAGGCCCAACAACATCTACAAGAAGAAGGTTCTGTAGTAGACATCAACGTACCCTCGTAGACCAAAAGCGGAAGCATTAGCACAACGCGATTGATGTAGTCGTACATCTTCACGGCCCGACCGATCAAGCACCGAAACTATGGCACCTCTGAGTTCTATCACACGTCCAGCTCGATGACGTCCCTCAAATTTCGATCCAGCCGAGTGTCGAAGGAGAGTTCCGTCAGCACGACGGCGTGGTGACGATCTTGATGTTCTACCGTCGCAGGGCTTCGCCTAAGCATTGCTACAATATTATCGAGGAGGACTATGGTGGTGGGGGGCACCGCACACGGCTAAGAGATCAAGAGATCAATTGTTGTGTCTATGGGGTGCCCCCTGCCCCCGTATATAAAGGAGTGGAGGAGGGGGAGAGGGCCGACCCCTATGGCGCGCCCTGGAGGAGTCCTACTCCCATCGGGAGTAGGATTCCTCCCCTTCCATGTAGTAGGAGAAGGAGACAAGGAAGGGGGAAAGGGAAGAGAAGGAAGGAGGGGGCGCCGCCCCTCCCCCTAGTCCAATTCGGACTATTCATTGGGGGGGGGGGCTGCCTCTCTCTCTCCCTTAAAGCCCAATAAGGCCCATATACTTCTTCCCCCGTATTCCCGTAACTCCCCGGTACTCCGAAATATACCCGAACCATTCGGAACCTTTACGATGTCCGAATATAGTCATCCGATATATCAATCTTTACGTCTCGACCATTTCAAGACTCCTCGTCATGTCCCCAATCTCATCTGGGACTCCGAACTCCTTCGGTACATCAAAACTTATAAACTCATAATAAAACTGTCATCGAAACCTTAAGCGTGTGGACCCTACGGGTTAGAGAACTATATAGACATGACCGAAACACATTTCCGGTCAATAACCAATAGCGGAACCTGGATGCTCATATTGGCTCCTACATATTCTACGAAGATCTTTATCGGTCAAACTGCATAACAACATACGTTGTTCCCTTTGTCATCGATATGTTACTTGCCCGAGACTCGATCGTCGGTATCTCAATACCTATTTCAATCTCGTTACCGGCAAGTCTCTTTACTCGTTTATGTAATGCATCATTCCGTAACTAACTCATTAGTTACATTGCTTGCAAGGCTTATAGTGATGTGCATTACCGAGAGGGCCCAGAGATACCTCTCCGACAATCGGAGTGACAAAACCTAATCTCGAAATACGCCAACTCAACATGTATCTTTGGAGACACCTTAGAGCTCCTTTATAATCACCCAGTTACGTTGTGACGTTTGGTAGCACACAAAGTGTTCCTCCGGTAAACGGGAGTTGCATAATCTCATAGTTGTAGGAACATGTATAAGTCATGAAGAAAGCAATATCAACATACTAAACGATCAAGTGCTAAGCTAACAGAATGGGTCAAGTCAATCACGTCATTCTCCTAATGATGTGATCCCGTTAATCAAATGACAACTCATTTCTATGGTTAGGAAACTTAACCATCTTTGATTCACAAGCTAGTCAAGTAGAGGCATACTAGTGACACTCTGTTTGTCTATGTATTCACGCATGTATTATGTTTCCGGTTAATACAATTCTAGCATGAATAATAAACATTTATTATGATATAAGGAAATAAATAATAACTTTATTATTTACTCTAGGGCATATTTCCTTCAGTTTTATGTTTGAATTAGTGTTTGTGCCAAGTAGAACCTTTGGGAAGATTTGGGTGAATCTATGCGATCTTGCTGTAAAAAACAAAAACTTTTGCGCGCACGAGAATAATTGTAATAAATCACAGAAACGTACTTTTTACTTGACTCTTTTTGAAGATGATTAATAGACAAATTTCCTAGGACTTCCTAGTTTGGTAGGATTTTTAGAGTTCCATAAGTATTCGAAAGTTACAGATTACTACAGACTGTTCTGTTTTTGACAGATTCTGTTTTTCGTGTGTTGTTTGCTTATTTTGATGAATCTATGGCTAGTATCGGGGGGTATGAACCATAGAGAAGTTTGAATACAGTAGGTTTAAAACCAATATAAATAAAGAATGAGTTCATTACAGTACCTTAAAGTGGTAGTTTGCTTTCTTGCACTAACGGAGCTCATGAGATTTTCTGTTGAGTTTTGTGTTGTGAAGTTTTCAAGTTTTGGGTAAAGATTTGATGGATTATGGAATAAGGAGTGGCAAGAGCCTAAGCTTGGGGATGCCCAAGGCACCCCAAGGTAAATTCAAGGACAACCAAAAGCCTAAGCTTGGGGATGCCCCGGAAGGCATCCCCTCTTTCGTCTTCGTCTATCGGTAATTTACTTGGAGTTATATTTTTATTCACCACATGATATGTGTTTTGCTTGGAGCGTATTGTATGATTTGAGTCTTTGCTTTTTAGTTTACCACAATCATCCTTGTTGTACACACCTTTTGGGAGAGACACACATGATTCGGAATTTATTAGAATACTCTATGTGCTTCATTTATATCTTTTGAGCTAGATAATTTTGCTCTAGTGCTTCGCTTATATCTTTTTAGAGCACGATGGTGGTTTTATTTTGTAAAAATTATTGATCTCTCATGCTTCACTTATATTATTTTGAGAGTCTTTTAATATGATGGACATCCAAGTTGGGTATAATAAAAACTATCATAGAAAGTGCATTGGATACTATGATCAATTTGATACTTGATAATTGTTTTGAGATATAAAGGTGCTAGTGCTAAAGTTATGCTAGTTGGGTAATTATGAAATTGAGAAATACTTGTGTTAAAGTTGGCAAGTCCCGTAGCATGCACGTATGGTAAACGTTGTGTGACAAATTTGTTGCATGGGGTCTTCTTTTGATTGCCTTCCTTATGTGTGGAGGTCGGGATCGCGTGATGGTTAACTCCTACCAACCCTTCCCCTAGGAGCATGCATAGTAGTACTTTGCTTCGAGGGCTAATAAACTTTTACAATAAGTATATGAGTTCTTTATGACTAATGTGAGTCCATGGATTATACGCACTCTCACCCTTCCACCATTGCTAGCCTCTCTTGTGTCACGCAACTTTCGCCGGTATCATACACCCACCATTTACCTTACTCAAAACAACCACCATACCTACCTATTATGGCATTTCCATAGCCATTCTGAGATATATTTCCATGAAACTTTCCACCGTTCCATTTATTATGATATGCTCCATCATTGTCATATTGCTTTTGCATGATCATGTAGTTGACATTGTATTTGTGGCAAAGCCACCTTCATAATTCTTTCATACATGTCACTCTTGATTCATTGCATATCCCGGTACACCGCCGGAGGCATTCACATAGAGTCATATTTTGTTCTAAGTATTCAATTGTAAATAAATAAAAGTGTGATGATCTTCATTATTAGAGCATTGTCCCAAGTGAGGAAGCATGATGGAGACTATGATTCCCCCACAAGTCGAGATGAGACTCCGGACTTTATGAAGCCCACCAAAAAATGAGAGAAAAAGAGAGAAGGGACAATGTTACTATCCTTTTTCCACACTTGTGCTTCAAAGTAGCACCATGATCTTCATGATAGAGAGTCTCCTATGTTGTCACTTTCAATACTAGTGGGAATTTTTCATTATAGAACTTGGCTTGTATATTCCAATGATGGGCTTCCTTAAAATGCCCTAGGTCTTCGTGAGCAAGTGAGTGGATGCACACGCACTTAGTTTTTTTGTTGGGCTTTCATACATTTATAGCTCTAGTTCATCCGTTGCATGGCAATCCCTACTCACTCACATTGATATCTATTAATGGGCATCTGCATAGCCCATTGATATGCCTAGTTGATGTGAGACTTTCTTCTTTTTTGTCTTCTCCCCACAGCCACCATTCTATTCCACCCATAGTGCTATATACATGGCTTACGCTCATGTATTGCGTGAGAGTTAAAAAAGCTGAAGCGCGTTAAAAAGTATGAACCAATTGCTTGGCTGAAACCGGGATTGTGCATGATGGGAGTATTTTGTGTGATAAAAATGAAGCATAGACTAACTATATGATTTTGTAGGGACAAGCTTTCTTTGGCTATGTTATTTTTACAAGACATGATTATTTGTTAGTATGCTTGAAGTATTACTATTTTTATGTTAATATGAACTTTTATTTTGAATCATTTGGATCTAAACATTCATGCCACAATAAAGAAAATTGCATTGAGAAATATGCTAGGTAGCATTCCACATCAAAAATTCTGTTTTTATCATTTACCTACTCGAGGACGAGCAGGAATTAAGCTTGGGGATGCTTGATACGTCTCCAATGTATCTATAATTTTTTATTGTTCCATGCTATTATATTACATGTTTTGGATGTTTATGGGCTTTATTATACATTTTTATATTATTTTTGGGACTAACCTATTAACCGGAGGCCCAGCCCAAATTGTTGTTGTTTTGCCTATTTCAGTGTTTCGCTGAAAAGGAATATCAAACGGAGTCCAAACGAAATGAAACCTTCGGGAGAGTTGTTTTTGAAACAAACGTAATCCAGGAGACTTGGAGTAGACGTCAGGGAAGCAACGAGGTGGCCACGAGGGTCCAGGGTGCGCCCCCACCCTCGTGGGCCCCTCGTGGCTCCCCTGATCGATTGCTTTCACACACACACATACACACACATATATACATATATATATATATATATATATATATATATATATATATATATATATATATATATATATATATATATATATCCCATATTCCCCGAAAACATCAAGGAGCACAATAGATCGGGAGTTCCGTCGCTGCAAGCCTCTGTAGCCACCAAAAACCAATCGAGACCCTGTTCCGGCACCCTGCCGGAGGGGGGATCCCTCACGGGTGGCCATATTCATCATCCCAGCGCTCTCCATGACGAGGAGGGAGTAGTTCACCCTCGGGGCTGAGGGTATGTACCAGTAGCTATGTGTTTGATCTCTCTCTCTCTCTCTCTCTCTCTCTCTCTCTCTCTCTCGTGTTCTTGATTTCGCACGATCTTGATGTACCGCGAGCTTTGCTATTATAGTTGGATCTTATGATGTTTCTCCCCCTCTACTCTTTTGTAATGGATTGGGTTTTCCCTTTGAAGTTATCTTATCGGATTGAGTCTTTAAGGATTTGAGAACACTTGATGTATGTCTTGCATGTGCTTATGTTTGGTGACAATGGGATATTCACGTCATCTACTTGATGTATGTTTTGGTGATCAACTTGCGGGCTCCGTAACATTTTGTGAACTTATGCATAGGGGTTGCCACACGTTTTCGTCTTGACTCTCCGGTAGAAACTTTGGGGCACTCTTTGAAGTTCTATGTATTGGTTGAATAGATGAATCTGAGATTGTGTGATGCATATCGTATAATCATACCCACGGATACTTGAGGTGACATTGGAGTATCTAGGTGACATTAGGGTTTTGGTTGATTTGTGTCTTAAGGTGTTATTCTAGTATGAACTCTAGGATGATCGAACAGAAAGAATAGTTTCATGTTATTTTACTACGGACTCTTGAATAGATTGATCAGAAAGGATAACTTTGAGGTGGTTTCGTACCCTACAATAATCTCTTTGTTTGTTCTCTGCTATTAGTAACTTTGGAGTGACTCTTTGTTGCATGTTGAGGGATAGTTATATGATCCAGTTATGTTATTATTGTTGAGAGAACTTGCACTAGTGAAAGTATGAACCCTAGGCCTTGTTTCCTAGCATTGTAATACCGTTTACGCTCACTTTTATCACTTGCTAGCTTGCTGTTTTTATAATTTCAGATTACTGAAACTTATATCTACCATCCATATTGCACTTGTATCACCATCTCTTCGTCGAACGAGTGCACCTATACAATTTACCATTGTATTGGGTGTTTTGGGGACACAAGAGACTCTTTGTTATTTGGTTGCAGGGTTGTTTGAGAGAGACCGTCCTCATCCTACACCTCCCACGGATTGATAAACCTTAGGTCATCCACTTGAGGGAAATTTGCTACTGTCCTACAAACCTCTGCACTGGGAGGCCCAACAACGTCTACAAGAAGAAGGTTGTGTAGTAGACATCTGCGAGCGCAGAGGAGGAAGCAATCCGCGCCCGAAATTGTGAAGAAACGACAATGAAGGAACACGCGCACCCTCGCCCGAGATCGGAATCGGGCAGTCCGTGCCATGGATAGACTGCCACCGAAAGAGGAGAAGGAGGACAGCAACGGCAAGGACAGCTCTGGCGACGAGCAGATCCGGCTCGATCCGTACTGTGTCTTCGACCGGTACTTCCGCAAGAAGGACGTCAGGGACGCCTGGAAGGGCAAGGGCAGCCGTGGATGAAATTCACCATAGCCAAACATGCCAAATTTTGGTAGTGCGATGGCATGTTTAGTGTAGTGTGATGGAGTAGCCGGATGATGCGTGTGCGTCCACGTCATTGCTTGAGTTTGTATGGATTTAAGATATGGTAATTGAGGTGTCCGGATGTGGATTACATTATTTGAGGGGTGCCCGATCAGTGCCGGCGACACGCGCCCGGGCACGTCCGCATGCGTTTGAGGGGCCGGATTTGCCAATTCCGGCTGTAGATGCTGTAACAGGATCTACTAGGGAATCGAATTTTCTTTGATGGAGTGGTAGATCCTATAAGATCAAGGAGTTTGGGTGCTTGCAAGAGAGACTATGAGTTTAGACTTTGGACAGTAATGGAAGAAAGAGTGGCAAGAGGTGATTCAACTTGGGGAAGAAGACCCCATTTTTTATATGCCTCATCCAAACCAAACAGTTGACCCGAGATTTTCACTGAGTGGTACTACTGCTGTAGACAATGGTACTAACGCAGCCCCATGTCTGCACTGCAATGCCTAAGCGGTACTATTGCACAGGACATCAGTAGTATCGGCTAAAGCAAATAGTCGATATTGTCGTAGCAGTGCCGCACTAGTATCACGAAAAAATGTAGCTTTGAAGGGCACCGCGTGGTAGTAGCCCGACACTTTGTCCAGTGGCGCCGCTCTAAAAGGGGACCGGTACTACTGGTCATCGGTGCGGTACTACCGGCTATAGGAAGCCAGCGAAAGCACAACTTCCAAGAAGGGAGCGGTACAACTGCTGCCTACCATGGTACTATGGGGTAAGGAAAAACATGAGCAACATAATAGGATGGAAAATTCCATGATTGCTGGGAAGATGTCGCGGGTGCAATATGGTTTTGTGTACTTGTTTCATTCCAAACATACCTTGCGATAGGGATCCCTTTTAATAATATGGTTTTCCTACGATTCAATAGAAAATAAGTCGCCAGAACACCGTCACTCAGCGAAGCTAACCGTCTTGTCCCTTTTTCAAATATACGTGAATAGGTCAAGTACATGATTGAACCGCAAATTGCATTGTCATTCACACCAAAATCACTTCAGCTGCCCTTTCAAAGCATACAATGGGCGAGTGCTACAGGTAGCGCTCATTATAAGCGATCTATAGGATTTGCAGACTCTTAGAGCATCTACCCACCTTTTATTTTCGGGGTTTTGACATTTTTATCCCTTTTTCTATTTTTAGAAATGTTATAAAAATATGTAGAAAAACTTTCACTAAAAAACCTCGGATGTGTATTTTTAAACAATCAAATTTTATTAAAAGTGTTAGCATATTATTAGTTAAATTTTCATGACACTTATAAAAGTTCATATATTTACGAAAATGCTCGTAACATTCAAACAAAATGTTCACATGTTTAAAAGATATTTAATGACATTTTTAAAATATACATAACATTTCTTCATGCAATTTGATAAACGTTCATGAGATGTAAATATATTTATACCACTCCTCTATATTGCAAAAAAGCAAGGGCTAACTACAGAATTGTTCGTGCTTTAGAATAAATATTCCAATTCACGAAAATCTTAGATTCCTGAACATTTTTTGAACTCCGTGGACAATTTTTTTGAATACACGTTTTTCTAATTCTTGAACATCTGTTGAATTGACAAATTTTTTTCCAAATCCAAGAATGAGTTTTGAATTTGTGCACATATTTTTGAATTTACAGACATTTATTAAATGCATGAACATTTTTTCAATTACATGATAACTTTTGAATGCATGAACTTTTTTTCAATTACCTGAGTAACTTTTGAATTCATGAACATTTTCCAAAATTTGCAAACTTTTTTGGCATTGATGAACATATTTTAAGTTCATGAACATTTTTTCAAATCAACAACTAATTTATGAATTCGTGAATATTTTCTAAATTTCTGGATATTTTTAGAATTCAAGATTTATTTTGAATTTGTGAACATTAACTTGAATTAGAAGCCTACCTAGGAAAAAAAACCGACCTAGGGAAAATACAGGTGCCAGAAAAGAGCAACGCTCCTGGGCCGGCCACTAACGGGAGGGAGCGCCGGTGTATCAATACGCAAATCCCTATTTGACACTTCCTGCGTGAAATAGTAGACCAATCACACAGAAGGCCTGACCAAGCGTGCTATTCGGCCGGCTAGGTACAACGTTTCGGTTTTAGGAATCTTGTAGAGGGTACCAGTGGATTTTATCGGTTTTAGGAACCTTCTACAAGGTTCCTACACCGTTTTTAATTTTCCTTTTCATTTCTTGTCTCTGTTTCATTTTCTGTTTTTGAAATTTTCATTTCCCCTTTTTGTTTTTGCTATCATTTTAAATTTTTTCATGATTATTTTCTTTGATTTTTTAAATTTAATAAAATGTTCTCATGTTCACTGTTTTCAATAAATGTTTGTGTTTAATTTTTCTAATAATTGAAAAAAGTCAACATTTTTCGAAAAATGTACTCATTTTAAAAATTTGTTCACGATTTCAAAGAATTTTCAAGGATTTCAAAACTTGTTCACAATTTCAGAATTATTTTTTGTGTTTCACAAAAAAAATTCTCGTTTTCAAAATTTGTGCATAATTTCATAAAATTTGTTGTTTTTGAAAAAATGTTCTCATTTTTAAAATTGGTTCACAATTTCATAAAAATGTTCGTGTTTTAAAAAATGTTCAGAGTTTCAACATTTTGTTCGTAAATTCAAAAACAATTGCCATGTTTAAATAAAAATTAATTGAAAAAATTGTTTGTCTATTTCAAACTATTTTCAGAAATTTGAAAAATATGTCAAAATTCTAAAATTTATTTCTACAATTCTAAAACTATTTTAGAATGTCAATTTTTTTATATTTTCCAAAATTGTGTTTATGTTTTTCTTAAATTTGTTCATAACAGTTGTATAATCTATACGCTACAGTAAATAGGACGGTAGAGTGAATATCACGTTATAGTTAAAAACGATTCACACTGTCAACTGTCACCATCGTCCATAAGGTGTAGTGGCAAGCAGCACATGTTAGTTATTGCGAGGTCGGGATTTCGATCCTAGCAACCGTGCTTGTCTTTTGCGATTTTTCTCCGCTGTATACGTGCCAGCCCCGTCACAGACTCTCCTATGCGTGAGGCCGATTGTTTGCCGTAGTGAGCGGTGTATAGGAGATCCCAATCAATACAACGTTCATTGCATCAAATTGTCAGTGAAAGGCACGGTAATTGGAAGAAAGCAAGTGAAAAGAATTCAGAAATTAAAAATGTCTGCATTTCAAAATTGTTCACAATTCTGAAAATATTCTGGAATTTTTAAAAATATCTATGATTTGTTTTTTATAAATTTTGAAAAGGAAGTTCAGGATTTTTGAAATTATTCAGGTTTCCAAAACAATAATTGCGTTGAAAATTTTGTACACGTTAAAAAATCTCATTTCCTTGAAAAATATTCATTTACATATTTTTTTTCTTCTGAATATGAATGGAGAAAATATAAAAACCGACAATTAGAGTGCTCCTTACCCGAGCTACTATGATTCCCGGACCGAGTCAATAGCTCTCAACCACGTCAATTAGTAAGCGAGATATAGCCCTCGCGGGTGAACATGGGAACTCCTATACACCATGGATTGCGTCAGATTGGTGAGCGTCGCACAGGGACAGTCCCCCCACCCGGCTGGGCAGGCCCATTGTCACGTGAAAATAGTAAAAAAATCACCAAAAAAGAAATGCCCTTGGAGGGAACAAACCATGTTTTATAATTGAAGCACCATTCTTCTATATAAGGCATGCAAGGGGAAGATGGCTATGTTAGAATCTGAAGGGTTACAAACCAGGTCTTTGCAAAAGATCCAAACGCTAGGAGATAATAAACCAACTCCAGTTTTCATAGATACTGCTCTAGCATAGAGAAACCCAACTCCCACTGATAATAAGCAGATTCCAGTGGCCAAAGAACTAGTCCGCTCCAATCCAACAAAAGAATGTCAACTCCATTCTAAGAAGCGTGTGCATATCCTCGCATCATGAAATTTTATAGCATTCTGATCATATTTTCTACATGTTTCTTACCCATCTCTCTTTTAGAAAATAAGGTTAAACGATAGAAGACTTCCACCATTGGGATCGTATTCGAGGAAAATATCTTGTGGGAATTCTCTGTGCTCCAATGCTGATGTAAGTACCTGTTGTATATCATTATATTTTTACATAAGCATGTATTTTGTTAATCGGCGTGAATCCAACCTTTATCTGATCTAAAATTAATTGTAGCAAACTGTTAAAGGCGTCAATATTGATTTTTGTAAGGAAAACTACCTCGTAGTTTTGCATACTGAGCCGCATGAGTGTACTATCTCATATCATGCACATTACTGAATTGTAGTGCTGCTCTAGTTGCCCATTCATTCATTGTGTCAATGTTGCTTTCGTATTACCTTACCTGACTGATGATAGCTGTGCCATATTGTGTTAATTTGGTATAGGCTAGTTGCCCAAATGTTGGTTATGTCAATGTTGTTTTCCTATTATCCGACTTGGCCCATGATTGCAATGCTAGTGTGTTAATTTGGTTCAGGCTGCTGAAGATAAGAATACAAACTCTGAAAACAGCAAGGCAACCCCATTGTTTCTTTCCAATAAATCTAGGCCAGGTAATATGGAAATAACTCATGATTAATCTGTTCGGTTCGCCTCCTAATTTATCTTATGATGCAGTGGTTCAGACACTCTCCACTATCAATAATACAAGCCTGCCAAAATGATCATCTGAATCTGTTAAGTTTCCTCTGTCTCGAATGCAACAGAAAAAAAATTATGTAACCAATTAATGGCTGAAGCAATGATGGAAATGGTGGAGGAATCAGATGTGCACATTCATGCGCAACAATAACTGATAAATGTTTTCAGAGATAGTGTAGCAAAGCAGCAAGAACTTGCCCACATGCTTATGGGCGTCATCCGCGTTGAGGTTGCAAATTCTGACATTGTAGATCTTTAGGTTCTGTTCATTTATTTGCGCTGGCATCAATCTTTGATTGCCTAGTGGATGTAATTTCCTGTAATATGTGCTGGATGTGCAACATTTTTCCCTGTATGCCGTACCTTTGCTTGGTCGGTTTTGGTCCTGTGCATAATTGCTCGTCGTAATGGGCTCAAATTATCTAATTTGGCCTAAAGTCATGTACGAACTTTAGTGGAACCATTAAATTAATGTGCCGTTATCAGGCCGAAAGTTAATGGTCGGCCCTCTTACCTCCCGGGTCGTTAACATGTCGACATTGAAGCGGGCAACAGGTAGGCCCGTTTGATTTCATGCACTACAAAAAACCTGTTAATCCATGACAGATTTCTGATGACGTTGCCAAAAACTGTCACAAATTATGACGGTTTATCAGGTTCGTTGCAAAATCCGTCACATATCAGCAACATGAGGATGGCCCCCCAACCCGATAGCCCCATTATGACAAATAAAGAGGGGCCGTCATGAAAACCGTGACGGGTCGACTAACGGGGCCTATATTTTTTGTTCTTACTAGCAAAAGAGCCCGTGCGTTGCAACGGGAGAAAACACATAACACACACTCTTAACCCAACAACCATCACTCAATAGGTCCATCTCCTTTATATTTGCGACGCATCATATTTGTGTTGCCGCTTATCCTCCTTCACCCTCGCCGGCGATGGCCTCGGTGTTCACACAAAACAACAAAAAACGTGTTTGAATATGGTTAATCCTAAGGAGTCTCTCTCTCTCTCTCTCTCTCTCTCTCATTCTCGCGATGAGAAATCTGTTGTTTTCCCCTGCGACATTTTTCAGAGGTATGCATGTGTAGTTATTGATGTTTTCTTTTGCCAATATAGTTATAGTGGGGTGTTTATTTGCAATTCGGATCGTCGCCGGTACGAAAGAAAAACAGATCTTGCGCTAGAAATTATAAGTTTGCTTTCAAAACAATATTTAAATAATATTTAACAGGTAAAATTAACATGATATTTATATTCCACACAGTTTTCTAATAAAATTTCATATATAATATTTTAAAATCGAAGTTACGGTTTAAAAGATACGGGTAATTTAGAAAATCATTTGTTTGATTTAAATATATTCCAAAATAATATTAAAAATACTTAATAGGTAAAAATAATCTCATATTCATATTCTACATATTTTTCTAATCAAATTTCATATATAACATGTTCAAATCGGATTTCCGGTTTAAAAGATATGGATGATTTGAAAAAGTATTTGTTTGACTTAAATATGATTCGCAGATGAATTACCTAAAACATTGGGGGGGTTTCGAAAAACGTAAAATAACGGTTCGGGTGTGACTTAAATCCGGACGGCGGGTTGATTTCAAGAAAACACAGGGACTTTGTGTAAAATACAAAAAAACGATTCGTTTTGACTTAAAACAGGACTGCGGGCTGAATTCTCTGAAATAGAGGGACTTTTCTGAAAAATGCCATGATGGACGAAAGAAACCCAATTTACTTTATTATTAGGTAAAGATAAAGATCTATACATCATTAGGATCATCATGGATGGATGGCGCTGATGTGGCAATCCAGCGTGAGCGAAAACTCGTGTTGTGATTGGTTGAGCTAGCCGTCCCACGGATCGCCAATCCAGACCGTCTCCTCTTCTGTGATCCAACGGCAAGCAATCAACTCCATCCTTCCCGACTCCTTTGTAGATCTCGATCGGCTTCTTCCATCTCCTCTGTCAGCCCCGACTCCCCTGGTCTCACTGTTTCCAGATCCCCAACCCTCCCCATCCATGGCCGCCGCCACCTCCCCACACACGGCCATCTTCTAGGGGCAGATCCTGCAACCGCCGCGACGATAGCCTTGTTCCCAGAGGCGGGGACACCCCTGAAGGCGAACCTAGTGCACGCGACGCCGGTGCCGTTATTGCGGGTCGGGCGGCGGTCAGATCCACCACGGCAACAACCGGCGTCCTCTTCCTCTCTATTTATCTTTCTCCCATGACTGAGAAGAGGGCTTCGTCAAGGATACCATCATGGAGGTCAACATGGGAGGCTGCTTCCTCCCTTCTAGATCGACCATCCATCGATGGGGGCTATGAGAGCTGAGTGAGCACACACATGGTTGCGCTTCAAGGTCAGCCCTTGCCCATCTTTTCTATTCGATTTGATTTGATCTCCTTCCCTGATTTCCTCCGCCATGCAGCTGCAGCTCAATAGATGCAGGGACGCTGCAATGGAGCAAGTACGGCCTCCCTTCTCCCACTGTTTCTTCAGATCCGCCACGGCCAGCCATATCCGGCGCCCCTGCACCACCGTGGTGGTAAGATGAAGACCCTTCCTTCCTCTTTGCAGCATTTTAGTTTACCTCCCCTCTGCCCACTGGCAGAGCCTGGGACATGGCCCCCCTTCCAAAAAGTGCAATTTTCTTTGAACCATGAATACTAAGCATTCTAGTGTGCCGTATCACATAGGTGCATAGCTAGCTTTGATTTTGCATGCGCGTACTTCCGGTACGTGAAGCTCTGTCGGTCAAAAGTCTCCACGGCTTGCCTCGATGCTTTTCATTTGTGATAATTTGATTACTAAGTAGTCCATGCAACTCCTCAATGTTGTTTTTCCCTTTTTGGTTTGGACTGCTAACCGCCGCACAACCGCCAAGCCGGCGTCGCACAGTGTTGCACGCCACCGACTGTCGATGACCCGAGCTGCCATATTTCATGTATATTTTGCTCTTATTCTAAAATTTGCCCCCCTCTTGGTTTTTTGTCACGCTCCGCCACTGCTCCTGCCTAGCTAGCAAACTAGTTTGCTTTGGTCCAATCTAATCCTATCCTATCCATGGAGTAGCTTGGACTTGGTTCCAGTTTACTTTGTACATGCATGGGTGGTTGGTTTCAGAGAGAGAGAGAGATGGATGGTGCAGGCCTTGCTTCTGTTTTGTTTTAGCTGTAACAAATTTATCAACCGAGCTAGCTTCAACTTTTTTACCATGGTTTTGGGTTGGTCTTGCTTAGGTCAAATTGATCCATTTGCTTGGTTCAATTTATATAGAGCTCTCCATGCCCAAGTATGAAAAAATCTTGCTGCCAATTTGATTCCACAATTGGTGTCTTTCTTTTTACTGTTATATTACCCGTGCGGCCGTGCCACTGAACTTTCAACCTTTAACCATTACTTGTGTAAAACCAGAATTTCTTCTGTTGTGAATAGAGTGTTTTCTAGATGTGCTGCAAAAATAATCCATTCATCGCTCATTTGACATGTGCAAGCAATGTGTACATACTGCATTTAAATTCCAGCCCAACTAGATTTTAGTTGAAGCGTTTGACCAAGCCATCTTGGTTTGCTGCATTTTCTCCTTACTAGCTTTTTATTCCTCTCCATGTTTTGAAGGGGGTTATTTAGGATAGGCACAAAGCAGAAAGAACAAACATGCTACTTCAGTAAGAGCGTCATGATCCTAATACTCTTATCATTTTGTTAATGACATAAGTGTCATGTCAATGCTTGCCGGACGCTAGTCCTACTGGGTAGTATAGCTAATTCTTTGCGCTTCAGAACATTCAAGAGCTCTTTAGTCCTACCAAAAAAAGGTTTTATGTTTACCTTACACAAAATATTCATATTTCTCACTTTTTAACTCATCTAGCTCACGTGTCACTGCCTAAAATTGCTGCTGGATAGGGGCTGTTTGGTTAGTGCTCCCGTTCTTGGTGGGCTAAACATATTTGTTTGTTTGTTTGATTTGGAGCAGCAGATGCTCTCCATCGACGAATGGGACCCCATGCCTAAGTTGTTGATTGCCTCATTTTATCCACCTTCACCATATATTCATTTGATTGCCTGCTACATCTTCACTTAAATACTGAGAATGCTACTATCCAGATTTTGGTAAACTGGACTGACTAGATATCTTTTCTTGTTATTTTTTTGGTGAGAAATAAATATTGCAATTTATTTCTTATATTTTCCTTCAACTTGGCACACTGGTTACATTGACTATATTTTTTTTTCATCCGTAAAATTGTGATCTGATCTTGCATTTCATTTTTTGGTTTCTAAAGAGGTGGAAGAAATCTCTTGAGGCCAAACTGTAGGGAGGACGACGGCCAACAATCGGTACATGTTCTCAAGGTCCCATGGAACTGGGTACAGGTGCGGCTGTGTGCTCGTGTTCCCCATCCAATGCTGCGCATCCAAGGTACAGTAGCGGCACGAAAGCTTCCACTTTCTCCCTGTCCATAAATGTTTGATCTGGCTGGTGGTTACATGATTTGTTTCTATTTAATCATCTCAACTCAATAGGGAACTCGCTATATTAGGATTAATTTTTTTTCTGTCCATCATTGGATTTCACTATGGTCTTAATCAGGTCCAATTTTATCATTTTCTGTTGTTTTGACGAACATCTCAGATCTCATAATACTATATCCATCATTGGCAGGCTGCTTGTTATTCTTCTTTTTATTTTTTCACATGATTGTACTTTATGAATGACTAGCTAACTGACTGGACCCTTTTGCATTGACTCGCCCTTTTTTATCAACCTATATGTAGAACCAAACCAGGGAACTGATTTGCTCTTTATTGCGACTGTATGTGTGTTGTGAAATTAAGAAAGGGAAAGAATATATGTACCAGGACCTTTATCATCCATTTCCGTGCTTCTGTTTCTTTTGTTGTTTGATATTTCAAACATGATGTTATGTTATCCTGAAAACGTTGTTGGTTGCTAGCTTGTGCTGCATTGTCGTCATAGTAAAAATACCATTATTTGAAGCTGACATGTATGGTTCACTTTACCTTTGGTACAGTTTTGTGTATGTACGAAAACCCATGCTTAAACCCATACTTTTGAGTTAGTCTTACCGTTTGTCTATGTGCAGGCAACGTCACCGGTCCTTGGGAGCATAGGTTCAAGCGATACGGTGACTTCCTAAGATGATGTTGGCGGCTGGATCTGTGTCCGGGAAGGCATGGGAATGACCCCCGGTTGCTGTCTGTTGAGCATTGGGAGGCAGTGGCTGCAAAGTAGCATAGGGTGTTCTCTAGCACTTATTTGGCATTTGTTTGTAGATTGAAGTTTCTTGTGTTTTTGCTCCTGTACATGGTATTGTCTGGACATGTCTGTAATTTTGCATTTTTGTGTTCTTTTTTCCTTTTGCATAAATTGTTATTTTTCTGGTGATTTCCTTTTATTTAATTACATAGCATGTATTTTCTATAAAAAATATTGGCTTAAATTAAAAAAATTCATGGACCAAGAGAAATGTGACATGGGCTAATCTGTAGGTATACCTGGACAAACCTCGGGCCAGGCCTAGCCAAGCCCGACACAAAAAACTCAGGCCCGGGACCGGCCCGGCCTAGCCACTGGGCCTGTGTTTCTGGGCCCGAGCCTGACCCGGGCATGTAAAAGCCCGTCGGGCTTCAGGCCGGCCCGGCCCGACCTTCAGAAAATGGCAAAAATGACGGGCTTGGGCCCGGCCCGTCCTGGCCTTTGGGCTCAAAAACTAGGCCCGAGCCCAGCCCGGGGGCAGTGTCGGGCCGGGCCGGGTCAGGCTTTTTCGGGCTAGGTCAGGCCGGGCTGGCCGGGCCGGGCTTCCCATGGCCAGGACTATCTGTAGGGCTGAAATTAGTTGGCCTTGGACTGATTTGAAATTTAATCGGCTAAAATTCCAATTGGGCCGACTACTACATGGTGGTAGGTAATGAAAAATAATGGGCCGAAATTATAATTGGGCTGCTTAGTTTATGGGCTGCCACGTCAGATCCATGTCAAATGATGACGTGGAAGACATGTTAACGCCGTTATGAGCATGTCAGTTAAGTGCCATGCATGACGGTCAAAAACTGTCATGAATCCATGACGGTCTCACAGATCCGTAAGGATGGCATCGTGGTCAAATTATGATGCGATATACATGACGGATTTTAAATCCGTCATGCGTGCCCTTCCTTGATGGTTTAACGCTAGTCCATGATGGACTTATACTGTCATGTATTAACAGGATCCTTGTAGTGATGGGCCATTAACAAGCCGTTACTAAGGCCGGGCTACATATGGCCCAACTATACTATGGGCCTTTAGCAGGCCGAGAGAGACAGCGGGCTCGTACTGGACCATGAAGAGCATGGGCCGCTAAGAGGCCGAAAGTCAGGTCGTACTATAAATGGCCCAACTGTGTTGTGGGCGTTTAGTAGGCCGAAAGAGAAACCGGGCTGGTATTGGACCATGAAGAGCATGGGCCGTTAAAAGGCCAAAACTCAGGTCCAACTACAAATGGCCCAACTCATTTATGGGCCGTCAACAGGCTGAAAGACACACCGGGCCAGGAATTGGCCCAACACTTAAATGGGTCGCTAAGAGGCCAAAACTCAGGTCCGACTACAAATGGCCCAACTCATTTATGGGCCGTCAACAGGCTGAAAGACACACCGGGCCGAAAATTAGCCCAACACTTAAATGGGTCGCTAAAAGGCCGAAAGATGTACATCCTGAAAATTGGCCCATCCCTTGAATGGGCTGTTAACAGTCCAAAATCACATCGGGCCGATATTGAGCCCAAATATATAGCGGCCGGTTAACGGGCTTGAACTGACGATGGGCTGCAATGGTATCAAATCTTTAACGGGCCGTTGACTGGACGAATTGGCACATCTCGTATGGATCGTGGGCTTAAATGGACCTGACGCAAGTATGCCTTATATGGGCCGGCCTGCTAATTTTTACTAGGCCGGCCTTTTTCACCGGAATGGGCCACTGTTGGGCCGTGCCACGTGTCGACCTATCATAGGTGCCTCCTGTCCAATGAGTGGATGGCATCTGTCCCAACGGTGAGCCAACACGTGTTTCCTCCGGCCAATGAGAATTTCACTCATGGAAAATCCTCATTGGTCAGGGCTGTTAATGGGTTATCGGATCAAAAACCGGTCCCAATAGCTTAACGGCGACCCGTTATGGTGGATGCCACGTGTCGGTCACCCTTGACGAAAGCACTTTCATGACGCGCCATTTATCATCATGGAAGTGGACACTTCCGTGATTATAATGTTGGTAATGTCATGGAACACTTCTACGACAGCACATGTATGACTATCTTGATTCTGTCATAAAATCATCAGGGATGTACATGCATGACAGAAAATGTGACCTACTGTGACAAACACATATCATCACGGAAGTGTATTTTTTTAGTGTCATCAAGACCCATGACACCGCTAAGCTAGTCCGATCCGCATTACAGCACGATAGCTCGGCGGGTCCAGAGCTTGAATAGCAGTTCAGCCTCCGTTGTTCGCCCCATAAGGTTGCGACATACGCACCGCGCGTTGATGTCTACTATGCAACTTTATTCTTGTAGACACGTGTTGGGCCTCCAAGCGCAGAGTTTTGTAGGACAGTAGCAATTTTCCCTCAAGTGGATGACCTAAGGTTTATCAATCCGTGAGAGGTGTAGGATGAAGATGGTCTCTCTCAAAAGATCACTACTAGGGAAAAGGCTAGCAGCAGCGTGGGTTTTAGATGTGTCAGTAGCGCGGGTACCCGCGCTACTAATAAGGCGCTACAGCTAACTCATAGCAGTAGCGCGTGCGCACCTGCGCTACTGCTACACAAGTGTAGCAGCAGCGCGGTTAGGTGAAGCTCGCTACTGCTAGTAGCGCTAGCGCTCTTTGGCTGGACGCGCTACTGCTACTGTGGCGCTGCTGCTAACTTTTATACACTCGCTACTGCTAATTTAAGTAGTTTTTTTTGGCATATTTGTTTTGTATTTGAACAGGCTTTGTAGAAGAATCTTTAGCACATAGAAATGTCATCATGATACACATACAAATGCCTGTGAGACCACAAATGTAATCATAGCATGTACATACAAATAGTCTCATCATAATCATCATCCAACACAAAGTGATATCTTGTCATCATCTCGAAAATAGCGATACATGCAAGTCTCGAATACTTGCAACTACAACAACGTCATCCATCTAAACCAAGGTATACGCAAGAAGTGCTATCACTATGAGTGAGAGCGGAACTATGCAGTACATGAGGTGGCGGTTACGAGTCCTCTCTCGCGCTAGCGTGAACCTCAAGTAACTAGCTTCTCCTTCTTGTCTGCTTTTGAAGCCTTTATGGCTGGCGCCCGTGAACCCATTCACTTGCGCCTGACACTCATGCCACTCGTTGTACAGCCCCGGAACCTTCCCTTTGTACACGACATAGCATTTCCATCTCGCCATCAAGAAACTAGGTACCTGTTAGAGATGCATGTTCATGAAGAGGATGTACAATCATATATATGCAACAAAATATACTAGAGCAACACCGAAAAAGAAAGGGTTAGCAACTAGATGCAACATATACAGTACGCAAATTAATTAACTAGAGGTACGCAGGTCATCGTACGCAAACTAACAAAGTAGCGTTACGCAAGTTCGGCAGGGACCGTGGACGATCACAAAGTTTCATCGCTACAAAAAGTATACAAGTTCAACCGACACATATCATCATCATCGGCATCATAAATCACTAGAAGTTCCATCCTTCCATATCATCGAGGACGAACCCTAGCTTCTTGAACGGCGTGAGGTCTAGACGTTGCATGCCTATGCGAGTTCGGACGTCAGCTCGCGATATAGGGCCGTGGTGGAACATCCCCTTCTCATCGACGACTTCTTTCATGATGATCGTCGCAATGTCGCTTTGGATGCGAAAGAAGTCATCTCTAAGTTTATAATTCGCTTCTCCATGAGATTCTAGCCACTTGTGGATATGATCATCATTTCTGCTGTTAATGCGAAGCTTTTGGTGATCCGTGTTGAACTGAATCATGAGATGGACGATGTAGAATCCATCCTTCTTGCTTGGTTTTGGGACATGGATGCAGGAGAAGTTAGTTTTATGCGCGAAACCCATCTTCTTGTTCCTTTGTTTCTTGATATGCACGTGGCCACCTCTAAAGCTGAAGCCTTGGAGAGCATCATCTAGAATATTCATTATGTGGGTGTAGTCCTTTTTCTCGTAGTCTCTGGAAGGGTCAAAATACACGGCGTGGGAGACTTGCGGGTAAAGAACGATAAGGACGGCGCGCCCGTTGCTGCGGGGAAAAGACACCTCAAATTATTCCCCATATGAGAGAGAAGGAATGATTGAAATGTACGAAAGGGTTGTCCGGAACTGACTTACTTTGGATGATAAGGCACGAGGACAATTTCCCGGTCCTTATTCTGTACCATGAAGTTTTGGAGGTACTCCCTAGCAGTTTCACGCTCAAAGTCGCCGAGACTCAAGAAAGACTCGTGCATGTAGTACGGATCCGCCACACAGATTTGCGAGACTTCTTCACTCTTCATGACGGAGCTCATATGTAGCGCAAAAAGGCGGACGATAGTAAAATCAAGCCGCCTTGTTAGAAACATCTCAAAGATATGGTCAAACCGCAGGAAGAACACCTCCGCGGGCCGTGTGTCGACGTAGCACTTCCCCTCAGGCACACGAGCCGCGTATGTCGGATATCCTGGATCCTTTGAGGCTAGTAGGCTTTTCTCAGTCGACAGCACATGGTCGTGCAGTCTCCTGAGATCCCCTGATAGTGCCTCCAGCGGTTTCGGCGGTAGCATCGGCTCGCCCGTGAGATGGAACATGACCGCACCTTTCACGGGTACACGCTCTTCAGAATGCATCGTCTGGCTGCTGTGTGCTCTGGCTTGTTTGGAGGCAGTTACCTTCCCCGATCTCTTCCTCTCCTTTTTCTTGGGCACACCTTCCAGACCCTTCCTTAACCCCTGCCCAAGTGTTCCCGGGCTAAGTACTGAACGACCCTCGCGCCCGGCTAGTTGAGCCTGTGTTGAGGCGGCATCTTCAGGCGTGTCCTGTGAGGATTTCATGAAGAGAGACTTTTTGCAATCCATGGTACGACCCTGCCCGGGCATATCATCCATATCCTCATTAGCAAGCTGATAGCCCGATTCGTCATATGGTTGACTCATCATATCTATGTCACAGTCATACGCGTTTGTATTGAGGTAATCCATAGGGTCGACCTCCGTCTCATCATCCATTCTCTGTTCTACAGGAGAAATTACATCAGCCAGTACTATTGCACCCCCTTCATCATGTCGTCCGCCGCTCTCACCCGGCACTACAGGAGCTGGTAATTGCGTAGGCGGGGTGGTGGTCTCCGCACATGCTTGTTGATGTGTGGTAGTTATTGGTGTGCTCTCGGCCGGCTCCAGACGAATAAGATTCTTCGGCCATAGCAGCACCCAACCCTTGCAGCTTCCAATCCGCGGCGGGGTCTCGTCGTCCGCTCCCACATGCTGTACTGGAGGAGGCAAATCCTCGTGCCCCGATTTCACACTGGTCAAGCTAACCCTGAAGTGCCCAGCGGGGATCGGCTGGTTGTGGAACGTGCGTTGAGAGGGGTCCATTATCATCCCCTTTCCCACGTCCACCTTCTGGCCTTTGATCAAGTAGAGTATGGTGCACGGGGTTTCTTTCGCCTGCAAACACATATGTCTGTGGCGTAAAACAACCGAAAGGCAACAAAAATGGAATATTATCTATATATATATGTTGGTGCGACATGTAATTACCGTGACGGCGTCGAGCTCAGCCAAAGACGAAGGCCCACCTAGCGCGCCTGAGACTGAGGACGGGCTGCTATGAGCGGGAGCGGCTGCGAGAGGAGGCCCGGTTGCTTGAGCAAGTGATGGTGCGATGGTGTTGTTGTTCATGGAGTTGCTCGCGACGAAACTGGGCATCGGGAAATCATGTACCGTCTTGTCTGGATTTTCCTTCGCCCAGTTGATGATAACTGGAACCAAGTTAGTAGCAAAATCATTTCTGCAGGCAGTTACAGCTGCATTGACTGCCTGCTGTAGCAACTCATATTTGTCCTCGGCTGCTTTTTTCGCGTCCTCAGCTGCTTTTTTCTCGACCGCAAGCTTCACCTTTGCGTCGATGTCCGCCTGACTAAACTTCTTTTTCTGCTTCTTGGCCTCCGGGCCGTCGTTGTAAAACACCTTCCACGTGGCGCCGTCTCCAGCGCCGTGCACACGACCATATTGCGGCCGCTGGTCCAAGGGAGTCCCTTAAGTTCGTTCAAGGCCCGGTTGAGAGGGGTGTCCCACTTGGGCCTCATCGGAGAAGTAGGGCTTTCGGCTGCAAGCCGGTGTTGCTTCTCCAGTAGTCTAATCAATTTCCTCGTGATCTTGTCCGTGTAAAAAACCTTTTTCTCCTTGTCCCACTTGTAGCGGGCCCTGATGAAGTCATGCTCCAAGGGGTTGGTGAACTTCGCGAAGGGGTCTGGGAGACCCGCGGCTTCACGTTCCGCGTCCTCCTTATCCCATATGGGCCTTTTACCGAGGTAGCCACGGCTTCCGAGGCGATGCTTCCCCGTGTTCCTTTGCTGAAGGCTTTTGAATTTCGCAGCCTTAGCCTTGGCTGCCTCGGTAGCGCAAGTGTCCTTGAACTTTTCGAACTCCTCTTCCGTAAGTGTCGGATTTTCCTCCAGAATCTTGGACAGGGGTTCATCAGCCTCAATAGCTCGTTTCACCCTCCCTTTCCAGGAGGCCAAATCATTGCTGAACATGCCCATGGCGTGATTGTTAATCTTTTTCATCTTCGGATCATCCCACGGTTGTTCTATGTTATCATCCCGGTCGGGGAACTTGAATCTCTTGTGCAACTTCGTTAGGAGCAACTGCGTCAAATGTTCTTTACTCCTTAAGTCATCGTCGTTGATGCTCGCGCATTCCCGTAGGATGCATCCTACTTGGTTCCCATAGCACTTGCGAGGTTCTTCCGGCTCTAACGGCTCAAACTTGCCAGGTGCCATCTTTGTGATCACAAGTCGTCCAATCCCTAGTTTGTTAGGTTTTCGTATCCTCTGCTTCTTATGCTTCCTCTTTTCGGTAGCGGCATCGGGGCCGGTACCTTCCCCGGTACCTCCCGCGGTACCTTCCCCACCGGTCTCGGTGCCGCCATCGGTGCCGGCGCCGTCGGTGTCGATGTCGGCGTCAGTACCATCATCGAGGCCGACCTGCAAACCTTGCTTAGCAGTCAAATAGTCGAGGTACTCTTGTTCACCCTCATAATCCATCTCGTCTGCATCTTGGTCAGAAGGCCCAGTTTCTTCGTTGTTCGACATGTTTCCTATGATTAAGTGGCCTCATTTATTTCTAAAAGTATGAATAAATGAGAAATGACATAAAAAGAAATCTATGTGCCAGCACTCGATATGCCAACTATGTAGCACAAATCATGCCTTTATTCACGGGAAATTTCGGCATGACCTTTGCTAAAAAATGGACATATCGAGCGCCTGAAATTCACCGGAACGGAAATGAATCAACATTCCGGCGTAACATAGGCCACTCGGATCATTTTCCAAACATGACATGTCCAAAACATGACATATGCACATATCACATGTCCAGTTCAAATTTGCATATAAATTCAGCTAATTTTGAAACCTAGCTAAATTCATAACTAAATAGATAACCTAATTAATTAACATAACCGAAGAACCCTAGCAGAGAGGGGGGGGTTTACAGAGAGTGCAGGGGCGAGGAGGCAGGCCCGACGACGGCCGGCAGGGGAGAGGAGGGAGGCGAGGGCCGACGGGTCGGGGGCGAGCGCGCCGGGGTCGGGGGCGAGCGCCGGCCGGAGTCGGGGGCGAGGGCCGGTCGGGTCGGGGGCGAGCGGCCGGGGTCGGGGTCGAGGTCGGGGCTAGCGCCGGCGCCGGGGTCGGGGTCGAGGGCCGGGACGGGGGCGAGCGCCGGGGTCGGGGGCTAGCGCCGGCGCCGGCGGAGTCGGGGGCGAGCGCCGGGGCCGGGTCGGGCGCGGCGGTGCGACGGGGGAGAGAGAGTGGGGATTTGGGGGGAAATGGCGGGATGAAGCAGGGCGAGTGAGAATTTTGGGTTAAGTGGACGTAGCAGTAGCGCGTTACGTCAAAACGCGCTGCTACTAACATCAGTAGCTGCAGCGGTTTAGGTAAAATGCGCTACTACTAAATTCAGTAGCTGCAGCGGTTTATGCAAAACGCGCTGCTACTACCGTCGCTACTGCCAGTTTTCCTTTTTCTTTTCCTTTATTTTATCCCACTTTTATTTCCCGAGGGCAGTGAACGAAGGGAGGGCGATATATATTGCATCATTTGACGGTTAAATATGTATGCAAAATAGGAACATATATATTACACATCATTGGACCCATGCATAATAATGGCTAAGTGTGTATACAAAATAGGAACATATATATATATATATATATATATATATATTACACATCATTGGACCCATAACATACGTTTCCTCAGTGCTGACGTTTTCGTTTTTGAGTCAGCTTCTTTCCCTTCTTGTTCGTCGAAGAATAATTGAGCCCCTCATTGTGACTTTGCCTTTTCCATGGAGTACGATTTTTCTTAGGTAATGTAGTATTGATTCTTCTTTTGACGTATACTTCATCATCATCGTCATCTTCCCTCATTGGGTTGCCGTACTGATCATAGTCTTCCTCGTTGGCGACTCCATCCATTCCAATGATGTTCCTTTTGCCTCTCCTCACGACAACACGGCTGGGATTGCGCGGGTCAGTTATGAAGAAGCATTGTGTCACGTGCTTAGCGTGTACCCATGGCTCGTTTTTTGCGATAGCGTTCACGGTAGCGCTCTTGGCGTCGGGTATAGTCATGGTAGTGAACATCCGGCTTTCTCTTTCGACATTCTTAGCCCATCTGACACGGAACATCGTCGTGTTGTGCAGTCCAGAGTAGTCAAGCTCCCAGATCTCCTCGACCCTTCCATAAAATCGTTCAGTTGTGCCGTTGTCGCTGCCGGTCATGCATTCCATCGTCACCCCTGAGTTCTGATCATCACTGTCCATATCTTTTGCCTCCGTGTAGAACGTGTATCCGTTGATATCATATGCCTGATAGGTTACGAGGTTGGGCGAGGGGCCATGTGCTAAGGCGTATATGAGCAATCCGTCCTTAGAGCCCTCCTCCGGGGGATTAGCAATAATATGCTCTTTGAACCAATGCAGGAAAGTGGAGTTGTGCTCTCTAGTAACTTCGGCGTCCGTCCTGCATACCCCCCGGTCACGATACTTCTTTGCGATAATTTCTTTGTGCAGTGCCACGAAAGGATCTACCTCGTCTAGGTGTTGTAGCACTACCAAGTTTGCTCTGTCAAAGTCGCTGCGTCGATCTGAGTATGCCACGTGCAGTTCCCTGCGACCGTTGCAGTGACCATCTCCTTCGAGCCTCCCATCGTGCTTGTTAACGGGCAAACCAACACTAACACCAGGCGGCTGGTCTGCGCCATATAGAAAATTCTCACAGAAAGAGATGCACTCTTGTGCCAAATAGCCCTGGACGATGCTTCCATCCGGACGGGACATGTTACGAACGAATCCTTTGATGATCCCATTCATCCTCTCAAACGGCATCATGTTGTGCAGGAATGACGGCCCCAGGTCTATTATGTCATCCACAATATGGACACACAGATGCACCATCACGTCGAAGAACGCGGGCGGGAAGTACATCTCAAGCTCATTCAGTATCACAACGATCTCTTCCTGTAGCCTTTGGAGCTGCTTCACACTGATCGACTTTCGAGAGATGACGTCGAAAAAGTTGCAGAGACCAATAAGCGTGTCACGGACGTGCTTGTCCATTATCCCTCTAAGGGCAACAGGTAGTATCTGCGTCATCATCACATGACAGTCATGAGACTTCATCCCGCTGAACCTTTTCTTGTCCGTGTCTAGATATCTGCTTATCTTGCCACAGTAACCGGAACTAACTTTGACTCCGGTAAGGCACTTAAAGAATTGATTGATCTCAGCCTGACTTAAGGTGAAGCAAGAAGGGGGGCAATAATCCTCTTTCTTTATTTTCTTGCCCTTCTTCTCCCGTGCCTCTGTCTCCGTCTCTGTCTCGTCTGACATTTTACGGGCCGGCATGTGCAGATCTTCCCTGATTTTCAAATCTTGCAAGTCTTTTCTTGCCTTCGGCCCATCCTTGGTCTTATCCGGCATGTTCATCAGTGTTGCGAGCAAGCTCTCAAGGACATTCTTACAGATATGCATTTGATCAAGGCAATGAGGTGTATCGAGTTTGTGCCAGTACTCCAAGTCCCAGAACACAGACCTCGTCTTCCATACCTTCAGCAGCGGCTCCGGCGCCTTTCTCATCGTCTTTCCCGGCGCGGGGCACTCCTTCCAGTTTTTCAACAGCTCATCGATTTCGGCACCGCTCCGCTTACGTGGAGGTCCTCGATGCTCAGCGTGACCATTGAATAGATCTCCACGGTTTCTCCACGGGTCGTCCTGTTCAAGCCATCTTCGATGCCCCATGTACACGATTTTCCCAGACCCGCCATCTTTCCTTGACGTTAGCTGCTGAGACGTCGTATCATCCATGCACCGCGTGCATCCGCAATATCCATGGCACACCTGGCCTGCCACATATCCGTAACCGAGATAGTCCTGCACTGTCGTGATCAGCGCGGCTCTCATGTTGAAATACTCACCTTTGCTGGCGTCCCATGTCTTGGCCGGTGTTTTCCATAACGTGTCTAACTCCTCTTGAAGTAGCCCCAGATACAAATTAATATTATTTCCTGGTTGTTTCGGCCCTTGAATAAGCATGCTCATGTGAATGTACTTCGATTTCATGCACAACCAGGGGGGAGGTTGTACATCCATACAAACACGGGCCATGTGCTATGGTTGGTGTTCTGGTTGCCAAACGGATTCATGCCATCGGTACACGCGCCGAGCACGATGTTCCTTGCATCACATTCAAAATACCGATAGAAGCTGTTCAACGCTCTCCACTGGCTTCCATCCTTCACGTGTCTCAGCTTCGGATCATCTCCATCGTCGGGCTTCTTCCTCTCCGCGTGCCAGCGCATTAGCTTTGCTTCCTTGGGATCTACAAAATACCTCTGGAGACGGGGAGTGATCGGTAAGTACCATACAACTTTCTGGGGACATTTCTTCCCGGCCTTCTTGTATCGAGAAGCATTGCACACCGGACAGCTTGTTTTTTCCGCGTGCTCCTTCCGATAAATTATGCAATCGTTGATGCATGCATGGTATCTAACGTGTGGCAGATCAAGAGGGCACACGATCTTCTTGGCCTCATCAACACTAGTAGGACATAGATTACCCGCGGGAAGAACATCCTTTAGGTACTTGAGATGCTCATCGAGGCTAGTGTCGGTCCATTTGTTTTTAGCCTTCGTCTTCAGGAGTTGGAGCGTGAAACTCAAGCGGGTCACCTCAGGATTGCAACCATCATACAATGGAGTGTTCGAGTCTACCACCAGTTGCTCCAGCTTAGCCTCCTCTCTAGAAGCAGCTCTCTCAGTACTCGTCTCCTTGCGAAGCAATGCTTGAACATGAGGGTCCCGCACAATTGAACTTAGTACCGACGAACTCTGCTGCGTGGAGTCCATGTCGTTCTCTCCGCCGCCATGTCCGGCCCCTTCTCCTCCGCCATGTCCGGCCCCTTCTCCGCCGCCATGTCCGGCCTCTTCCCCGCCGCCATTATCGATCATCTCTTCGTCTTGCCCCGTGTCATCATTGCCTGCCCCGTCGGCATCCTCAACATCGTCATCCTCATCTTCAATTATCCACCGAGTATAGCCATCCATGAAACCAGTCATGAGCAGGTGCGCTTCGACACGACCATCGTCATGGGGGTCGAGCCAAACTATTCCTTTGCATTTTCGACACGGACATAAAACCTCTGTCCGGTTATTTTCTTTCATGTCCTGCACCGCCGACCGCAACCACCTGTCCACCATCGTTCCACTGACCATCGTCAACTCTGCACGGTAATAATAAACAAATTGATTATAAAAATGCATGCATGCATCAAAGTCATAAAAAATTTGGCATGACCTTCCCTAAAAATAGGACATATATGGATCTAGAGTTTGCCCGGAATTCGCCGAAACGGAAATAAATCGACATTTCGGCAAAACATAGGCAACTCAAAAGCACAATTTGGCGGCGTCAACTCATGCCACACACACAATTTCCACAAACATATCACACACACATAAACATATTTCCATTTTGCAAAAGCATGAAATTTTCATCACCTCTATCTCGATCGAGATCGAGCACACGGTGGAGATGATGTTGTAGGGAGATCAAAAGTGCACAAAGCTCTTCTTGACAAATATAGATCTAGTTAGGGGGCAAATAGGTCACTTAACTAAATCCTACATCTACCTAGCTACCTAATTTGGGAGGAGACAACTTCAACTAGTGGAGGGGGAAGGAAAAAGAGAAAGGAGATGCATTAATGGAGGTGGTGTAGTTATGTAGGAGTAATGAAGAGAGAGAAAGGTGGATAGAAGAGAGAGAGTAATGGGGGAGAAGTATTGAGGAGAAGAAGAAGAGTGAGAGTGGGAGCATGTGGTGGAGGTAGGGGGAAGGGAAGAGAGGAGGGGGAGGTAGGGGGAAGGGAATAGAGGAGGGGGAGGGGAGGGACTGGTGGGGAAAGGTGTTGGGTTGGTGCGGGTTAGCAGTAGCGCGGGACTAAAACGCGCTGCTGATAAGGATTTAGCAGCAGCACGCTTTGGGATACGGCACTGCTGCTAACTGGGACAAAAAAGTGTGGCAATTTGAAATTTACCAGCAGCGATCACGGAAAAAGCGCGCTACTACTACATACTTAGCAGTAGCGCGGTTCTTGCGACCGCGCTACTGCTACTTAGAGTTAGGTGAACACCGCCGGTCTATATTTGTAGCAGTGCGTTTTAGGCCGAGCGCGCTACTGCTAAATCCTTATCAGCAGTGAGTTTATAGGACACGCGCTACTACTAGTTAGCAGCAGCGCTCCTTTTTGAACCGCGCTGCTGCTAAGATTCTGTGTATAGGCTTTTCCCTAGTAGTGGACCCTGCAACCAAATACAAGAAATATCTTGTGTCCCCAACACACCCAATACAATGGCAAATTGTATAGGTGCACTAGTTCGGCGAAGAGATGGTGATAAAAGTGTAATATGGCCGGTAGAAATATATTTTTATAATCTGAATAAATAAAAACAGCAAGGTAGCAAATAGTAAACGAGCACAAAAACGGTATTGCAATGCTTGAAAATGAGGCCCAGGGTCCGTACTTTTGCTAGTGCATCCTCTCAACAATGCTAACATAGTTGGATCATATGATTGTCCCTCAGAGTGCAATAAGGAATCACTCCCGAGTTCATATTAGCGGAGAACAAAAGATAGAAATTGTTTGTAGGGTACGAAACCACCTCAAAGCTATTCTTTCCGATAAATCCAACCTAGAGTTCGTACTAAAATAACGCAAGCTATTCTTTCCGATTGATCTAATCAAAGTTCGTACTAAATTAACACCATATGACACACATCAACAAACTCTAATGTCACCTAGATACTCCAATGTCACCACAAGTATCCGTGAGTTAATTCTATGATATGCATCAAACAACTTCATGATCATAATATTCAATCCACACAAAGCTACAAAGAGACCCCAAAGTTTCTATCGGAGAAAAGATAATAAAAATGTGCATCAACCCCTATGCATAGATTACCCCAATGTCACCTTGGGAATCCGCAAGTTGAGTGCCATAACATACATCATGTGTTCTCATATCTGGATATTCGATCCGACAAGACAAAACTTCAGAGGGTAAAGATTCAATTCATCACAACATGAGTATAGAGGGGAGAAACATCATATGATACATCTATATTAACAAAGCCCATGATATAGATCACGAGAGAGAGAGAGAGAGAGATTAAACACATAGCTACTGGTAGAAACCCTCAGCCCCGAGGGTGGACTACTCCCTCCTCATCGTGGTGGCCGTCGGATGGCGAAGATGGCCACTGGAGATTATTCCCCCCTCCGGCAGGGTGCCGGAACGGGTCTAGATTGGTTTTCGGTGGCTACAGAGCCTTGCGGCGGCGGAACTTCTGATCTAGGTTAACCCTGAAGGGTTTTGGAATATTTGTAAATTTATAGGGTAAAGAGGGGGTGCGGGAGGCCACCGAGGTGGGCACAACCCACCTGGGCTCGCAAGTTTGATCAATGACAATTTCAATCACTTTCCCTAGCATCATAACAGGAATTCTTTCTTATAAAAGTTCTCATGTTATAGTAGCGACCAATTCACATGTTAAGGTTCAAACAATGAACTCTCTTGAAACTCAACAACTTATGTTCTTAGTGACCAAGCAATTGCAATTCAACTTATTCAACATAGTTTAAGTAAGAGCTCCACATAGTCAACCATCATATAGTCTTCTATGATTGCTAACACTCACCACATACACATGAGCAAAACGTTTCAACCGGCACATAGAAATATAGGGGCTTATTGTTTTGCCTCCCAACGTATTGACCTCAAGGGTGATGTCAACAATAATAACTCATGCTACCCATATTCAATTGGACATATGTGCCTAGATCTTTCCTCACCACATGATGCTTGCCAAAAGAGAAAAATAAAAAGGAATAGAGAGAAAAACTTTGACTCTTTGCATAAAAGTAAATACTGAAAAGTAAAAGATAGGGCCTTCACAGAGGGAAGTAGAGGTTGCCATGCACTTATTTGTTTGTATGCTCAACCCCTTAGTGCAAAAGAACGTCATGTTATATTGCCCCTTATGGTAGCAACCTTTATTAAGCAGTCTGTCACAAGTTCGTACAACGCTCAATTTTCTCTAACACTGAATAATCTAACACTTTTAGAATCAATTTTTGTTGCCTTATTGCACCGATGACAACTTACTTGAAGGATATTGCTCAATCCATAGGTAGGTATGGTGGACTCTTGAAAATAAGATTTGGGTTTAACGATGTTTGGATGCACAAGTAGAATATCTACTTGGTGCGGAATTTTTGGCTAGCAAAGATGGGGGGCAAGCACCACATGTTGAAGGATCTATGACAATATAACTTGTATGTGAATACGAACAAACATAAATCATTACGTTGTCTTCCTTGTCCAACATCAAATTTTTTGGCATATAATATTTTGATGGGGGCTCACAATCACAAAAGATTTTCATGATAGGGTATTTGCATGTGAAAGTTCTCTTCCTTATACTAACTATTCGTGAATTGCTTGTATGACCAATATTGTGATTGTCAAGCCTCAAAAGATTTCACTTTCTAACCCCAATGTGAAGCTACCACTAGGGATGCTATAATTTCAACTTCATGATATTCAGTTCATTCAACAATTTACTCATAGGATATAAGTGAAGCACAAGAGTAAATGACGAGCTACTCCAAAAAGATATAAGTGAAGCACTAGAGCAATTCCATAGAAAAGAGCTTCATTGACGAGATGTGAATGACGCTTACTTAGCCTCCCTGGCAACTATTTGAGGACTTTGTTTTATTTAAAAACCTTCAGATCTAAGTATTTTATTAAAAAAACGAGTAAAACAAAAACAAAACGACATTCTAAGAATAGCACACATCATGTGAAGAAGCAAAAACTAGGCTCAACCATACTAACCAATAAATGTTGATGAAGAAAGGTGGGATGCCTACCGGGGCATCCCCACGCTTAGATGCTTGATACTTCTTGAAATATTATCTTGGGATGCCTTGGGCATCCCCAAGATTGAGCTTTTGCGTCTCCTTAATTCCTCTCGTATCACGGTTTTCCTAAATCTCAAAAGCTTCATCCACACAAAACTCAACAAGAACTCGTGAGATAAGTTAGTATAAACCAATGCAAAAACCTTATCATTCTCTATCGTAGAAAATCACTAAAATTATTATTCAACATTGCATACTAAATGCCTATGCATATTTAATACTCCTATCATCAAATAGAATCACTAAACAAGCAAACATATGCAAACAATGCAAACATAACAGCAATCTGCCAAAACAGTAAAATCTTTAAAGAATGCAAGAGTATCAATACTTCTCTAACTCCAAAGATCATGAAAATATACCACACTATAGAAAATTCATTAGATCTTAATTTGCAAATAGTTTCAACATTTTATCACATTCTGACATTTCTAGGGAATTTTTGCAGCAGCGGTAAACTTTCTGTTTTTAAACAGCAACATGTAGACTTGTAAAATAAGCATAGTAAAGGCTATCATTGCCACTTTTATTAAAATAAAAGATGAAAAACATTATTATAAATAACAACAAGAAATCCTAACAAAATAAATTGACACTCCAAGCAAAACACATATCATGTGACGAATGAAAACATAGCTCCAAGTGAGGTTACAAATAATGTTGAAGACGGAAGAGAAGATGCCTTCCGGGGCATCCCCAAGCTTAGTTGCTTGGATATTCCTTGAATATTACCTTGGGGTGCCTTGGGAATCCCCAAGCTTAGGGTCTGGTCACTCCTTATTCTCCTCATATCGACATCTAACCTAGAACCTAAAAACTTCAATCACACAAAACTTAACGGAACTTCGTGAGATAGGTTAGTATGATAAAGAGCAAACCATTTCACTTTGGTACTATCAAAGACAAGATTCATAATTGTTTCCACACAATGGCTACTTTAGCATATAATTTATACAATTTATATTGATCAATATAAGCCACAGAAACTGGAAAACAAGCAAACTATGCATTGAAAACAGAATCTATCAAAAACAAAACAGTTTGTAGTAATATGTACTCAAACCATACTTCTGCTACTCCAAAAGTTATGAAAAAGTTAGAACTACGTGAGAAATTTGTATATTAAACTTTTGAAAAACAATCAAATCAAAATCACACTTCTATTAAAAATGAGACTTATTTTCGTGAGCGCAAAAGTTTCTGTTTTTCTGCAAGATCAAATCAACTATCACCCAACATGATCCCAAAGGATTTACTTGGAACTCTATTGAAACAAAAGCAATAGAACATGATTGCTACAGTAACTTAATCATTTGAACGCACAAAAACAGTAGGTAAAAGTGTTGGGTTATCTCCCAAAAAGTGCTTTTCTTTAATGTCTTTTAGCTAGGCATGATGATTTCAATGATGCTCACATAAAATATAAGAATTGAAACATAACGGGAGCATCATGAAGCATATGAATAGCGCATTTAAGTCTAAACCACTTCCTATGCATAGAGATTTTGTGAGCAAACAACTTATGGAAACAAGAATCAACTAGCATAGGAAGGCAAAACAAGCATAACTTCAGGATTTTCAACACATAGAGAGAAAACTTGATATTATTGCAATATGTAAAAGCATATGTTCCTCTCTCATAATAATTTTCAGTAGCATCATGAATGAATTCAACAATATAACTATAACAGAAAGCATTCTTTTCATGATCCACATGAAGGAAATATGCCCTAGAGGCAATAATAAAGTTATTATTTATTTCCTTATATCATGATAAATGTTTATTATTCATGCTAGAATTGTATTAACCGGAAACATACTACATGTGTGAATACATAGACAAACATAGTGTCACTAGTATGCCTCTACTTGACTAGCTCGTTAATCAAAGATGGTTAAGTTTCCTAACCATAGACATGAGTTGTTATTTGATTAACGGGATCACATCATTAGGAGAATGATGTGATTGACATTACCCATTCCGTTAGCATAGCACTTGATCGTTTAGTATATTGCTATTGCTTTCTTTATGACTTATACATGTTCCTGTAACTATGAGATTATGCAACTCCCGTTTACCGGAGGAACACTTTGGGTGCTACCAAACGTCACTACGTAACTGGGTGATTATAAAGGAGTACTACAGGTGTCTCCAGAGGTACATGTTGGGTTGGCGTATTTCGAGATTAGGTTTTGTCGCTCCGATTGTCGGAGAGGTATCTCTGGGCCCTCTCGGTAATGCACATCACTATAAGCCTTGCAAGCAATGTAGCTAATGAGTTAGTTATGGAATGATGCATTACATAACGAGTAAAGAGACTTGTGTTCGCACACGAACACGTCACCGTGTACCCTCGACGCCGGGGGTGATGCATCGCAGCTCACGTCGAAGGAGACCCGCCGGAAGCGCGGTACGCAAGACAATCCGCGGGCGCTTTTGTAGACCCAAAACTCCACACGCCCGGGAGGGACCCCGTCAGGGCGCGCGGCGGCTATGGGCTGCCCTAGGTCGGCCTGACCACCTCTAGGGCCTCGAGGTTCGCCGCCCTGCAATGAAGAAGAACGAACGAAGAACGAGGAAGAAGAAGAACGAGGGAGAGAGATAAAGGTAAAGGTAAAGTGGTAGATGATTGTTCGATTGTGTGTTGTTGTTCAATCGGCCGTCACCTCTTGTCTATATAAGAGGCGGGTGGACTTCCCGTACAAGAAAAAGACTTGCCTCGCCGTCCAAATCATCAAAATCTAATAAAACACGGACTATTCACGACCCCCGGCCCGGATGTCCGGCTCAAGACCCGGATGATCCGGCCTAGCCCAGTTTTTTGACAGCAGCTCATTGTTTTGTCTCTAGAATCCTCATACGACATCGGATTTGGACGTTTTTTATATCCAAATCAACCGCCTCGACGAGACGCACAACTTTCATGTTGAACACTTTTTCATCTGAGGCCATCTTGGGGATGTTTCGTGCCGTTTTCTAAAGTCTACAGCAGAAAAACGTGTCCGGACACCCGGACGATTGCCCGGATTGTCCGGCCTTTACCCAGATCATCTGGAAGTTGATCCAGATCATCCGGCTTCAACTTTTAGCTTCTGTTGTTTTGGTCAATTTTTCGGCCCTCGGCCGGATGATCTGGACCCCGGTCCGGATGATCCGGCCATACAGTGCTGCAGCACACAGTTTTGACTGTAACTTTTGCATACGAACTCGGATGGGGATGATCTTTATATCAAAATCGTCCGTCTCGACGAGACGAAGAACTTTGCAGTTGTAACTTTTCCCATCCGAGGTAATATTAATTAGGTTTAATGCCATTCTTTAATCAGGTGTCAACACGGGTATCTCCGAAATTGTCATATCTTTTGCACTTGAGCTTCTTTTTGGTCCATCTTCATATTTATTTCGATCATCTTGACGAAGGCCATCAAATGGTGACATAAACTCATAATTCTAACATCATCTCATTATAGCCTCAAGTCACTCTTTGTCATCATGCCATTTTCGAGCGTCAACACATGCCCCCCTGTTTTTCGGCAAAGCTTGGATGCCGAAAAATAATTTATCCATAGTTTGTTCTAAGGACGATGTCAACACCCCATCGACCATTTATATGTTCTTAGGGCGATAGTTTTATATCGGCCACACCTTTTCTTAGGGCGATAGTTATATATCGACCATATATTTTCTCAGGGCGATAGTTATATATCGGCCGTTGCCTGTCTAGGCTTCTTGCCACACACTTGGATGGTACTTCTTTAAATATTTGCCATTGAGAGCTCGAGGTAACAATGTGCCTTGTATGGATTCCACCAAATACGAGTTTCCGGGAACTATTCTTGTAATCCTAAAAGGACCTTCCCAACTTGGAGACCACTTCCCAAATTTTCTATCTTTCGAACCAATTGGTAGAATCACCTTCCACACGAGATCGCCAACTTGAAAATTCTTCAACTTGACCTTCTTATTGTAAGCTCTTGCTACCCTCAACTTATCCCTCTCTATGGCCTTTAAAGCAACCAAACGTTTATCGGCAACTTCATCAATATTGTCCATCATCAAGTTATAGAAGTCCACAGCCGATAAATCATTTTGTTTGGCTATTCTCAAAGCATTCAAATTCACTTCCACTGGTAAAACGGCCTCCTACCATATACGAGCTCATATGGAGTCACCTTTCTAGCACCATGCCTTGAGACCCTATGTGCCCACAAAGCTTCGGACAATAGCTCATGCCATCTCCTTGGATTATCCTCCATCTTCTTCTTGATGAGCTTGATTAATATTTTATTACTAGACTCAGCTTGTCCATTGGCTTGGGCATAATATGGAGAGGAATTGAGCAACTTTATCTTATATGATTCAGCAAATTCTCTGACTTGATGTGACATAAAGGATGAACCTTGGTCCGTAGTTAATGTTTGAGGAATGCCGAATCTATGAATAATATGTTCAGTTATGAATTGAATTACCTCTGTGTGCGTCATATTTTTGAGTGGTATTGCTTCAGACCATTTAGTGAAATAATCAGTCGCCACCAACACGAACCGATGCCCCTTTGAAGAAGAAGGATGAATCTCTCCAATAAAGTCTAATCCCCAACCTCTAAAAGGCCACGGTTTGATAATAGGATGTAACATAGCAGCGGGAGCCAACTGAATATCACCAAACTTTTGACAAGCTTCACATCCTTTATAATACCGGAAGCAATCATTAACCATCGTCGGCCAATAAAACCCGGCACGTCGTAATAGCCATTTCATCTTGGGAGCCGACTGATGAGTGCCACAAATACCTTCATGGACCTCTCCCATAGCAACTCTCGCTTGGTCCTCGTCCAAGCACTTTAAAAGAACATCATCAACCGTTCGGCGATAGAGACCATCATCTCTCATTGTGTATTTGAAAGCCATACGCCGAACAGTCCTGTCCACCCTTTTACTAGGATCACACAAATAATCAATAATGGGTTTTCTCCAGTCTTGATTTTCTCCTGCATTAAATTTTCATTAGTGGCCGAAACAGTGGGCTCGGGTTCGGCCTCCCCTATGTTGGCAAAACTAGACATCGGCCTTTGAGAAATATGAAACATGCCACGATTAACATGATAGCCGGATGCTTGTTGTGCCAACTCATTTGCTCTCCAATTGTCATGTCTAGATATATGAGCAATGCTAAAATAATCCAAATCTGAAATTATATCTAGACATTTATCAAGATAAACATTAAGTGATTCGTCAAAACATTGAAAGACTTTAGATATTTGTTGCACTACTAATAACGAATCACCAAAAGCCTCAATATGTGTAGCACCTATGGCAAGCAACATCTCTAAGCCGAATAACAATGCTTCATATTCGGCTTGATTATTTGTGCAAAAGTATTCTAAGCGGCATGAGGCTTCAAAAACAGCACCATGAGGAGATATATAAACAATACCAACACCTTGGCCATTGCTACACACTGAACCATCAAAATATAATCTCCATGGTACTAATGAGACAAAGCTAATATCACTTAACATGTACCTTGTCTCGGTTCCAATTGAACTAAGGACGGTGTTAGAATTCCACACCGGCCATGATCAGATAGTTTCTTAGGACGATAGTTAAGTATCGGCCATTACCATGAGGTTCATGTAGAATTCATCCATTAAAACATGTATAGCCGAAATAAACAAATGAAATAGCAATAAAATATTTCGGCCCCTTTGTTTTAGCAACAAAAATGTAACTAACCAAATGTATAGTGATTTGGTAATACTCTGTCATCATATAGAAAATTATGTTGCATCCATGGATCAAAATAAGTCCATGGAGGGTAACTGATCATACCTGTGGATGAATTCCATGGCAAAGGCATCAATGGCATTGTTGAAGAAAATGGATGATGTGCTAACCGAAGATTTTGATGTTGTGATGCACACCTTCGGCTTAATTGTTTGTTGCTTCCATCATTCTCCTTCTTCATTTTTATTGTACTTGTTGCAATTGAAGCATGCACATCGTTTTTGTTTTGATTGATCCTCTTGGGAACCCATGCCATGTTCCTCTTTCTAAGCTCTTGTGCACTAAGATTTTGTAATTCCTTCTTTTGCCAATACGATAAGCCGAGTGAACACCTCGACTGTGATTTTGTTTCAACCAATGGCAACTCTTTCTGGGCCTTGTGCACCCTCAACTTATTTTCTTCAGATTTGGCACTCTGATTTTTATCAATTGATTGCTTCACTTCTTTGCCTTTTGTAGCCAATGTCAACACTTTAATTGGCTCTTTGTTTTTTGAGATCAAATCTGAAGTAGCACACTTACGATCATCTCTTTTCACGCGGTAAACTTTCTTTACCATCTCTTTCTTCTTCCTTGAGCTCTGGACCGATTCCTTATGATTGAAACAGTCTTTGATACGTGATTGTTCAGATGTTGATCTTCTTGGAGCTGCATAGTATTGGTGAGATGGTCTAGAATAAGATGGAGAATGTGCCCTTGTACCATACCTGTCCCATGATGAATATGTATCTATATGAGCATAGGGAGGCATCCACGGCATTGGCATTGGCGCCCCAAAATAAGGATATGAATATGTTGCATTAAAATTCGCACTTTGCCAATACCGATCCTCATATTTGCGCCTTGGGGGTGATCTTGGTTTCTTTGCATGATTTGGCCGATAAACATTCTTCTCTTCACTTTTCTTTTGATATTTCTCCAATAGTTCAGCGAAGGTGATTTTTGATCTCTTACACTTGCGCTTATTTCGGCCTTTGTTTTCTTTTGGTTTGCTTCCATCGATCATTGGATTTGCTTGCTGCCCCCAGTCCTTGGCGTCTCCATTGTAGCTTCGATGGAATTTTTGCCCTCAAGGTTATGTTCATTATACTCTTCAACAAATTCTTTACTTGAAAGCTCGATCCCATCACCTGCTATTTTTACCTTCTCTTTAAATGGATCGGCTTGAAGCAGCCGATGCAAAAACTTTCTGCCATCGGGACCAATCGAATAGACTGGTCATCTCTTGGTGTCTCAACAAATTTCAATCGTCCATTATCAATGGCCGATTTAACTATTTGACGAAACATATTGCAATCCTCAAAATTATGTTTGAACGAATGATGCAACCTACAATACATTCGTCCTTGAATTAATGGCTTAACACGGTGATCAAGAATTTTAATGTAATTATTTTTCAACAACAAATCAAAGATTTGATCACACATGTTTGAATCAAAGGTATACCTTTTGTTTTCTAGCCGATCTTGTTGTGAGAACGGCTTTGGAGTTAAGCAAACGAATGGTTCAGATTTGGAATCTCCCCATTCGGCTATGCATTGTGTTTTCCACTCTATCTCCGATGTCTTTGGATAAGATATTACATTAGCATCGGTTTTCTCAATAGAATTTAACCTTGGCTTTAAATTTCTGAAACGAAGATATTTAGAACATACATGTCTCAGTTGAGACCAAGTGTAAGCCAAGTAAGAAATAAGCAAAGCTACCCAACTAGATATGAACTTTAGAGAAAGCAACGGGAAAAGCTTTGGTTGTAACAATAAGTCATTATCGGTCTTTATAAATGGCGCAATGGGTTGACCGATATGTTCCATAACAATTTTACTACTAACAAGTAAATTACCCTTCTTCATTGGTCTTTCAAAATTACTTATGATAATATTTCTTATAAATGCATCAATAATGAAGTTGCGACCAAATCTGAAAATAGGTAAATTACTCGCTATACATACCTCTTCAAATATGTTGGGAGAACATGATGGTGGTGCCATTTGAAGAACATCTTGCTCCATCGTTGGATGGCTCCCCAACACCTTGTCATCATCTTTTTCTTGAATCCGTGCATCATTGCTTTGAAGATTTTTGTCGGCCGAACTTTGTTCGGCTACTTGTTCTTGTCCTTGAAGCTTGTCAGTTTCTACGGCACGGAACTCATAGGGCAGGAAGTAGGTTCCATTAACTTCAGAAAAATCAAGCACCGTTGTTTTCCTATGCTTGCCATGCCCTTTCTCCATAATGCTTGCCTCGTTGGATTTGATGGATTCAGAATATATACTACTTGATTCGGATTTTTCAACCGAAGCATTTTCATGTTCCGAATCATCCTTCTTTTCATTGATACTACCAATTGGCAATGCTTCTTTTATCTGAGCCAATTCTTTTTCTATTTGTTTCTGACGGCGAGCGGCAAAATTAGCTTTAAGCTTTTTCTCAATTTCAGCCCACTCCGGATATGATTGCCCCCCAATGCTTTTAGATTCTTTCGGCAATGACACACAGGTGTTGCCGAAATTTTGCAATTGTGTAGGGGGTGTATAATATGATGTAGTACTAGGTGAAGGCATATGCAGTGTTGTAAGACCATACTTTTGCTCGCCAATTTTATCAATTGGCAACGATTCATCTTCTTGCAAAACTCTAGCTTTTATTGCGGCATAATCAGGAAATAGCCCCTTTTCATGTTGTTCAAGGCAAAGAGCACTAATTCTCTTATTTTGGGCTAAACTCTTCAATGCAGCCACCACTACCTCATCTTCTACAATGTTGGGCACAACCGCTCCTGTAAAATTTACATTCATTCGGCTATAACCAGGAAGGTGTGAAGCCGAATTATGAGCATCTACAGTTGTGTATGGTGCCGAAGAATAACTAACATGAGGTGTAGCATATGACGGTTGAGAGTAACTGGCCAAATAGCCATTAGTAGCATGGCCAATTCTCTCATTCATCGGCATGGTTGGATTACTATATTGCACATTAGCTGCCGATGAATAAAAGGGTGAAACACTTTCTTGTATGGCATTGGAAATTCTAACTTGGGGTGTTTCAAATTGATTAATCGAAGTCATCATGTTGCTCATTGGCATATGAATTTGTGGGGTTGCCGATGCATGGGAGTTGGGATACATATGTTGCATGTTGCTAAATTTATAAGAATTTTAAACATGAAGATTGTTTTGCATCGGCCCTTGCACATAATTAGATGCATGATTGATAAAATTAGGGCTAGCCGATACATTATGCTCAATAGGTGATCCAGCAACAACATATGGATTATTTGCATCTACAAAGGGGAATTGGGTATTCATATTTCCTTTGTAGATTGCAGCAACTTGATGATGATCTCTTCGTAGCAAGAACGGGATGGAGACCGTTCAAAGCTTCGTCCCCAGCGGAGTCGCCAAAAAGTGTGTTCGCACACGAACACATCACCGTGTACCCTCGACGCCGGGGGTGATGCACCGCAGCTCACGTCGAAGGAGACCCGCCGGAAGCGCGGTACGCAAGACAATCCGGCGGGCGCTTTTGTAGACCCGAAACCCCACACGCCCGGGAGGGACCCCGTCAGGGCGCGCGGCGGCTATGGGCTGCCCTAGGTCGGCCTGACCGCCCCTAGGGCCTCGAGATTCGCCGCCCTGCAATGAAGAAGAACGAACGAAGAACGAGGAAGAAGAAGAACGAGGGAGAGAGATAAAGGTAAAGGTAAAAAGTGGTAGATGATTGTTCGATTGTGTGTTGTTGTTCAATCGGCCGTCACCTCTTGTCTATATAAGAGGCGGGTGGACTTTCCGTACAAGAAAAGGACTTGCCTAACCGTCCAAATCATCAAAACCTAATAAAACACGGACTATTCACGACCCCCGGCCCGGATGTCCGGCTCAAGACCCGGATGATCCGGTCTAGCCCAGTTTTTTGACAGTAGCTCACTGTTTTGCCTTTAGAATCCTCATACGACCTCGGATTTGGACATTTTTTATATCCAAATCAACCGCCTCGACGAGACGTACAACTTTCATGTTGAATACTTTTTCATATGAGGCCATCTTGGGGGTTTTTCGGGCCGTTTTCTAAAGTCTGCAGCAGAAAAACGTGTCCGGACACCAGGACGATTGCCCGGATTGTCCGGCCTTTACCCAGATCATCCGGAAGTTGATCCAGATCATCCGGCTTCAACTTTTAGCTTCTGTTGTTTTGGTCAATTTTTCGGCCCTCGGACGGATGATCTGGACCCCGGTCCGGATGATCTGGACCCCGGTCCGGATGATCCGGCCATACAGTGCTGCAGCACATAGTTTTGAATGTAACTTTTGCATACGAACTCGGATGGGGATGATCTTTATATCAAAATCGTCCGTCTCGACGAGACTAAGAACTTTGCAGTTGTAACTTTTCCCATCCGAGGTATTCTTAATTAGGTTTCATGCCATTCTTTAATCAGGTGTCAACACGGGTATCTCCGAAATTGTCATATCTTTTGCACTTGAGCTTCTTTTTGGTCCATCTTCATATTTATTTCGATCATCTTGATGAAGGCCATCAAATGGTGACATAAACTCATAATTCTAACATCATCTCACTATATCCTCAAGTCACTCTTTGTCATCATGCCATTTTCGAGCGTCAACAACTTGCCGGTAACGAGATTGAACTAGGTATTGAGATACCGATGATCGAATCTCGCGCAAGTAACATACCGATGACAAAGGGAACAACGTATGTTGTTATGCAGTTTGACCGATAAAGATCTTCGTAGAATATGTAGGAGCCAATATGAGCATCTAGGTTCCGCTATTGGTTATTGACCAAGAATAGTTCTAGGTCATGTCTACATAGTTCTTGAACCCGTAGGGTCCGCACGCTTAAGGTTTCAATGACAATTTTATTATGAGTTTATGAGTTTTAATGTACCGAAGGAGTTCGGAGTCCCGGATGAGATCGGGGACATGACGAGGAGTCTCGAAATGGTCGAGACGTAAAGATCGATATATTGGACGACTATATTCGGACTTCGGAAAGGTTCCGAGTGATTCGGGTATTTTCGGGGGTACCGGGGAGTTACGGGAATACGAGGAAGAAGCAATGGGCCTCATGGGCCAAGTGGTGGAGGAGAAAAGGCAGGCCGCCCGGCCCCCCTAGCCCAAACCGAATCGGACTAGGGGGCCGGGCCCCCTTTCCTCCTTTTCCTCCCTCTCCTTCCTTCTCCTTCTCCTTCCCTTCCTTCCCCTCTCCTAGTTGGACTAGGAAAGGAGGGAGTCCTACTCCCGATGGGAGTAGGACTCCTCCCTGGCGCGCCCTCCCTTGGCCGGCCGCCCCCTCCCCCTTGCTCCTTTATATATGGGGGCAGGGGGCACCCCATAACACACAAGTTGATCTTCAAGATCATTCCTTAGCCGTGTGCGGTGCTCCCCTCCACCATATCCCACCTCGTTCATATCGTCGTGGAGTTTAGGCGAAGCCCTGCGTCGGTAGAACATCATCATCGTCACCACGCCGTCGTGCTGACGGAACTCATCCCCGACACTTTGCTGGATCGGAGTCCAGGGATCGTCATCGAGCTGAACGTGTGCTGAACTCGGAGGTGCCGTACGTTCGGTACTTGGATCAGTCGGATCGTGAAGACGTATGACTACATCAACCGCATTGTCATAACGCTTCCGCTTACGGTCTACGAGGGTACGTGGACAATACTCTCCCCTCTCGTTGCTATGCATCACCATGATCTTGCGTGTGCGTAGGAAATTTTTTGAAATTACTACGTTCCCCAACAGTGTCATCCGAGCCAGGTTTTATGCGTAGATGTCATATGCACAAGTAGAACACAAGTGAGTTGTGGGCGATACAAGTCATACTACTTACCTGCATGTCATACTTTGGTTCGGCGGTATTGTGAGATGAAGCGGCCCGGACCGACATTATGCGTATGCTTACGCAAGACTGGTTTCACCGTTACGAGCAGTCATGCTTAAAGGTGGCTGGCGGGTGTCTGTCTCTCTCACTTTAGCTGAATCGAGTGTGGCTACGCCCGGTCCTTGCGAAGGTTAAAACAGCACTAACTTGACGAACTATCATTGTGGTTTTGATGCGTAGGTAAGAACGGTTCTTGCTAAGCCCGTAGCAGCTACGTAAAATTTGCAACAACAAAGTAGAGGACGTCTAACTTGTTTTTGCAGGGCATGTTGTGATGTGATATGGTCAAGACGTGATGCTATATTTTATTGTATGAGATGATCATGTTTTGTAACCGAAGTTATCGGCAACTGGCAGGAGCCATATGGTTGTCGCTTTATTGTATGAAATGCAAACGCCCTGTAATTGCTTTACTTTATCACTAAGCGGTAGCGATAGTCGTAGAAGCAATAGATGGCGTAATGACAATGATGTTACGATGGAGATCAAGGTGTCGCGGCGGTGACGATGGTGATCACGACGGTGCTTCGAAGATGGAGATCACAAGCACAAGATGATGATGGCCATATCATATCACTTATATTGATTGCATGTGATATTTATCCTTTATGCATCTTATCTTGCTTTGATTGACGGTAGCATTTTAAGATGATCTCTCACTAAATTATCAAGAAGTGTTCTCCCTGAGTATGCACCGTTGTGAAAGTTCTTCGTGCTGAGACACCACGTGATGATCGGGTGCGATAGGCTCTACGTTCAAATACAACGGGTGCAAAATAGTTGCACACGCGGAATACTCAGGTTAAACTTGACGAGCCTAGCATATAACAGATATGGCCTCGGAACACGGAGACCGAAAGGTCGAGCGTGAATCATATAGTAGATATGATCAACATATTGATGTTCACCGTTGAAACTACTCCATCTCACGTGACGATCGGACATGGTGTAGTTGATATGGATCACGTAATCACTTAGAGGATTAGAGGGATGTCTATCAAAGTGGGAGTTCTTTAGTAATATGATTAATTGAACTTAAATTTATCATGAACTTAGTCCTGGTAGTATTTTGCAAATTATGTTGTAGATCAGTAGCTCGCGTTGTTGCTTTCATATGTTTATTTTTGATATGTTCCTAGAGAAAACTGTGTTGAAAGATGTTAGTAGCAATGATGCGGATTGGATCCGTGATCTGAGGTTTATCCTCATTGCTGCACAGAAGAATTATGTCCTTGATGCACCGCTAGGTGACAAACCTATTGCAGGAGCAGATGCAGAGGTTATGAACGTTTGGCTAGCTCAATATGATGACTACTTGATAGTTTAGTGCACCATTCTTAACGGCTTAGAATCGGGACTTCAAAGGCGTTTTGAACGTCATGGACCATATGAGATGTTCCAGGAATTGAAGTTAATATTTCAAGAAAATACCTGAGTTGAGAGATATGAAGTCTCCAAAAAGTTCTATAGCTAAAAGATGGAGGAGAATCGCTCAACTAGTGAGCATGTGCTCAGATTGACTGGGTACTTCAATCGCTTGAATCAAGTGGGACTTAATCTTCCAGATAAGATAGTGATTGACAGAATTCTCTAGTCACCATCACTAAGTTACTAGAACTTCGTGATGAACTATAGTATGCAAGGGATGACAAAAACGATTCCCGAACTCTTCATGATGTTGAAATCGACGAAGGTAGAAATCAAGAAAGAGCATCAAGTGTTGATGATTGATAAGACCACTAGTTTCAATAAAAGAGCAAAGGGAAAGAAAGGGAAACTTCAAGTAGAATGGCAAACAAGTTGTCACTCCCGCGAAGAAGCCCAAAGCTAGACCAAAGCCTGAAACTGAGTGCTTACACTACAAAGGAAATGGTCACTGGAACCGGAAATGCCCTGAATATTTGGTGGATAAGAAGGATGGCAAAGTGAACAAGGGTATATTTGATATACAGGTTATTGATTTGTGCCTTACTAGTATTTATAGTAGCCCCTGAGTATTTGATACTTGTTCGGTTGCTAAGATTAGTAACTCGAAACAGGAGTTACAGAATAAACAGAGACTAGTTAAAGGGGAAGTGACGATGAGTGTTGGAAGTAGTTCCAAGATTGATATGATCATCATCGCACACTCCCTATACTTTCGGGATTAGTGTTAAACCTAAATAAATGTTATTTGGCATTTGCGTTGAGCATGAATATGATTTGATCATGTTTATTGCGATACGGTTATTCATTTGAAGTTAAAGAATAATTGTTATTCTGTTTACATGAATAAGACCTTCGATGGTTATACACCCAATGAAAATAGTTTGTTGGATCTCGATCATAGTGATACACATATTCATAATATTGATGCCAAAAGATGCAAAGTTAATAATGATAGTACAACTTATTTGTGGCACTACCGTTTGGGTCATATCGGTGTAAAGCGCATGAAGAAACTCCATAAAGATGGATTTTCGGAATCACTTGGTTATGAATCATTTGATGCTTGCGAACCGTGCCTTTTGGGCAAGATGACTAAAATTCCGTTCTCCGGAACAATGGAACAAGCTACTGACTTATTGGAAATAATACATACCGATGTATGCGATCCAATGAGTGTTGATGCTCGTGGCAAGTATCGTTATTTTCTGACCTTCACAAGATGATTTGAGCAGATATGGGTATATCTACTTGATGAAACATAAGTCTGAAATAGTTGAAAAGTTCAAAGAATTTCAGAGTGAAGTGGAGAATCATCGTAACAAGAAAATAAAGTTTCTATGATCTGATCGTGGAGGAGAATATTTGAGTTACGAGTTTGGTCTTCAATTAAAACATTGTGGAATAGTTTCACAGCTCACGCCACCTGGAACACCACAACGTTATGGCGTGTCCAAACGTCGTAACCGCACTTTATTGGATATGGTGCGATCTATGATGTCTCTTACTAATTTACCACTATTGTTTTGGGGTTATGCATTAGAGACAGCTACATTCACGTTAAAAGGGCACCATCTAAATCCATTGAGACGACACCATATGAACTGTGGTTTAGCAAGAAACCCAAGTTGTCGTTTCTTAAAGTTTGGGGCTGCGATGCTTATGTGAAAAAGTTTTCATCCTGATAAGCTCAAACCCAAATCGGAGAAGTGCGTCTTCATAGAATACCCAAAGGAAATTGTTGGTACACCTTCTATCACAGACCCGAAGGCAAGTTATTCGTTGCTAAAAATGGATCCTTTCTAGAGAAGGAGTTTCTCTCGAAAGAAGTGAGTGGGAGGAAAGTAGAACTAGATGAGGTAACTGTACCTTCTCCCGAATTGGAAAATAGTTCATCACTGAAATCAGTTCCAGTGATTCCTACACCAATTAGTGAGGAAGCTAATGATGATGATCATGAAACTTCAGAGCAAGTTACTACAGAACCTCGTAGGTCTTCCAGAGTACAGTCCGCACCAGTGTGGTACGGTAATCCTGTTCTGGAAATCATGTTACTAGACCATGATGAACCTACGAACTATGAGGAAGCGATGATGAGCCCAGATTCCGCAAAATGGTTTGAGGCCATGAAATTTGAGATGGGATCCATGTATGAGAACAAAATGTGGACTTTGGTGGACTTGCCCGATGATCAGCAAGCCATAGAAAATAAATGGATCTTCAAGAGGAAGACGGTGGCTGATAGTAGTGTTACTATCTACAAAGCTAGACTTGTTGAAAAAGGTTTTTGACAAAATTCAAGGTGTTGAATACAATGAGATTTTCTCACTCGTATCGATGCTTAAAAGTCTGTCCTAATCATGTTAGCAATTGCCACATTTTATGAAATTTGGCAAATGGATGTCAAAACTACATTTCTTAATGGATTTATTAAAGAAGAGTTGTATATGCTACAACCAGAAGGTTTTGTCAATCCTAAAGGTGCTAACAAAGTGTGCATGCTCCAGCGATCCATCTATGGACTGGTGCAAGCATCTCGGAGTTGGAATATACGCTTTGATGAGTTGATCAGAGCATATGGTTTTATACAGACTTTTGAAGAAGCCTGTATTTACAAGAAAGTGAGTGAGAGCTCTGTAGCATTTATAATATTATATGTGGATGACATATTGTTAATTGGAAATGATAAGGAAATTCTGGATAGCATGAAAGGATACTTGAATAAGAGTTTTTCAAAGCAAGACCTCGGTGAAGCTGCTTACACATTGAGCATCAAGATCTATATAGATAGATCAAGACACTTGATAAGATTTTTCAATGAGTACATACCTTAATAAATTTTTGAAATCGTTCAAAATGGAACAATCAAAGAAGGAGTTCTTGCTTGTGTTACAAGGTGTGAAGTTGAGTAAGACTCAAGACCCGACCATTGCAGAAAATAGAAAGAGAATGAAAAGTCATTCCCTATGCCTCAGTCATAGGTTCTATAAAAGTATGCTATGCTGTGAACCAGACCTATTGTATACCTTGCTCTGTGTTTGGCAAAGGAATACAATTTTGATCTAATAAGTAGATCACCGGACATGGGTCAAAAATATCCTTAGTGAGGACAAATGAGATGTTTCTCGATTATGGAGGTGATAAAAGAGCCCGTCGTTAAAGTTACAACGATGCAAGCTTTTACACCAATCCAGATGACTCTGAGTCTCAATCTGGATACATATTGAAAGTGGGAGCAATTAGCTAGAGTAGCTCCGTGCAGAGCATTGTGGACATAGAATATTTGCAAAATACATACGGCTCTGAATATGAACAGACCCGTTGACTAAGCTTCTCTCACGAGCAAAACATGATCATACCTTAGTACTCTTTTGGGTGTTAATCACATAGCTATGTGAACTAGATTATTGACTCAAGTAAACCCTTTGGGTGTTGATCACATGATGATGTGAACTATGGGTATTAATCACATGCAGATGTGAATATTGGTGTTAAATCACATAGCGATGTGAACTAGATTATTGACTCTACTGCAAGTGGGAGACTGAAGGAAATATGCCCTAGAGGCAATAATAAAGTTATTATTTATTTCCTTATATCATGATAAATGTTTATTATTCATGCTAGAATTGTATTAACCGGAAACATAATACATGTGTGAATACATAGACAAACATAGTGTCACTAGTATGCCTGTCACAGCCCCAGTTCAGCCCTTGCTTGACTTTGCTTGTTCATCATGCCATCATGTTTAAATTCCAAAGAAATTTGAAATGGGGATTGTTGAAACCCTAGCACCAAATGAAATTTAACTAGGTTCAATAAAAATATTTTCAATAACCCAGAATGCCCTTTGGAAATGTTCATAATTTCTGTTAAAGGTGAAAACCTCTTCCAAAAATGATGAACATATTTATAGGCTATTCCTGGATTTTTGAATTAAATTATATAGTATTTGCATTTGGCATTTAAATGCTATTAAATATTTCAAATGCTCAAATAATCATAAACTAAAATGTTTACTGTTGGATATATTCTAAACAGTAGCCATGATTAGTTTCATGATTTTTGAAAGTGTCTGAGTATTTTTAATAAAGCCCTAAATTTACAGAATAATAGAAAACTGAGATATTAGAAAAAGGGAGATAGAGAGAGAGGATACCTGGCCACTTACCCAGCCCAGCAGTGCGGCCCACTGGCCCAACTGCCAGTCGTCGTCTCCACCGCGCCAGTCGGACGCCGAGCGCGTGCCCGACACGCGCGCACGGCCGTGCTGCCACGCCACCTGCCTGCCTGCCTGCGTCCTCGGGACAGCGCAACGCCGCGGGTCTTCCTCCTCGGTGCCGTCCCGACCGATCCGGCCTCCCATTCGCCCCCCTACGCCTCTCCTCGCCCGTTCCCCCGCCATGGCCGAAGCCTCCATGGACGCGCTGCCGTAACCCCGCACCCACAGCCACTGCCCCACCTCTCCGACGTGATCCCGAGCTCCGCCACGACGTCGTCGTCCTCTCCATCGAGTCACGCGGCGCTAGAAGCTCTGCTGCATCTCCAACGCCGCCGTTTCCGACCTCGGGTGCTGGTGATCCCCGCCGTCGATTCGCCGGACCCCGTGCCTCCCCTGCCTCGCCAGCAGCACCAGAAGAACCGCGGTGAGCCACTGCATCGTTTTCCCCAATGCCTCGTTGCCAACTTTGCCCCCTAGCCGCATCAACCACCGGAGCCGAGAGCTTTTCGCCGCCGGCCATGTCGCCGCCGTAGCCACGGTTGTCTAGAGCTGCAACCGAGCACGCAGCCGTGCTCAGTGCACCCCCAGGAGGCCATAGCACCCATCCGCACCCTCTGCTGTGCTCCCTAACACCGACTCCGAGCTCACCCGAACTCCGGCGGCTACCTAGCTCGTCGCCGGTGCCGATTCCGGCCGCCCCAACCCCAACCGACTCCACAGGAAGACGCGGCGCTCTTCCAGCTATCCGTAGAGCCTCTCCTGCATCCGTTTGGTCGCCGGAGCAAGAAACCCGAAGGCCTCCGCCGCCTCGGCCTCGCCGGCGACTCACCGCCGGCGGGTTAGGCCTGTTGACCAGGGGTTTGACCCCCCCTGGGTCGATGACAGGTGGGGCCAGCCCCCCTGTTAATTAGTTTAGTTTATTTTAATTTAATTACCCCCCCTGCTGACACTGACATGTGGGCCCTAGTGCCCTAATCCTTAATTAAACTAAACTAAACCCCCCCCCCTGTTTAACCTGTGACACTGACATATGGGTCCCACAGGTCAGTTTGACCTGGACGACGCCCGTTGACCTGCTGACGTCACTATGAGGTCATGATGACACAATAATTCCTTTCTGGAATTTAAATAAATCTTAAATGATTTAATAATTTCAGAAAATAGCTAAAAGTTCTATAAATCATAGAAAATTAACCGTAACTCCAAATTAAATAAATTATATATGAAAAATTATCAGAAAAATTCAAGGAATCCATCTGTACCATTTTCATGCATGTTAGAACAACTTATCACTACTGTTTAGGACAAATGAAGTGAATGACATTTAAATAACCACATATGGAGTTTGAATTTGAATCTTGGATTCAAACCAACTTCATTTAATCTGGTTTTAGGTGCATTAGCCCAAAACACATTCATATTGCCATGTCATAGCATGCATCATATTGTGCATTGCATTGATCGTGTTTTTTCTGTATTTGCCGGTAATTGTCCCCTCTCGATAGACGTGTACCGACGATGTGATCGATGACACCGATGAAGAGCTATATTATCTTCAGAAGTGCCAGGCAAGCACCCCCCCCCTTGTTCATTCCGATAAAATCCCACTCTCTCGCTCCTGCTCTCTTTTACTGCATTAGGACAACAACGATTCATCTGTTACTTGCTGCGGTAGCTGAACCCCTTTATCCTTTGCATGACCTGTCATTGCCACAGTAAATAGATGAAACCCACTAGCATGAGTAGGAGTTGTTTGAGCCCTGTTGTGCCTACTCATTCATGCTTGTTTGTCATGCCTGCTACTGCTTAGAGTTGAGTCAGGTCTGATTCATCGGGAATGAATCAGAGGCGATGAACATGTCCTACTGGGTGTGAGCTAAGTGTGTGAACACGATTTGGTAAAGGTAGCGGTGAGAGGCCATGTAGGAGTACATGGTGGGTTGTCTCATTGCAGCCGTCCTCAGGAACTGAGTTCTGTGCCTGTGATCCATGAACAGCTACTACCACACATTGGGATCCTTAATTGACTCTCTCGACTTATTAATCAACATGATCTCTGTCCAGGAGTTGCAACTAGTTTCTGGTGTTTGTAGGTAGTGTTAGTAGTCTACCAAGTGGCACCCGGTACAGGTGGGCTTGGGACAGACTAGGCACAGTGGCCCGGTGTACCAAGTGGCACCCGGTTGGTGGGCTTGGGAACCCTGCTCACATCGTTTGGGGCCGTGAGCGACACCCCGGCCGGATCTCCTTGCGGATGGAACCCGAATAGGCGATAAACCTGGACTAGAGACTTGTTCGGTTAGTCAGGTCGTGGCCGACTCCCTCGCCCGGCTTCCGCTTGAAGGTTGCCGAGGTACATGACGTGTACAGGGCGGTAAGTGGCGGGAGCGTGTGTGAAGAAGTACACCCCTGCAGGGTTACCATTATCTATTCGAATAGCCGGATTCCTCGGATATGGAAACTTGGACCCCTTGCATAGTTCATAGACAAGTGAAAGTGGATACTCTAAAATACGCAAGATAAGCGTGAGTGCTATGGATGGCGTTCTCGTAGGGAGACGGGAGCGGATCCATAGTGGTGTATTGATATGGTGAATATGTGGACTCATGTGCGCCACCTCAAAAGAGTTACTTGCAGTCGTAGTCTAGGTTAGCCACTGAGTCAAAGCTGGCTTGCTGCAGTTAAACTCCACCACCCCCCTTTGTTGATAATGATGCATAAGTAGTTAGTTCTGATGTAAGTCTTGCTGGGTACATTTGTACTCACGTTTGCCTATTTTATGTTTTGCAGAGAGACTACGGTCTCGCTAGTAGTTCCGCGTGGACTTCGACGTTTAGCTTGATACCTCAGCTACGATCTTGTGCCCTCGGCAGGATCTGGTAGATAGTCAGGCTTCTCAGCCTTTTTCATTTATAGTTGTCTGTACTCAGACATGTTAAGCTTCCGCATGTGCTTTGATTTGTATGCTCTGAGTGTTGGGTCATGAGACCCATGTTTGTATTATCTCGCTCCTCGGAGCCTATTGAATAATTACTTGAGTTGTAGAGTCATGTTGTGATGCCATGTTGTATCTGCACATATCGAGCATATTGTGTGTATGTTGTTGAAATGCTTGGTATGTGTGGGATCTGACTATCTAGTTGTTTATCCTTAGTAGCCTCTCTTACCGGGAAATGTCTCCTAGTGTTTCCACTGAGCCATGGTAGCTTGCTACTGCTCCGGAACACTTAGGCTGGCCGGCATGTGTCCTTCTTCGTTCCTGTGTCTGTCCCTTCGGGGAAATGTCACGCGATGAATACCGGAGTCCTGTTAGCCCGCTACAGCCCGGTTCACCGGAGTCCTGCTAGCCTAGTGCTACAGCCCGGATTTACTCGCTGATGACCGACACGTTCGATGTTGGGTCATGGATGCCTGTCCCTGTAAGTTTTGTGCCACTTTGGGTTTACGACTAGCCATGTCAGCCCGGGCTCCTTACCATATGGATGCTAGCGACACTATCATATACGTGTGCCAAAAGACGCAAACGGTCCCGGGCAAAGGTAAGGCGACACCCGTGGGAATACCATGCGTGAGGCCGCAAAGTGATATGGGGTGTTACATGCTAGATCGATGTGGCATTGAGTCGGGGTCCTGACAGCGTTGGTATCAGAGCTTGACTGCCTGTAGGATTACCAAGCCAAACTGGTCGAAGTTGAGTCTAGAAATTCTTTAGTTATATAAGGGAATTGATTGTGGGATGGAACGTAAGGCTCTTTTTACTCCTTATACCTTATGCCCTTCTGATCTGAGTCATCATCTTCTCTTCTACGGGGATTAAGAACTAGGTTTTCTCTTCTATCTATCAGGATCACGTGTTACTAATCCGTAGACTTATAAGATTGTTGGATTTAAGTCTCAGTTCAGTTCCTACTACTTTGGTATGTCTCTGATGATCTCGAAACCTTGATATTGTGCTTCTGAGTGATTATGCCACCATTTTTGTGAATGTCTCAAATCTTTTCTGAGCATTTACAGCCGTTATGCTATCCGAGTCATCCCAGGTTTCTAAATAGTCTGATGCATTTGCAAAATCCTTTCCCTCTGGTTTCGATGTTCCTTTGTGCCAGCTCAATCACACTAATTGTTGGGTTGAGGTATTCTATTGCCTTGACAATTATGTTGGAGTTATTATTATGACCCTAGGTGTCTCAGGGGATTATCTAGTGGTCTAGCCATGAGTTGTGCCCTAGTGTGATGATTCTGGCCTATATTCTCGTAAGCATCCCTTGATGCTACTTAGTAATAGGTATTCTGTTCCTGGGTTCTTAAACCCGAGATTCACCCTGCTTACATCTTGTTGATAGTATTGCTAGTTCCTTTAGGATATTAGTAACCCTTGCATTAGTCCTCGATGTTCGTGGTATTTCCTTCTTCCAATTACCATGAACCATCCTTGGCAGGAGTTCCTTTGAACCAAAAGATGACAACAAGAGTGCTCTCGATGAGTTCTCCATGCTATATTGTGACTCTGCCAGCTCAACCGTTCTGCATGGGTTATCCGGAAGAATTAAGTTGAACTTGGTTCGACATACTAATCTATGCATCCACAACTCAGAAAGTTATATGTTCCTTTGAGTTGTCCCTCTTTAGTTGTCTACTAACCTTCGTCTATCAGTTGATAGTCAAGAGTATGCGTGCGTTCGTTTATCGATGCCTATTATTCTTGTGGTCCGTCAAGCCATTCTATTCCAGAATGACTAGGAGAAACAAACTCCAGTACCTTATCCATTTCCAGGATTGGGTCAGAGTAGTTGTATTCCGCAGATCAAATGGCAATCCAGCTTTTGGTTCTGTTCTACCTTGGAGTATTACCTCCTTTATGTCAGAATTGTCATGGGAACTGCACCAACTCTCATGAATTTTGACGTAGTGATACTTCTCACCATCATTAGTCATTCCTCGGTCTTTGTGTCGATGCAACTGGAATACCGACAGAAGAATTGTGATGTGTGAAATCAATACTCCTAGCAACCTCGTTGCTTGGTAGTTAAAGGACAATAATTTCATTCTTAGTGTGTTGGTTTTTGAATCACCATTCTAAGATTGATCGTGCTACCTAGTCCTTATTTCCTGGTGCACTCTTTGATTGATGAGTTAGGATTATTTCAAATCTTCGCTCTATTGATCATATCGTCTTGTCTCAAAAAGCAAGATTGTTCTCGAGCTTAGTAACATATCGGTGGTTCGTGATTTTCCGAAGATCTTCTCGGAAGTATTACCAGGTTGTTCCCTGACTGTTATGTTGAGCTCGTGATCAAGTTGGTTTCTTGTGAACCACCTTCTCTCCAAGAATCGGTGTTAGATATCCTTGAGCTAGTTGGTTAAGCTAGACAACAACTTGGAGAGTTGTAAGATAAAAGCTTGCCTGACTTAGTTCGCTCCAAAGGGATATTCTTGTGTGTGTGTGTTGAAGAAAGATGATATCTTTATTGGTTGATCCTCGTGATCAATTGTTGGATCTATTATCTTACCCAATCCTTTGATTTGAGTGTGAGCTATCGTCAAATCAAATCAGTACCAACGATGCTCGTAATGTTGTCTTACTCGTGGTTGATCCCTCGAGCATACCCCATTATATCTTTTGGATCTGACCAATGCTATCACCGTGTTCACTTAACTATGGACTTCCTTTTAAAAAGGGAACCCGGATGAATTGTTGTTGAGCCCATTGACAACATTCTTATCTCCTCCATGATTTTGTTGAACATTAAACTATTGTTGGAAACTTTGTAAACAATGCCTTCGAGTTCCGTCTCTGAGGTATATCTTTGGACGGAAGAAGTGACTTCCTTTGATTCACGTGCATTTGATGTAAGTTGCCGCCGTGAATTCGAGAAAGCATGTTTTACCTCCTCTGGAACCATCCAAAGTCAGTTATGCACGTGCGAAGTATTCTGTGGTTTGATAGACTGATCATCTTCATTCCATATGTGTATCCTAGCACACCAAGCCACTGACTAATTTGTTCTAGGAGAAGGAGTTCTTTTTAAGAGCTAACCCGGGCTTAATCAAGAACTTTGATATCCTCGATGATGGTTCCAAACCAGAACTCGGTAGTGTTTATTATAAGACTACCATGTGGTCGTGCTTGTCTGGGACAACATGTTCACATGTTTGTAGCAGAACCAGCTCATGTCTTGGAGCTTGCTATCGTAGTTCATTTCCCGAGAATCTCGCAACGTCATCTCGTCGATTTGTGTTGCAAACTTTCATTTTTCTTCCTAGACTCGATGAGTCTGGAATATCCTGACACCAACCAGATCTGAATCTCAGGCAGATATGATGGTTGGAACATTTCCCAAGAACTATAATATTGGTCCCTCGATAACCGGTAAAGTGGATGTCATGGCCAACACACCCAGCCGGAAGACCTATTATTGTAGTATCTTGTTTGAGGAAGTTGGCCACCTCCCCATAAGGATTTCGTAGGATTTACCTCCGTAACTGCTCCTTATGGATTCTATTGTTCCCGAAGTCCGACCTTTTACTTGATGTTTTAGATATCAAACCATATCTATGATTGGATCACACTAGCACATCAAGGAGAACATTAGGAGCGGAGTGCTAAATGTCTCTCGGTCGATCATCCAGATTTTGTTTCCTTGGCCTCGCTAAGGTGAAATCTGAGAAAGTGTTATCTTCCTTGCATCTGCATCATCCATCATTAGCCATCATGGTAGTAAGTGGTGTTACCGGACCCTTGACGCGGTTGTTGATAAAACCTTGATGATTGTGGAAATGCTCAAGTTCTTGAGAGCACGCACAAGCGCTACGTGTTATCATCGGCTCTAACTGAGATGCTCTCAGTTCCCTCGGCAATGCTGTGATCTTCTCAAACAGTGAATTCACTCTCTATTGTTGGGTTCTTCCCCAGTTACCAGAATCATTCCCATCATTTGCATTTTGTTCCCAGCTTGCACCGCCAATGTGCCATTCTACCATGGGTCTCTTCCATTTCCGGTGATAAGCAAATTCATCCATTATGTTGTCTTCAACAAGGTAATCCACATCATCCATTCTGGCCCGAGTATGCCATTCTACCGACCCCCGCCAATCGATTGCTGTGATTTGCCTTAGGCTGATATAGAGAGTCTCAATGATCTCTATATCAAAGGTAATTCTTTTTGCCACTTAAGATAATGATCTACGAATCACCCTTCTCCAGGATGTTTCGTCGTAGTATCATGGCAATTCAACTCCTTGCTACGTTGACAACCGATCGCCACCCTCTTAAGTCTGGAATTGTTGTCTACCTAGTGAATCTCGTCATCTGTCTCACTCCATTTCTTCAGATCTGTGCTTCGTCTCCCAGCTCAAGAGATGTTGCTATGTCTCATTCCGTGAGTTGTTCGATCTTCGAGAAGACCGATCCTTCTAGAGTTTTCCTTTCCTCTTCTTGTCATGATTAGCTGAAGTTCTCAGAGCAAGACGACAAGACAAAGATGGTGTTCAAATCAACGTTCATTGAAGTGCAACCTGGATGGTGAAGATTGTACTAGTTTGCGTTTCCCCTTCATCCTACCCTACGCTTGAATCTCGAGACGAGATTTTTGTTTAGTGGGGGTGAGTTGTCACAGCCCCAGTTCAGCCCTTGCTTGACTTTGCTTGTTCATCATGCCATCATGTTTAAATTCCAAAGAAATTTGAAATGGGGATTGTTGAAACCCTAGCACCAAATGAAATTTAACTAGGTTCAATAAAAATATTTTCAATAACCCAGAATGCCCTTTGGAAATGTTCATAATTTCTGTTAAAGGTGAAAACCTCTTCCAAAAATGATGAACATATTTATAGGCTATTCCTGGATTTTTGAATTAAATTATATAGTATTTGCATTTGGCATTTAAATGCTATTAAATATTTCAAATGCTCAAATAATCATAAACTAAAATGTTTACTGTTGGATATATTCTAAACAGTAGCCATGATTAGTTTCATGATTTTTGAAAGTGTCTGAGTATTTTTAATAAAGCCCTAAATTTACAGAATAATAGAAAACTGAGATATTAGAAAAAGGGAGATAGAGAGAGAGGATACCTGGCCACTTACCCAGCCCAGCAGTGCGGCCCACTGGCCCAACTGCCAGTCGTCGTCTCCACCGCGCCAGTCGGACGCCGAGCGCGTGCCCGACGCGCGCGCACGGCCGTGCTGCCACGCCACCTGCCTGCCTGCCTGCGTCCTCGGGACAGCGCAACGCCGCGGGTCTTCCTCCTCGGTGCCGTCCCGATCGATCCGGCCTCCCATTCGCCCCCCTACGCCTCTCCTCGCCCGTTCCCCCGCCATGGCCGAAGCCTCCATGGACGCGCTGCCGTAACCCCGCACCCACAGCCACTGCTCCACCTCTCCGACGTGATCCCGAGCTCCGCCACGACGTCGTCGTCCTCTCCATCGAGTCACGCGGCGCCAGAAGCTCTGCTGCATCTCCAACGCCGCCGTTTCCGACCTCGGGTGCCGGTGATCCCTGCCGTCGATTCGCCGGACCCCGTGCCTCCCCTGCCTCGCCAGCAGCACCAGAAGAACCGCGGTGAGCCGCTGCATCGTTTTCCCCATGCCTCGTTGCCAACTTCGCCCCCTAGCCGCATCAACCACCGGAGCCGAGAGCTTTTCGCCGCCGGCCATGTCGCCACCGTAGCCACGGTTGCCTAGAGCTGCAACCGAGCACGCAGCCGTGCTCAGTGCACCCCCAGGAGGCCATAGCACCCATCCGCACCCTCTGCTGTGCTCCCTAACGCCGACTCCGAGCTCACCCGAACTCCGACGGCTACCTAGCTCGTCGCCGGCGCCGATTCCGGCCGCCCCGACCCCAACCGACTCCACAGGAAGACGCGGCGCTCTTCCAGCTATCCGTAGAGCCTCTCCTCCGTCCGTTTGGTCGCCGGAGCAAGAAACCCGAAGGCCTCCGCCGCCTCGGCCTTGCCGGCGACTCACCGCCGGCGGGTTAGGCCTGTTGACCAGGGGTTTGACCCCCCCTGGGTCGATGACAGGTGGGGCCAGCCCCCCTGTTAATTAGTTTAGTTTATTTTAATTTAATTACCCCCCCTGCTGACACTGACATGTGGGCCCTAGTGCCCTAATCCTTAATTAAACTAAACTAACCCCCCCCTGTTTAACCTGTGACGCTGACATATGGGTCCCACAGGTCAGTTTGACCTGGACGGCGCCCGTTGACCTGCTGACGTCACTATGAGGTCATGATGACGCAATAATTCCTTTCTGGAATTTAAATAAATCTTAAATGATTTAATAATTTCAGAAAATAGCTAAAAGTTCTATAAATCATAGAAAATTAACCGTAACTCCAAATTAAATAAATTATATATGAAAAATTATCAGAAAAATTCAAGGAATCCATCTGTACCATTTTCATGCATGTTAGAACAACTTATCACTACTGTTTAGGACAAATGAAGTGAATGACATTTAAATAACCACATATGGAGTTTGAATTTGAATCTTGGATTCAAACCAACTTCATTTAATCTGGTTTTAGGTGCATTAGCCCAAAACACATTCATATTGCCATGTCATAGCATGCATCATATTGTGCATTGCATTGATCGTGTTTTTTCTGTATTTGCCGGTAATTGTCCCCTCTCGATAGACGTGTACCGACGATGTGATCGATGACACCGATGAAGAGCTATATTATCTTCAGAAGTGCCAGGCAAGCAAACCCCCCCCCCCTTGTTCATTCCGATAAAATCCCACTCTCTCGCTCCTGCTCTCTTTTACTGCATTAGGACAACAACGATTCATCTGTTACTTGCTGCGGTAGCTGAACCCCTTTATCCTTTGCATGACCTGTCATTGCCACAGTAAATAGATGAAACCCACTAGCATGAGTACGAGTTGTTTGAGCCCTGTTGTGCCTACTCATTCATGCTTGTTTGTCATGCCTGCTACTGCTTAGAGTTGAGTCAGGTCTGATTCATCGGGAATGAATCAGAGGCGATGAACATGTCCTACTGGGTGTGAGCTAAGTGTGTGAACACGATTTGGTAAAGGTAGCGGTGAGAGGCCATGTAGGAGTACATGGTGGGTTGTCTCATTGCAGCCGTCCTCAGGAACTGAGTTCTGTGCCTGTGATCCATGAACAGCTACTACCACACATTGGGATCCTTAATTGACTCTCTCGACTTATTAATCAACATGATCTTTGTCCAGGAGTTGCAACTAGTTTCTGGTGTTTGTAGGTAGTGTTAGTAGTCTACCAAGTGGCACCCGGTACAGGTGGGCTTGGGACAGACTAGGCACAGTGGCCCGGTGTACCAAGTGGCACCCGGTTGGTGGGCTTGGGAACCCTGCTCACATCGTTTGGGGCCGTGAGCGACAACCCGGCCAGATCTCCTTGCGGATGGAACCCGAATAGGCGATAAACCTGGACTAGAGACTTGTTCGGTTAATCAGGTCGTGGCCGACTCCCTCGCACGGCTTCCGCTTGAAGGTTGCCAAGGTACATGACGTGTACAGGGCGGTAAGTGGCGGGAGCGTGTGTGAAGAAGTACACCCCTGCAGGGTTACCATTATCTATTCGAATAGCCGGATTCCTCGGATATGGAAACTTGGACCCCTTGCATAGTTCATAGACAAGTGAAAGTGGATACTCTAAAATACGCAAGATAAGCGTGAGTGCTATGGATGGCGTTCTCGTAGGGAGACGGGAGCGGATCCATAGTGGTGTATTGATATGGTGAATATGTGGACTCGTGTGCGCCACCTCAAAAGAGTTACTTGCAGTCGTAGTCTAGGTTAGCCACTGAGTCAAAGCTGGCTTGCTGCAGTTAAACTCCACCACCCCCCTTTGTTGATAATGATGCATAAGTAGTTAGTTCTGATGTAAGTCTTGCTGGGTACATTTGTACTCACGTTTGCCTATTTTATGTTTTTGCAGAGAGACTACGGTCTCGCTAGTAGTTCCGCGTGGACTTCGACGTTTAGCTTGATACCTCAGCTACGATCTTGTGCCCTCGGCAGGATCTGGTAGATAGTCAGGCTTCTCAGCCTTTTTCATTTATAGTTGTCTGTACTCAGACATGTTAAGCTTCCGCATGTGCTTTGATTTGTATGCTCTGAGTGTTGGGTCATGAGACCCATGTTTGTATTATCTTGCTCCTCGGAGCCTATTGAATAATTACTTGAGTTGTAGAGTCATGTTGTGATGCCATGTTGTATCTGCACATATCGAGCATATTGTGTGTATGTTGTTGAAATGCTTGGTATGTGTGGGATCTGACTATCTAGTTGTTTATCCTTAGTAGCCTCTCTTACCGGGAAATGTCTCCTAGTGTTTCCACTGAGCCATGGTAGCTTGCTACTGCTCCGGAACACTTAGGCTGGCCGGCATGTGTCCTTCTTCGTTCCTGTGTCTGTCCCTTCGGGGAAATGTCACGCGATGAATACCGGAGTCCTGTTAGCCCGCTACAGCCCGGTTCACCGGAGTCCTGCTAGCCCAGTGCTACAGCCCGGATTTACTCGCTGATGACCGACACGTTCGATGTTGGGTCATGGATGCCTGTCCCTGTAAGTTTTGTGCCACTTTGGGTTTACGACTAGCCATGTCAGCCCGGGCTCCTTACCATATGGATGCTAGCGACACTATCATATACGTGTGCCAAAAGACGCAAACGGTCCCGGGCAAAGGTAAGGCGACACCCGTGGGAATACCATGCGTGAGGCCGCAAAGTGATATGGGGTGTTACATGCTAGATCGATGTGGCATTGAGTCGGGGTCCTGACAATGCCTCTACTTGACTAGCTCGTTTATCAAAGATGGTTATGTTTCCTAACCATAGACAAAAGAGTTGTCATTTGATTAACGGGATCACATCATTAGGAGAATGATGTGATTGACATGACCCATTCCGTTAGCCTAGCACTTGATCGTTTAGTATGTTGCTATTGCTTTCTTCATGACTTATACAAAGTTCCTGCAACTATGAGATTGTGCAACTCCCGTTTACCGGAAGAAAACTTTGTGTGCTACCAAACGTCACAACGTAACTGGGTGATTATAAAGGTGCTCTACAGGTGTTTCCGAAGGTACATGTTGGGTTGGCATAATTCGAGATTAGGTTTTGTCACTCCGATTGTCGGAGAGGTATCTCTGGGCCCTCTCGGTAATGCACATCACTATAAGCCTTGCAAGCAATGTGATTAATGAGTTAGTTGCGGGATGATGCATTACGTAACGAGTAAAGAGACTTGCCGGTAACGAGATTGAACTAGGTATTAGATACCAACGATCGAATCTCGGGCAAGTAACATACCGATGACAAAGGGAACAAAGTATGTTGTTGTGTGGTTTGACCGATAAAGATCTTCGTAGAATATGTAGGAGCCAATATGGGCATCCAGGTTCCGCTATTGGTTATTGACCAAGAATAGTTCTAGGTCATGTCTACATAGTTCTTGAACCCGTAGGGTCCGCACGCTTAAGGTTTCGATGACAGTTATATTATGAGTTTATGAGTTTTGATGTACCGAAGGAGGTCGGAGTCCCGGATGAGATCGGGGACATGACGAGGAGTCTCAAAATGGTCGAGACGTAAAGATCGATATATTGGACGACTATATTCGGACATCGAAAAGGTTCCGAGTGATTCGGGTATTTTTCGGAGTACCGAGTAGTTACGGGAGAAGCAATGGGCCTTGATGGGCTTTAGTGGGAAGAGGAGAAAGGGCCAAGGGGCTGCTACGCCCCCCTCCCCTCTAGTCCGAATTGGACTAGGGAAAAGGGGGCCGGCCACCTTTCCTTCTCCTCCACTTCCTTCTCCCTTCCTCCCCTCTTGATGGACTCCTACTAGGACTTGGAGTCCTAGTAGGACTCCACATCCTGGCCACACCTATTGCCTTGGCCGGCCTCCTCCTCCTCCATCCTTTATATACTGAGGCAAGGGGAACCCCATGAACACACAAGTTGATCTACGGATCGTTCCTTAGCCGTGTGCGGTGCCCCCTTCCACCATATTCCACCTCGGTCATATCGTCGCGGAGTTTAGGCGAGGCCCTGCGCCGGTAGAGCATCATCATCGTCACCACGCCATCGTGCTGACGGAACTCATCCCCGACACTTTGCTGGATCGGAGTCCGGGGATCGTCATCGAGCTGAACGTGTGCTGAACTCGGAGGTGCCGTACGTTCGGTACTTGGATCGGTCGGATCGTGAAGACGTACGACTACATCAACCGCGTTGTCATAACGCTTCCGCTTACGGTCTACGAGGGTACGTGGACAATATTCTCCCCTCTCGTTGCTATGCCATCACCATGATCTTGCGTGTGCGTAGGAAATTTTGAAATTACTACGTTCCCCAACACGATGTCGGCCTATTAACGACCCGGGAGGTAAGAGGGCCAACCATTAACTTTCGGCCTGGTAACGGCCCATTAACTTAATGGGCCCACTAAAGTTCGTACATGTCTTTGGGCCGAATTAGATAATTTGAGCCCATTGCGACGAGCAATTATGCACAGGACCAAAACCGATCAAGCAAAGGTACGGCATACAGGAAAAAATGTTGCACATCCTGCATATATTACAGGAAATTTCATCCATTGGGCAACCAAAGATTGATGCCTGTGCAAATAAATGAACAGAACCTAACAATCTACAACGTCACAATCTGCAACCTCGACATGGATGGCGCCCATAAGCATGTGGGCAAGTTCTTGTTGCTTTGCTACACTGTCTCTGAAAACATTGATGAGTTGTTGTGTCGCACGACTCCGCACCTCTGATTCCTCCACCATTTCCATCATTGCTTCAGCCATTAATTGGTTCACAAACATACATTTTTTCTGTTGCATTCGAGATAGAGGATACTGAACAAATTCAGATGGCGATTTTGGCAGGCTTGTATTATTGATAGTGGAGAGTGTCTTGACCTCTGCATCATAACATAAATTAGGAGGGAAACCAAACATATTAATCATGAGTTATTGCCATATTACCTGGCCTAGATTTATTGGAAAGAAACAATGGGGTTTTCTTCTTATCTTTAGCAGCCTCCACCAAATTAACACACTAGCATTGCTATCATTGGCCAAGTCAGAGAATAGGAAAGCAACATTGACACAACGAACTTTTGGGCAACTAGCCTACAACAATATGGCACATCTATCATCAGCCAGGTAAGGTAATACGAAAGCAACATTGACACAATGAATGAATGGGCAACCAAAGCAGCACTACAATTCAGTAATGTGCATGATATGAGATAGTACACTCATGCAGCTCAGTATGCAAAACTACCAGACAGTTTTCTTTACAAAAATCAACATTGGCGCCTTTAACATTTTGTTACAACTAATTTTAGATCAAATAAAGGTTGGATTCACGTGGATTAACAAAATACATGCTGATGTAAAAATATAGTGATATACAACAGGTACTTACATCAGTATTGGAGCACAGAGAATTCCCCCAAGATATTTTCCTCGAATACAATCCCAATGAAGGAAGTCTTCTATCATTTAACCTTATTTTCTAAAAGAGAGATGGGTAAGAAACATGTAGAAAATATGATCAGAATGCTATAAAATTTCATGATGCGAGGATATGCACACACTTCTTAGAATGGAGTTGACATTCTTTTCCTGGACTGGAGCGGACTAGTTCTTTGGCCACTGGAATCTTCTTATTATCAGTGGGAGTTGGGTTTCTCTGTGCTGGAGCAATATCTATGAAAACTGGAGTTGGTTTATTATCTCCTGGCATTTGTATCTTTTGCAAAGACCTGATTTATAACCCTTCAGATTCTAACATAGCCTTCTTCCCTTTGCATGCCTTATATAGAAGAATGGTGCTTCAATTATAAAACATGCTACTGCAGAGATGGAATAGGTACTGAAGAATAGAAAGGCATGACATATTGACATGTATTCCCTCCATCCAGAAATAAATGGATGGGTCTAGGCGTATTTCAGTTCTAGATATATCCAGTTTTATCCATTTCTGCGACATGTAATCCGGACGGAGGGAGTATGATGTAAGAGCTAGGGATACGACAGGACAACACAGTAAAAAAACACTGAAAACCCACTACATAACCAAAGTATTCAGACCGACTGATATGAGATAGTACACTCATGCAGCTCAAGATGCAAAACTACCAGGCAGTTTTCCTTACAAAAATCAACATTGTGGCCTTTAATCATACATTTTGCTGCAACTAGATTTAGATCAGATAAAGGTTTGATTCACGCTGATTAACAAAATACATGCTGATGTAAAAATATAGTGATATACAACAAGTACTTACATCTGCATTGGAGCACAGAGAATTCCTGCAAGAATCTTTCCTCATAGACGATACCAGTGCAGAAATTCTTCTATCTGTTAAGCTTATTTTCTAAAAGAGAGATGGGTAAGAAACGTGTAGAAAATATGATCAGCATGCTATAAAATTTCATGATGCAAGGATACGCACACGCTTCTTAGAATGGAGTTGACATACTTTTGCTGGACTGGAGCGGACTAGATCTTTGGCCACTGGAATCTGCTTATTATTAGTAGGAGTTGGGTTTCTCTGTGTTGGAGCAGTATCTATAAAAACTGGGGTTGGTTTATTATCTCCTGGCGTTTGGATCTTTTGCAAAGACCTTGTTTGTAACCCTTCAGATTCTAACATAGTCGTCTTCCCCTTGCATGCCTTGTATAGCAGAATGGTGCTTCAATTATAAACATGCTACAACAGAGAGATGGAATAGGTACTGAAGAATAGAAAGGCATGACATATTGACATGTATTCCCTCCATCCTGAAAAAAAATGGATGGGTCTAGGCGTATTTCAGTTCTAAATACATCCTTTTTTATCCACTTCGGCAACATGTAATCCGGACGAAGGGAGTATGGTGTAAGAGCTAGGGATACGACATGACAACATAGTAAAAAAACACTAGTTGGATGTAAAACTGTATGCTAGCGGAATACATAAAGAAAAAACTAAGGCAACATACACGTGTATGATCGGGAAACTAAGATGGCATTGCAATAGAGCACTAGAACAACACTTCAATGTAAAAAACATGGTATGGTAGACAGATGAAGTACATACTAATGAATAACAATGCATAAGATATTCAGAAGCATGATGTCAAAATTAAGCAGATGGCATTGCGATAGAGCAGAATGACAGTACTTGAATTTGAAAACATGTTATCATTAATGGAATAGGTACTGAAAAATAGGAAGGCATGACATATTTACATGCATGATCAGCATGCTAAGCACATGGCATTGCAACAGAGTAGATACACTCCAGGACATTATATGCATGTTGTACCCATATCACGGGTCAAGTTAGAGCAAGGACCTTGTGGAGTGAAGAGGATTCATCATCTTTCTACAAGTCTTCTGAAGAACTGCCTTTACATGTTCCATCATATTGGGTATCATTGGCATCAAGTTTATTGGCCTTTACATTGCTCCGTGAGGTTCTTGTGGATATATTAGTGTGTGCAATTATATCTGACATGCTTGGAATACAACTAGTAGTTAGATTTATGTAATGAGTGCCTGTAGGAGACGACATAAATAGTAGGATTGGGGTTAACTAGCAGCAACAGGTCTCAAAAACTAAAGGGAGAACACAGATGAAAGCTACAGAATATGTATCATTTGTACTCGAGATTAACTAGATGGCACACAAAAGTATTAAAGAACAACATAGGTAATACTAGAAGTGGTATAATACTATAATCACCAGCCTGTGGGATAGCATTGGCTGATGGATGATAACTATGAAACAGCGTTACCTAAAGAACAAGTATCTTAGCTAAACTATGGAACAACGTTAACTCCTGAACAAGACCCGTAAGAGATCAGCATGAATATACAGTGAAATGTGATAATCTATTTTCCATGCTTAGATGGATAACAAAGCTATACATGTTGCACACAAGTAAGATGAGGGTACAACCTATCTGGCCGCCATCCATAGGAGTGAGCATCATGTGTTCACTTGTCGATGGCCCTGCAGTTGCTGTAGCTGTCATGTTGGGCACACGCATTCGATGTCGGGAACTGTTGAGTGGGGACTATAGCTCCCTTCTGGTGTATGCTTCCCTTGTTGGAGCAGCTGCAGTGAGTCGGAAGACGGCGTGGATAAAGATTTAGATAATGCATAATGTTAAGAACGACACATCTCTTTGATCTGAAGAAATACACTAAGAGATCAACAACAAGGTACGAGAGTGGTCACACGTCTGTTAACTGAATACTAAATTGGGGTCACACGATTTTATTTTATTTTGGTACTGTCCGATCTATGCCAGATGGCTTGATGGCCGTCTTGTGCCTCCCGGCTGACACTATTCAGAATCTTCCCCAAAGAGCCAGTGACCAACGGTAGAGCAGCCTGCCTCCGCCGTCCGTGGCCCTGCCAAAACCCCGCTCCCCGCCCCACCGCACTGCCATGGTTGCGCTACCCCCGGGCCAATCCACAAAGACTCCCCGTCATCCAAATCCGGCGGCGGCACTTCAACCCACGCAACTCTAAGATAGCCATTTAAGCGCTGCTTCGGCGGAGAACTTGCGGCCCCACAGCCTTACGTTAGACACCAGCCAACCGGCAACCTAGGATCTCCACCGCCTCGAGGGGTGCTACTTCCCATTGGGAATCGATTGGCCCAGAATAAAAATTTAGACAACTGACGCCTAAATAAAGTGATTTGAGATGAGGGTGCGACCTATCTAGCGGCATGGTGAAGTAGGAAGGTCCAGTTGCCGAGTTGGTGAGGCCGGCGCGGTTGCGGTAGCGACCGGCGGCAGGGAAATAGCAATGTCGCGACGGTCGATGGCTATGGGGTGTCGGTGGGAACGACACCTATGGGATCACTAGAATCCCTACTGTGGTCGGCGGGCGCGGGGTTGTGAGAAGAGCGGGTCTAAGAGCCAGCACAAAGGTCGTTTACCCAGGTTCGGGCCACGGGGATCGCGTAATACCCTAATCCTGCTTTGGTGTGTATTTCAGTATTCTTGAGCTAGGTATGGTGTGTTACTTGTTCAAAAGAGCCAAATCCCCCTGCAGTACGCCCTGGGCCTCCTTTTATAGTCGAAGGAGGCGCTACAGTGGCACACAGGAGGTGGAAAGGGTACAGTAGCTATGCTTATCACTTGTCATTACGGGACAAGATGCATTAAATGCGCCCTTGAGGTGTCCCTTCGCTTTATCGCCGCCTCGCCGTGCTTCGACACGTGTGCAGGCCAGCGAGTCGGCCAGTGCCATGTAGGCTGGTAGGCTGTTGAGCTGGCGTGGTGGCAGCGTCTTCATGAAGATCTGCATGCCACCATGCAGGTGCTTGCTGAGTTGGCCTCGGGGCCGCACGTCGCCACGCAGGTGCTCGCCTAGCTGGTTGGGCTTGTAGCTGCATGGGAACGGCGGTAAGCTGCATGGGAACGGCGGTGGAGCCTTGGCGGGTGCGGGCCTGGCCGCGACCCTGTTGATTTCTTTGGCAAGGGTCTTGTCGGGGCCCCGACAAGGGTCTTGTCGCGGCCCTGCGGTCGTCCCCAGCAAGGATCTTGCTGGAAGCCTTGTGGGTTTTCTTGGCAAAGGATCTTGCCGAGGATCGTCGTCTTATGGTCCTCATCTGATATTATGTGCTAATGATCTTCACAAAGATCTGCATGCCACCATGGAGGTGTCTCCTGAGCCTTGGTTCCAATCTGGTTGATGATGTTGGAAGCCTCGGGCTCAAGGGTGGCGCACTCCACTAGTGTTGGCCAAGTTGCCCCAGCAAGGCTCTTGCTGGGGCTGCGGAAGTCGCCCCAGCAAGGGTCTTGCCGGGGGAGTCCACCTCGCCCCCTTGCTCTTCGTGTTTCTGGTCTTAGCATTACTTGATTGTCTTGTGGCTTCAGCCTCCCTCCTCTGCCCTGCTAAGTGTGGCCGTGGGCGCGGCTCCGACTGCCCGTGCACAAGTAAAGGGGTACAAAGTAGAGCCCCTACTTCTGTACACCGACACGAACCCCCGGGCCTGGGACACACCTAAGCGCGACACGTTGTTGGGCTAGGCCCAGAACGATGCGCGGGCAGGTGGGGCCGATTTTTACTCCAGAAACTTTCGTCCGCTACGCTTCTCCACGACCCGTGTTGAATGCGTGACGTGGGGATCATGCATGGGGTGACCGAAGCATGCTTCGTCATCCTGTGGTGAATAGTAAAGAGGTTGCTTGCGTGTCTTTGTAAGACTGCAGGGCCGCTGCTCATTTAATCCCTCTGCCTTGGAACCGTCGTTCCACGTTTCCCACTACGCCCACCCCTTGCGCCACGTACGCCACATGCACGGCGCGGGGTAGGTGACAGGTAATACGTCTCCAATGTATCTATAATTTTTGATTGTTTCATGCTATTATATTACCCGTTTTGGATATTTATGGGCTTTACTCTACACTTCTATATCATTTTTGGGACTAACCTACTAACCGGAGGCCCAACCCGAATTGCTGTTTTTTTGCCTATTTCAGTGTTTCGAAGAAAAGGAATATCAAACGGAGGCCAAACGGAAAGAAACCTTCGAGAGCGATCTTTTTGGAACAAACGCAATCCAGGAGACTTGGAGTGGACGTCAAGAAGCAACCGGGGCGGCCACGAGACAGGAGGGCGCGCCCTAGGGGGGTCGACACGCCCCCACCCTTGTGGGCCCCTCGAGGCTCCCCTGACGTACCTCCTTCGCCTATATATACCTCCATACCCTGAAAACATCCAGGAGCACCACGAAAAACTATTTCCATCGCCGCAACCTTCTGTATCTGCGAGATCCCATCTTGGAGCCTTCGCCGACGCTCCACCGGAGGGGGAATCGACCATGGAGGGCTTCTACATCAACACATAGCCCTTCCGATGAGTTGTGAGTAGTTTACCACAGACCTTCTGGTCCATAGTTATTAGCTAGATGGCTTCTTCTCTCTCTTTGAATCTCAGTACAAAGTTCTCCTCGATCTTCTTGGATATCTGTTCGATGTAACTCTTTTTGCGGTGTGTTTGTCGAGATCCGATGAATTGTGGGTTTATGATCAAGTTTATCTATGAGAAATATTTGAATCTCCTCTGAATTCTTTTATCTATGATTGGTTATCTTTGCAAGTCTCTTCGAATTATCAGTTTGGTTTGGCCTACTAGATTGATCTTTCTTGCAATGGGAGAAGTGCTTAGCTTTGGGTTCAATCTTGTGGTGTCCTTTCCCAGTGACAGCAGGGGTAGCAAGGCACGTATTGTATTGTTGCCATCGAGGATAAAAAGATGGGGCTTATATCATATTGCATGAGTTTATCCCTCTACATCATGTCATTTCTCTTAATGCGTTACTTTGTTCTTATGAACTTAATACTCTAGATGCAGGCAGGAGTCGGTCGATGTGTGGAGTAATAGTAGTAGATGTAGAATCGTTTCGATCTACTTGTCACGGACGTGATGCCTATATACATGATCATGCCTAGATATTCTCATAAATATGCACTTTTCTATCAATTGCTCGACAGTAATTTGTTCACCCACCGTAATACTTATGCTATCTTGAGAGAAGCTACTAGTGAAACTTATGGCCCCCGGGTCTATCTTTTATCATATAAGTTTCCCATCTATCTTTATTTGCAATCTTTACTTTTCAATCTATATCATAAAAATACCAAAAATATTTATCTTATCTTATTATCTCCATCAGATCTCACTTTTGCAAGTTACCATGAAGGGATTGACAACCCCTTCATTGCGTTGGTTGCGAGGTTCTTGTTTGTTTGCGTAGGTACGAGGGACTTCTGTGGAGCCTCCTACTGGATTGATACCTTGGTTCTAAAAAACTCAGGGAAATACTTACGCTACTTTGCTGCATCACCCTTTCCTCTTCAAGGGAAAACCAACGCAGTGCTCAAGAGGTAGCAAGAAGGATTTCTGGCGCCGTTGCCGGGGAGGTCTTCGCTCAAGTCAAGGCATACCAAGTACCCATCACAAACTCATCTCCCTCGCATTACATTATTTTCCATTTGCCTCTCATTTTCCTCTCCCCCACTTCACCCTTGCCGTCTTATTCACCCTCTCTTTTCCCTTCACCTCTTTTTTGCTCGCCTCTTGTGTGCCTGTTTGCCCTTATGGCTTTGCCTAAGAACACTGATCTTCTTCTTCAAAGGTTGGAAGTGATTGAATTAAACGTTAGAAGCTTTATGACTTTACAATTTGAGCACAATAATTTCTTTAGAAACGAGCTTAAAGAATAGAAAAGCTTTATGGGGTACATGAATAAAGAGCTTGATGATATTGCTCATCTTGAAAAATCTATAGCCCAAATTTCTGATAAGCAAGCCACCTTAGTTAATAAGATGGCTGCCAAACCAGAAGGGTTAGATGAAAATAATGATGAAGATCTAAAATTTATTGATGTTTCTCCTATTAAATCTTTGTTTTGCAATATAAATCTTGATAATGATGGGACTGGAGATGATTCAACTTTAGTTAAAAGGCGTCCCAATGATTCATAGTTTTTAGATCTTGATGCTAAAATTGGTAAAAGTGGGATTGGAGAGATCAAAACTTTACATAGCAATGAACCCACTATTTTGGAGTACAAGGAATTTAATTATGATAATTGTTCTTTAATAGATTGTATTTCCTTGTTGCAATCCGTGTTAAATTCTCCTCATGCTTATAGTCAAAATAAAGCATTTACCAAACATGTCGTTGATGCTTTGACGCAATCTTATGAGGAAAAACTTGAGTTGGAAGTTTCTATCCCTAGAAAAATTTATGATGAGTGGGAATCTAATATTAAAATTAAAATTAAAGATCATGAATGCTATGCTTTGTGTGATTTGGTTGCTAGTGTTTCCACGATTCGAAAAACTTTATGTGATGTGCTAGGTTTCCGTGATTTTGATGATTGCTCTTTAAATTTGCACCTTGCGGATTCCACTATTAAGAAACCTATGGGAATGATTAATGATGTTCTTATTGTTGCAAATAGGAATTATGTGCCCGTAGATTTCATTGTTCTTGATATCGATTGCAATCTTTCATGTCCTATTATTCTTGGTAGACCTTTCCTTAGAATGATTGGTGCAATTATTGATATGAAGGAAGGGAATACTAGATTCCAATTCCCATTAAGGAAAGGCATGGAAAACTTTCCTAGAAAGAAAATCAAATTACCTTCTGAATCTATTATGCGAGCCACTTATGAGTTGAATACCAAAGATGGCAATACTTAGATCTATTCTCGCTTTTATGCCTAGCTAGGGGCGTTAAACAATACCGCTTGTTGGGAGGCAATCCAATTTTATTTTTGTTCCCTGATTTTTGATTCTGCTTAGTAATAAATAATTCATCTAGCCTCTGTTTAGATGTCGTTTTATGTTTTAATTAGTGTTTGTGCCAAGTAGAACCTATAGGATCATCTTGGGTGATAGTTAATTTGATTCTGCTGAAAAAAAGAAACTTTTGCACGCATGAGAATAATTTTAACAAATCACAGAGACGTGATTTTTAGTTGTTTCCTTTTGCATTATATCAATAGACAAATTGCCTAGGACTTCCTATTTTTTAGGAGTTTTACAGTTCTAGAAGTATTTGAAAGTTACACATTGATACAAACTGTTCTGTTTTTGACAGATTCTGTTTTTCGTGTGTTGTTTGTTTATTTTGATGCATCTATGGCTAGTATCGGGGGGTATGAACCATAGAGAAGTGGGAATACAGTAGGTTTAACACCAATATAAATAAAGAATGAGTTCATTACAGTACCTTATGTGGTGGTTTTTCTTTCTTGCACTAACAGAGCTTATGAGATTTCCTGTTGAGTTTTGTGTTGTGAAGTTTTCAAGTTTTGGGTAAAGATTTGATGGACTATGGAATAAGGAGTGGCAAGAGCCTAAGCTTGGGGATGCCCATGGCACCCCAAGATAATCCAAGGACAACTAAAAGCCTAAGCTTGGGGATGCCCCGGAAGGCATCCCCTCTTTTGTCTTCGTCTATCGGTAACTTTACTTTGAGCTGTATTTTTATTCACCACATGATATGTGTTTTCTAGGAGCATCTTGTATGATATGAGTCTTTGCTTTTTAGTTTGACACAATCATCATTTCTGTACACACCTTTTGGGAGAGACTCACATGATTTGGAATTTATTAAAATACTCTATGAGCTTCACTTAAATCTTTTGAGCTAGACAATTTTGCTCTATGTGCTTCACTTCTCCTTTTTAGAGCACGGCGGTGGTTTTCTTTTGTAGAAATTGTTGATCTATCATGCTTCACTTATATTATTTTGAGAGTGTTTTAGAACAACATGGTATTTGCTATGGTTATAAAATTGGTCCTAGAATGATGGGCATCCAAGTTGGATATAATAAAATCTATCATAGAAAGTGAATTGGATGCTATGATCAATTTGATGCTTGATAATTGTTTTGAGATATGAGGATGGTAATATTAGAGTCATGCTAGTTGGGTAATTGTGAATTTAAGGAATACTTGTGTTGAAGTTTGTGATTCCCGTAGCATGCATGTATGGTGAACCGTTAAGTGATGAAGTTGGAGCATGATTTATTTATTGATTGTCTTCCTTATGAGTGGCGGTCGGGGACGAGCGATGGTCTTTTCCTACCAATCTATCCCCCTAGGAGCATGCGCGTAATACTTTGTTTTGATGACTTGTAGATTTTTGCAATAAGTATATGAGTTCTTTATGACTAATGTTGAGTCCATGGATTATAGGCACTCTCATCCTTCCACCATTGTTAGCCTCTCTTGTGTCGCGCAACTTTCGCCGGTACCATACACCCACCATATACCTTCCTCAAAACAGCCACCATACCTACCTATTATGGCATTTCCATATCCATTCCGAGATATATTGCCATGCAACTTTCCACCGTTCCGTTTGTTATGACACACTCCATCATTGTCATATTGCTTTTGCATGATCATGTAGTTGACATCGTATTTGTGGCAAGGCCACCTTCATAATTTTTCATCAGGGTTGTCATCAGGGTTGTGCATGATTAAATAATTTGTGTGATGAAGATAGAGCATAGCCAGACTATATGATTTTGTAGGGATAACTTTCTTTAGCCATGATATTTTGAGAAGACATGATTGCTTAGTTAGTATGCTTGAAGTATTATTGTTTTCATGTCAATATGAATTTTTGTCTTGAATCATTTGGATCTGAATATTCATGCCACAATAAATAAAATTACATTGAGAATTATGCTAGGTAGCATTCCACATCAAAATTTCTGTTTTTATCATTTACCTACTCAAGGACGAGCAGGAATTAAGCTTGGGGATGCTTGATACGTCTCCAACGTATCTATAATTTTTGATTGTTCCATGCTATTATATTAACCGTTTTGGATGTTTATGGGCTTTACTCTACACTTTTATATCATTTTTGGGACTAACCTACTAACCGGAGGCCCAACCCAAATTGCTGTTTTTTTGCCTATTTCATGGTTTCGAAGAAAAGGAATATCAAACGGAGTCTGAACGGAATGAAACCTTTGGGAGCGATCTTTTTGGAACAAACGCAATCCAGGAGACTTGGAGTGGACGTCAAGAAGCAGCCGAGGCGGCCATGAGGCAGGATGGCGCGCCCTAGGGGGGTGGGCGCGCCTCCCACCCTCGTGGGCCCTCGAGGCTCCCCTGACCTACCTCCTTCGCCTATATATACCTCCATACACTGAAAATATCTGGGAGCACCACGAAAAACTATTTCCACCGCCGTAACATTCTGTATCCATGAGATCCCATCTTGGAGCCTTCACCGGCACTCTGCCGGAGGGGGAATCGACCATGGAGGGCTTCTACATCAACACCATAGCCCTTCCGATGAGTTGTGAGTAGTTTATGACAGACCTCCGGGTCCATAGTTATTAGCTAGATGGCTTCTCTCTCTTTGAATCAAAGTTCTCCTCGATCTTTTTGGAGATCTACTCATTGTAACTCTTTTTGCGGTGTGTTTGTCAAGATCCGATGAATTGTGGGTTTATGATCAAGTTTATCTATGATAAATATTTGAATCTCCTCTGAATTCTTTTATGTATGATTGGTTATCTTTGCAAGTCTCTTCGAATTATCAGTTTGGTTTGGCCTACTAGACTGATCTTTCTTGCAATGGGAGAAGTTCTTAGCTTTGTGTTCAATCTTGCGGTGTCCTTTTCCAGTGACAGTAGGGGCAGCAAGGCACGTATTGTATTGTTGCCATCGAGGATAAAAAGATGGGGTTTATATCATATTGCATGAGTTTATCCCTCTACATCATGTCATCTCTCTTAATGTGTTACTCTGTTCTTATGAACTTAATACTCTAGATGCAGGCAGGAGTCGGTCGATGTGTGGAGTAATAGTAGTAGATGTAGAATCGTTTCGATCTACTTGTCACGGACGTGATGCCTATATACATGATCATGCCTAGATATTCTCATAACTATGCACTTTTATGTCAATTGCTCGATAGTAATTTGTTCAACCACTGTAATACTCATGCTATCTTGAGAGAAGCCACTAGTGAAACCTATGGCCCCCGGGTCTATCTTTTATCATATAAGTTTCCCATCTATCTTTATTTGCAATCTTTACTTTTCAATCTATATCATAAAAATACCAAAAATATTTATCTTATCTTATTATCTCTATCAGACCTCACTTTTGCAAGTTACCGTGAAGGGATTGACAACCCCTTTATCGCGTTGGTTGCGAGGTTCTTGTTTGTTTGTGTAGGTACGGGGGACTTCTGTGGAGCCTCCTACTAGATTGATACCTTGGTTCTCAAAAACTGAGTTAAATACTTATGCTATTTTGCTGCATCACCCTTTCCTCATCAAGGGAAAACCAACATAGTGCTCAAGAGGTAGCAACAGGCGCACAGAATATGGGAAGGCGCGCGCGTGGGTCAATACCCACGCGCCTTCAATTGGGCAAGGAGGGCAGTCGATGGCCTCTCCTGCTGCCACCTTAATGAGCCAGATTGGTTGAGAGAGGTGGCCGAGTCCCGATCCCGGCCATTTATAAGGAGGGGAGGGGGAGGGACGACACTTCTCAATCTTCCGCCAACTACCTCCTCGCCACCTTGGCTTCTTTCTCCCTTCTGCAATTACGAGAGGGCGCGCCGGTGCTTTGACGGTGGCAGCGAGGGTCGCCGCTCGACAACGTGCCCCTCCCTCCCAAGAGCTTGTGGCGGCAGAGCCAGCCACGAGGGGAAGGGGAAGGGGGCTTATTATTTTACTACAGACTCTTGAATAGATCGATCAGAAAGGATAACTTTGAGGTGGTTTCATACCCTACAATAATCTCTCCATTTGTTCTACGCTAGTAGTGACTTTGGAGTGACTCTTTGTTGCATGTTGAGGGATTGTTATATGATCCAATTATGTTATTATTGTTTAGTGAACTTGCACTAGTGAAAGTATGAACCCTAGGCCTTGTTTCCTAGCATTGGAATACCGTTTACTCTCACTTTTATCATTAGTTACCTTGCTCTTTTTATATTTTCAGATTACAAATACCTATATCTACCATCCATATTACACTTGTATAACCATCTCTTCGCCGAAATAGTGCACCTATACAATTTACCATTGTATTGGGTGTGTTGGGGACACAAGAGACTCTTTGTTATTTGGTTGCAGGGTTGTTTGACAGAGACCATCTTCATCCTACGCCTCCCACGGATTGATAAACCTTAGGTCATCCACTTGAGGGAAATTTGCTACTATCCTACAAACCTCTGCACTTGGAGGCCCAACAACGTCTACAAGGAGAAGGTTGCGTAGTAGACATGAAGCTCTTTTCTGGCGCCGTTGCCGGGAAGGTGAATGCTTTAAGGTATATCTTTAGATCTTGCAATCGAATCTTTTTGTTTCTTGTTTTATCACTAGTTTAGTTTATAAAAGAAAACTACAAAAAAATGGAATTAAGTTTGTCTCATATGCTTCATCTTTTTAATATCTTTCGTGAGAATGACAAAAAGGAAAAATATGCTCAAGTGCTAGAAGAAGAAGTCTATAAAATGTTTGGTACTAAATCTTTGAATGATGAGCATGATTGCAATGTTGTTAGTATGAACTCCTTGAATATCCATAGTACTAATGATGATTGCACTAGTTATGATGAAAATGTCTCCTATAAGCATGTCAATTTTTGTGGAGAGTATTGGGTTTGCAAGTACACACCAAATAGGGAAGATAGATACTGCAAGAGGCATAAACATTTAGAAACTAAATGGTTACAAGAAAGGCTAGATAAGAGTGCTGAAAATTTAAGATATCTTTACCTACTTGTGAACTTTGCAATGAACATGGTCATTTAAATCTCCGATGCAATTGTTTCATAATCGAATCATGTCCAAGAATTGTGATGACTTGATTTCCCTTGCACATCATAATGAACTTAGTTTGCTTTTGGGTTCAAGAATTGAAACGTGCAACTAAGCATATTCTAGAATTTAACCTTAAGAATTTTCTTGATATTGATCTAGAGAAAATTTATATGTATTGTGCGGTCAATTGCATTGAAAATCCTTATATTGCCAATTACATAAAGAAAAGAAAGCAAATAGAAGATGAAGAAATACTAATGAAAGGGAAGAGACTTCCCAATATACTCCTATTATTTCTTATGATGAACCAGGTAACAAGGAGGAGCTTTCTATTCAACCAATCTCATCAATAAGGAGCTCAAAGAAGAGGGTTAAACCCACACATGATGTGAAGAAGAAAAAGAAAAGACAGAAAAGCAAAGCTAGAAAGGTATCCCTCCCAAATGATGTTGCTCCTACTACTCATTGTGATGATGATAATTGCTATACTATCGGTGCTATCCACACTATTAATGATGAGAGTGATTATGCTTATGATATGAAAAGGCCCAAGCTTGGGGATGCTATTGTAACATCCCAAATTTTCAATTTGGAATGTTATACACTAGATCATCATTGCATATCATATTTCATTTGCTTTTGGCCTGATCCAGAAATTCTATGCAACTCAAGGACCCACGGAGAGAGTTGGGCATTTCGTTATTTTCATATTTGAGTTTTTCTCAAATTTTGAAAATAGGATCATTTGATTTTATTTATTTATCTTCAATTATTTCAATTATAAAAATATGAGAGAGGGAATAAAATGACTTTCCCAAAATTAAAGAAATATTGGGGATTTAATAAAAAAATCAAATAAGATTTTATTTTGGAGTTTTCGCTATTTTATTTGAATTTAGAAAAACTACACGTTTTTCAAAACTGCATTTTAGGGCCAAGAAAATGTTCATCTTGTTCTACATATTTTATTTAGACGGTGAAAATTTGTTTTGGCATTTTTAGATTTTTATTTATTTTTCTAGGATTTTTCTTAGTTTCGGCGGGATTGTTTTTTAAAAAAAGTACCGCACGCCCGACTGGGCCAAAGGCCCAGCCGAGCCGACCCAGCCGCCGCCGCCGTCTCCCGCTCCGGATCGGGACCGGAGTCCCGATCGCCGCCACCACCGAGTCCGGGAGGGCCATGACGCCACCACCCCTTCCCGCAAGCCACCGCTGCCCCCCCTCTTTAAATACCGACCCGGGGCCCCCCTCGAGACCCACAGCCGGAGCCGCCGCCGCCAGGAGCCGCCGCCGCCGCCCCCCGTCGCCACCCCCCGCCGCCACCCGAAGCCACGCCGGAGCCGCCGGACTTTGCCGGAGCCCCGACGAGGTAGCCACCCGCCGCCGCCCCGGTTTTCTAAGAAAACCCATTCGTTTTTAGAAAACCCTAGGTTTTTTAGATCGTTTTTTTCTTCTGGTTTATTTATGGGACAATTAGATTTATGCCCCTAGTTGTGTCCCACTCGTCTGTTTTACCCCTAATTCCCAAAAGTCACCAGTTCTGTCCAAGTCACTTTGCTCCTCTTATGCTTTTGTCCTTTGACCGTTTGACTGTCAGTTTGAAAACTTCATAACTAATTCATACTAAATCAGAAAAATGAAAATAAGATACCAACATGTTCAGAAAAACATCACCTATATGTCAGTGTCATTTGCATTCATTAAAAAAGTGTTGGAAAGTACACGTCCGAGTTTTAGCTCTTTTGATACCACCATGAATAGTAAACTCTAAAAAATTCAAAAAAATTCAAAAAAAATATGGTGGCAAAGTATGAAAAATGTTCTAAGTGCTTGCCAAGTTTCATTAGGGAACGACATTCATGGAAGTTGTGGCAAAATAATAATCTATTTTGGAGTGTTGATTTTTTTTGCCGCGGCACCCACGAATGTTATTCCCTGATGAAACTTGGCAGACACTTAAAACATTTGTCGTTCTTTGCCACCAATTTTTTTTGAATTTTTTTGAACTTTTTTAGATTTCACTATTCATGGTGGTAGCATAAGAGCTAAAACTCGAATGGGCACTTTCCAACACTTTTTTCATGAATGCAAATGACACTGACATATAGGTGATTGTCGGTATACTAGAGTAGGGGTACCCTAGTACCCCGAACTTGTGCACAGGCAGTTGCAGCGCCCCGCGGCAAGGGCTTGCCGGGTGACCGCCAAGATACTCCGTGGCTCCTCTGGAGCCATTCAAGAACCAAGTGTTCAAGTCAAGAAGATAAGGCCCCGGCAAGGGGAGCTTGCCGGGAAGGCCAACCGAGGCGTTTCAAGGAACTTGCCGCGACGCGCCACGCGTCCCGGCAAGGCCCGGCGAGTGACAAGCTTCCGGGCGCGACAAGACCACGACCGCGGCAAGACGCTTGCCGGGGCAAGCGGCCACTCTGCGACCACGCTCCAGCGCATCCACCAACGTGTCGCCCTGGGGGCCTCTCCAGGCATGCGTGGCGGAAGGCTGTGCAGCCAGCGGTAAGCAGTGGCATGTGACGCTGACAAGATCGCCATCATGGCGGACGGTGGCGCCTCTAACGGTCCTTTTCTGCACTATTTAGGCGACACAGACAGACATTTAATGCCTTTGTCCCCTGCCGTCAGGGTTAGGTAGAGTACACTATACAGGCTACTGTACCAACCACCTCTCTTTTTACATCTTTACCCTTCTCTGCATTGCCACCTGTCGGTGACCCCTTGTGCATATAAAAGGAGGCCCATGCGCAACGTAGAGGAGGTTCGGAGGTTTTCGGTTCAGTTCGACTAGCTCAGAAGGCTCGAATCATTTCGAAGCCAGAAAACACTTAGCTATCTAGTGCAAGAACACAAGATAATCAGACAAGCAGTAGTAGGAGTATTATCTCTCCGGAGAGCTCCGAAGATGGGTAAACTGTTCGTGTGCTTTGCCTCGATCTGCTCTTCGTGCGACCTCCGCCCCCCGCCGAACCGAAAGGGGCTCGGTCCACCGGCCACATAGGTGTTCGTGGATCAGTTTCCCTGACATCTTTGGCGCGCCAGGTAGGGGGCGTCGAGATTGCGTGAACCTGATCCGGCGTTCACACGAGCTAGATCTTCGTTTTCTTCATCAACATGCCACCGAAGAAGAAGGCTTCGGAAGCAGCTGCTCCGTCCGCGTCGATCTCACCGCCACCGGAGCAAACGGGTGGTGGGGTTGACGCTGGTGGAAGAACGGACATCGGCGAGGATGCTCACGGTGCTGCCAGGTCCAAGGACAAGGCTGCACAAACCTTGGCGTCTTCGCATCCGCCGCGTCCCTCTCAGGAGACACAAGACCAACAGCGTCATGGTATTCGCAGTACCATACGCTTGTTGGACCAAGATCAAGCTGGTGGGTCTCGGGACTCTCAAGACCAGCATGCACGCCAACATGCTAGCACGAGTGAAGTACGGTCGCCTAGACGGGGTACTGCTCCTTCTAACATAGTTAGAAGTCCGAGCATATCCCGCTCCTCGCACCGTTTGCCACTACCGCCCACCACTCCAGCAGAAGCTTTAGCGCAAGCTCAGCTGCTCTTGGATTACCCTCCTGCGGAAGACAAGCTCGACCAATGGAGGGCCACCATTCAGAGTCTCATCGGCTTTGCCAACGGTGACACTCCACGGTAGCCGAGCACTTCGCTGCCGCGGCAGGACTGCCAGGGACGAGCCGGTGGCGACGAAACCGGTGGGGGTGCACCCACCGTGCACTCTCCACCCCGAAGGCCAAGATCGCCGACTCGCCGGATCCACCTCGACAGCGACTCCACCGCATCGTCGGATCCACGGGCTCGCCGCGATCAGCGCCAAGTTCTCCACGATAGACAGCAAGAAGACGCCCATACTCGCATCGAGCGTCGAAGAGAAGCGCAACGTCAATCTGACAAGCGCGCTGGGCCCTCTGTTGACATGCACGTGCTCGGTGAACCAGGCAACTTGCCATACGCGGTGGGTTGCCCTGCGTTCACTCGTGAGCTGCGGCAGGTCCAGTGGCCCAGCACGAAGAACTTCAAGCCAGATGTGCCGGAGAAGTACGACGGCAAGACGCATCCGTCAGAATTCCTCAGCATCTACACCATTGCGGTGCAAGCTGCTGGAGGGCGAGACGACAAGATCCTTGCCAACTACTTCCCGCTGGTGCTCAAGCCCAATGTCAGATCCTGGCTCATGCACTTGCCGGACAACTCCATATCCTCCTGGGCTGACCTGTGCCATCAGTTTGTCGGCGCCTTCACAGGCGGCCACAAGCCTCCTGGCCAAGAGAGTGACCTTCACCTGCTCGCTCAGAAGGAAGGAGAATCCCTGCGCAAGTACATACAGAGATTCAGCAACGTACATCACAACATCCCAGACATCCACCCTGCCGCAGTAATCAGCGCGTTCCATCAGAACGTGCGGAACCGCAGGATGCAGGAGGAGATGGCGATGTGCAAGATCAGAGACGTCAGTGAGCTATATGCCCTGGCCGACAAGTGTGCACGTGTTGAGGAAGGGAGGAGACTCCCTGGAGAGAATATAGGAGCAGGAGGATCTGACAATGAGGATACTGCCCCGGCAAGGAGAAACCGGCGGCGAAATAACAGAAGGAAGAAAGGCAAAGAGGTGCTAGTTATACAGCAGTCCGGCGGCGGAGGTGGTGCCAACAAAGCCAAAGCTGGTGGCTCCGGCAAGGAGACTGCCGCGGAGGCTGTGGCGGTCGCTGACAAGCAGGACGGCACCAGCAAGCAGTACTGCAAGATCCACCGCACCAAGGGCCATGACCTCCAAAGCTGCAAGAAAGTCGAGCAGCTTGTTGAGCAGCAGAAAGCTGAATACGAGCGGCGCGACAAGGAGAAGGCCCAGGAAGGTGCAGGAGGATCCGGCAAGAAACGTCCCGGCCGGGGAGGATGCCACGGCAAGGCCAAGCAGTGGCAAGGATGAAGATGACGAAGACAACGAGGACATGGATGATGACGAGACTGATGAGAAGGAGTTCCAGAAAGCCACGGAGGTCCTGTGCATTGACGGCGGTGCTTCTCTGCATACTTCACACCGCCAGCTCAAACAATGGGTGCGGGAAGTCAATGCGGCAGAACCACCTGTCGAGTCACGCAGGCCTCTGAAATGGTCCAGCACGCCTATCATCTTTGATATTGAGGACCACCCAGATCGCATAACTGCGGTCGGGTGCTTGCCGATGTTGGTTTCACCAACTATCCGCAACCTCAAGGTCACAAAGATGCTAGTTGACGGCGGGGCCGGCTTGAACCTGATCTCCTCCGCAGTGCTCCATAAACTCCAGATCCCTGACAGCGAGCTCGAAGAGACCGGCGCATTTCAAGGAATCAATTCGGGAAGGAGCAAGCCGAAGGGAAAGATCATGTTGCCGGTAACATTTGGCAGCGAGCTGAACTTCAGGACTGAGAGGGTCACTTTTGACGTTGCTGACTTCCCATTGCCTTACAACGGGATACTCGGTCGTCCAGCACTTGCCAAATTCATGGCAGCCTCTCACTATGCATATAACGTACTGAAGATGCCAGGCCCGATAAGCGTCATCTCTGTCCATGGCGACAAGAAGGATGCTCTTATCTGTGCCGACAAGATCTATCGGGAGGCAACAGCCACAACAGATCGCGAATCACTTGCCGCTGAAGCTCCCGGGGGGAAGAAGAAGACCAAGTCCGGCAAGAGTTCTGATGCTCACTCCGGCAAGTGCACCTCTTCGGAGTGCTGCGCTACCGTCGAGGACGCACCATCGAGCTCCACCGGCAAGTGTAAGAAGGCAATGGCAGATCCACCAGAGACCAAGAAGGTGTCTGCCAAGGAGGACGGCACTGGTGGTACCTTCACCATCAGTGCCACGCTCGATCCTAAATAGGAAAGCGCGCTCGTTGCTTTCCTGCGAGCGAACGTCGATGTGTTTGCATGGCAACCGTCTGACATCCCCGGTGTTCCCAGGAAAGTAATCGAGCACCACCTTGCCGTCTGTCCTCATGCGCGGCCCGTCAAGCAGAAAGTCAGGAAAGAAGCAGTGGAGCGCCAAGAATTCATTGCGGAAGAGATCAAGAAGTTGGAAGCAGCAGGCCTTGTCAGAGGAGTGCTCCATCCTACGTGGTTGGCCAATCCTGTTGTCGTGCGCAAGGCCAACGGGAAATGGAGGCTTTGTATTGATTTCACCGATGTCAATAAAGCTTGTCCCAAAGACCCATTTCCCTTGCCGCGCATTGACCAGATCATTGACTCCACAGCCGGATGTGACTTGCTTTCATTTCTTGATGCATACTCAGGATATCATCAGATCTTCATGGCAGAAGAAGATGAGGAGAAAACCGCATTCATTACCCCATGTGGCACGTACTACTTTGTACGGATGACCTTTGGTTTGAAGAATGCTGGTTCAACATTTGCAAGGGTAGTCCATCACGCTTTTGAGCAGCAAATGCACAGAAATGTGGAAGCCTACATGGATGACATAGTGGTCAAGAGCAAGGACAAGGCAACCCTGATCCAGGATTTAGATGAAACATTTGCGAATCTGCGCAAGATCAACCTCAAGATGAACCCCGAGAAGTGTGTGTTTGGAGTCCCTTCCGGCAAGCTTCTCGGGTTCTTTGTGTCCCAGCGGGGGATTGAAGCCAATCCCGACAAAATCAAGGCCATAGAGCAGATTGAAGCACCAAAGCGCGTCAAGGATGTATGAAGGCTTGCCGGTTGCGTGGCCACTCTCAGCAGGTTTATCTCTAGAACTGCTGAGCGCGCCCTGCCGTTTTTCAAAATATTGAAAAAGGCAGGTCCAATGAAATGGACTCCGGAAGCGGAGGCCGCGCTGCAGGACTTGAAGAGATACCTGTCCTCCGCTCCAACACTTGTCGCACCTAGGCCACAAGAGAAGTTGCTGCTGTATATAGCGGCAACCAATCAAGTGGTTAGTGCTGCATTAGCGGCGGAGAGGGAGGCGGATGATGAGCCAACAACCGCGGCAGATGCATCTGGCGACAAGCATGGAGCTTCACCGACAAGCTCTGGTCCGACAAGCTCCGGTCCCGACAAAGATGGATCTACGCAGACACATAAGGAGGTGCAGAAGAGAATGGTGCAGCGCCTAGTTTACTTTGTCAGTTCCCTTTTGCAGGGGGCTAGGTCAAGGTACTCTGGTGTGCAGAAGTTGCTTTTCGGTCTTCTCATGGCCTCGATAAAGCTGCGCCATTACTTCCAAGCACATGAGATCACAGTTGTCACTCGCTTTCCGTTGAAGAGGATACTGCAAAATCCAGAAGCAACAGGCAGGATTGTCGAGTGGGCACTGGAACTGTCAAGCTTTGGCCTCAAGTTTGAAAGCACTTCAACTATCCAAAGCAGAGCATTGGCAGAGTTCATAGCAGAGTGGACGCCAACACCAGATGAAGAGATTCCAGAGACGAGCATCCCCGTCAAGGAGGCAAGCAAAGAGTGGTTGATGTATTTTGATGGTGCTTTCTCGCTGCAAGGCGCCGGTGCGGGCGTGCTGCTTGTCACACCCACCGGAGAGCACCTCAAGTACGTAGTCCAGATGCACTTTCCCAAGGAGCAAGCAACGAACAATACTGCAGAGTATGAAGGCTTGCTTGCCGGTCTCAGGATCGCGGCAGACCTTGGGATTAGGAAGCTCATTGTCAGGGGAGACTCACAGCTTGTCGTCCGCCAAGTAAACAAGAGTTACCAGAGTCCATTGATGGAAGCTTATGTTGATGAAGTGAGAAAGCTAGAAGAGCACTTTGACGGCCTACAGATGGAACATGTTCCAAGAGCCCAGAATGACATTGTTGACGGCCTGTCAAAGTGCTCCGCACTTAAGTTACCTGTGGAACCAGGGATCTTTGTGCTCAAGCTGACTCAACCATCCGTGTGACCATCAACTAGACAGAGCAAGAAGAGAAAGTTGATTTCTGGCGACTACTTTCCGGCAGAGCTTCCCGAAGCCGCGGCCAAGAAGGTCCCCAAGATCAACGCCAAAGATGCTGAGGAGCAGTTTGCTCCGGCAAGTCTCAGTGCTTGTTCCGTCGAAGCAGACGCTCCCGACAAGTTTTGCTCCGGCAAGCTCGCCGGGGGACATCAAGCTCCGGCTGAGCCGTAGGTTCTCGCCGTAGAAGCGGATGTCCCCGCAGCAGCAGATGTGCCTTTAGTCCTTGTTGTCGAGCCGCAAGCTCCAGTATGGGCACAGCAGATTGTCCGTTTCCTTCAGACAGGAGAACTTCCCGAAGGGCAAGAAGAAGCAGAAAAAGTAGCCCGACAGTCAAGTATGTACCAGTTTGTCGACAACATACTGTACAGAAGAAGACTCAACGGTGTGAAATTGAAGTGTATTTGCCAGGAAGACGGACAGAAGCTGTTGGCAGAGATACATGGAGGCATATGTGGTCACCACATTGGCGCAAGAGCACTTGCGGGCAAAGCTTTCCGGCAAGGTTTCTTTTGGCCGACAGCCCTCCAGGATGCAACTGCACAAGTAACCAAGTGTGAAGCGTGCCAGTTCCATTCCAAGCAGATTCACCAGCCAGCTCAAGCTCTCCAGACGATCCCTTTATCTTGGCCATTTTCGATCTGGGGGCTCGATATCCTCGGCCCTTTCCCCCGAGCAGTCGGGGGCTTCGAGTACTTGTACGTCGCAATCGACAAGTTCACGAAGTGGCCGGAAGTGGAACCAGTGAGGAAGGTGACAGCACAGTCAGCAGTCAAGTTCTTCAGGTCGATTGTTTGCCGTTTCGGGATACCTAACAGGATCATCACTAATAACGGCACGCAATTCACGAGCCGCACCTTCATCCAGTATGTCCAAGACCTTGGCGCTAAGGTCTGCTTCGCTTCTATTGCTCATCCGAGAAGCAACGGTCAAGCGGAGAGGGCAAATGCTGAAGTGCTGCGTGGGCTCAAGACCAGAACTTTCGACAGGCTGCGCAGGTGCGGCAGAAACTGGATCGAGGAGCTGCCGGTGGTTCTTTGGTCGATCAGGACGACGCCAAATCGAGCCACTGGCCAGACGCCTTTCGCTCTAGTCTATGGAGCGGAGGCAATTCTCCCCACGGAACTCGTATACGGGTCGCCTCGAGTGCTCGCTTATGATGAGCTTGAGCAAGAGCAGCTGCGACAAGATGACGCGCTGCTCCTCGAGGAGGATCGTCTTCAGGCTGCTGTACGAGCTGCTCGATACCAGCAAGCTTTGCGCCACTACCATAGCCGCAAAGTTAATACCAGAAGCTTCGAGGAAGGCGACCTTGTTCTTCGGCGCGTTCAATCCGCCAAGAATTCCAACAAGTTGACGCCGAAGTGGGAAGGCCCTTACCGGGTGAAACGAGTCACTAGGCCTGGCGTTGTCTGCCTTGAGACCGAAGATGGCATTCCGGTGAGCAACTCCTGGAACATCGAGCATCTTCGTAAGTTTTACCCATAGGGCGCGGTTGCCGGAACCTGTTCCGGCAACCACCTTTTGTACAAGTCTTGCCGCTGTTGCATGTAATCCTTTGTACAAAGCCAGGCGCAGATCCCGTGCATCAGTAAAGCTCATGTGCTTCGCACATCTTGTCAATTTCATGCTTTTTTACTCTACATATGCAAGCTTTATCTGACACTTTGTGCAGCACCTATCCCCGGTAAGCAATAACGAGCCGAAAGGCCCCATATCGTTATTTCCTCTTCTTTCTTTTTCTCAAACAAAGGGAAGGAAGGATCCCTCGCGCACAAGTTTGACGGGGGGGGGGAGAGGGTAATGGTGTGGACCGGGCGTCATTTAAGGAAGATTCGCCTTGCCGGGAAGCAAACGATAGAAAAGCTAAGTTGCCAAAGTCTGAGCAATTAGTTTTTAAATTTTAAGTTATCTTCCTTGAACGACTATGCTTTGTATGAAAAACCTGTGCGCGGAGGAACCAACTCGTAGCTAGATGCGCCCTTACTTTGTTTCGAGCCCGCTCAACAACTTAAGTGTGCCGCAACTAGTCGCGACAAGGTTTCTTGTCGGAGCAGCACCGCCAGCAGGCTGCTGACGTCCCGCACTCAGCGCTCGCGGCTCGGGTGCCTGCGCCGACAAGTTCCCTAAAAGCGTAGGGTAAAAACATACAAAGCAAGAGATCTAGTAAAGGAAATAACATAGTGATCATCATCCAAAATAAAGTTATATTACAAGATAACTTGTCACAGCTCTAACACATTGTTCCTATGACATGACTAGCAGCGACAAGGAAAAAGATAAAGCGGGCGGCCTAGTCTACGCGACCACCCTCAACCCTCCTGATCTCTCTCACCTTGTCCACAATGGGTGCGACAAGGGCCTTGAGCGCTTCCAGATCGGCGTCGGGCGGCAAGGATCGGAGGACGTTGGTGAGGTTGAGGCCTGGGTTGCGGAAATCCACCTTCACCAGCACCGTCTGAAGAACTCCCATGCAAATCTTGCGTGACTCGTCGGCCAGCTGCTTTGGGATCTTCTCCCGAAACCGCTGGAGGGCAGTTGCCATGCCCTTCAAGAACAGGCTGAGCTTGGCGCTGGGTTGGAGATGCTCATCGAAAGGATACCCGAAGTCCTCCATCCCCAGCTACGCCAGCTCCCCGTCGATGACTGCGGTGATGTTCACCAGACCCTCGGTCCAGTGCTCCACCGTCTCCCTGAACGAGTTCTGGGTGACGGCAATGCTCGCCAGCAGCGCCTCGTCGGCCTTGATATTCTCCGACAAGGCCACCTCTCACTCCTTGGCGGCGTCCAGCGTCTGCGCCAGCGTGGCCAGCTTCAGCTCGAGATCCGCGTTGGAGTCCTTGGCGGCGCCGAGCTCCTTGTTCCTCTCCGCGAGAAGACCTTGCAGCTCACCATGGGCAGCAGCATCCTTCTCACGCTCGCGCTTGAGCGCGGCGAGCTCCTCGCCGCTCGTCCGGAGATTGGCCTCCAGCTGCGCCACTTTTACCTCCAACTCTTTCTTGGCGGCATCGGCAGCCGCGGCGGCGCCCTTGCTTCTCGGAGAGCACCGCCAATTGCTTGCTCCCGTGCGGCGAGCTCTTCCTCGTGGCTGTCGAGGTTCACTTTGCGCTGCGCCAATTCTCCCTCCCGCGCAGATAACTTCTCGGCAGCAGGCCGATGTTGTTCTTCTACCTCAGCCTTCGCGAGGAGGAAGGCCTTCTTCTCCTCGGCGACTTGCTCCCACTCCTCCGCCAAACTCTGGAGAGTTTCTTGCCTCAGATCCCGGAGCTCCTCCGCGCGCTTCTCAATATCAACTCCCGCCCTCACGACGAAGCTTCCCGGGAAGCCAACTTGGCTTGTCAGGCGCGGTAGAGCGATGTCAGCTTCCGCAGCAGCCGCTCCTCTTCGGGCTCCTCATTGCTGCTTGGCGCGTTGACCAGTGCTAATCCAGCGGAGGCGAGCACTTCTCCGTCAAAAGATTCTCCCTCGACCGGCGCCCTGGAGCTCGAAGCCCAGGGGAGCTTGATGAAGACGCCGTCACGGGCCTTCAAGTAGGCGCCGGGCTGGGGCTCCTCGGAGTCTGGCTCTGCGGCAACGGCGGGAGGATCGGTGGTCGGTGCAGCGCCTGGCGCTCCTGCGGCCTCGGGGCCGTCAGTACGACCACCGGATCCCTCGCCGGCTTCTATGGCGGCAGCCTTGGCGGCCTCTTCGCCGGCGTGTTCATCAACACCGGCCTCTCCTTCTGTGGCTTCGGTCTCCATCGGCTCTGGGACGATTGGGTCTGAAGAACGAAGAATGGAGAGGAGTCAAGCAAATATGCCAAACAAAGTCAGAAGAACAAAAGTCCAAGGGCAGGTTTTTAGGCAAGTGGATTACCTGTGATGGGATCTGTGGTCACGGTCTCAGCCGCCGGAGGATCGCTGGCGTCTTCCCTTGCCGGAGAACCAGCCCTTGCTAGAGAGTTCTCCCTTGCCGGAGAGCGCTCCCTTGCCGGGGATCCCACCCTTGGCGGCGTAGTCGAAGCAGATGGCGCTTCGGGGGCGGCTTCCGGGCCCTCCTGGTGAGGCTCCTCTACTCCTGCACAAGTCCAACAATCAGGATATCAGCAAGAAAAAAAAATGCACCCATGCGCATCTGACGGTGAGAAGTTATAAACTTACGCTGGGGGCTGCGCTGGGGGCTGCTCTGGGGAGTAGTGGTCAGGTCCGTCAAGGTGGGCTCAGGCACGCCCCCTGCTGACACGGTAGGATCGTCTTCGATGATGATCACCGAAGCCTTGGCCCTCTTCGCCGCTCTCTGGGCCAGCGTCCTGAAAAGGGATGGGTTCGGATCGAAGCAAGTTAGATACAGAACAAAAGCGACAAAATTGAAGAACTGCGAAGACAGCAAGAAAAGCTTACTCTTCTTCTTCGTCATCGGAGCTAAGCGCGGAGAGGTCAAAGTCTGGCTCGCCTCCGATGCGACGTGGCGGAGGAGTAGGCTCCCTTGTCCGCTTGGCGGGGGCGACAGCGATGGACCGGGAAGGTCCCGCTCCAGTTGTCGCAGCGGCGGGAGGCGCTCCCGTGGCAACGGTGCTTGCCGCGGTGGAGCGTGTCGCGCGGCTCGATGACTGTTGACCCGTCTGGCGCCCCGCTGCGTCACCGGCCCTGCGGAGACGCCTTCTTGGTGCAGCCGGGGGCTCCACTTGCGGCAGGCTGTCTGAAGGCTCCGGCTCCTCCTCGCCGGGCTCGCTTGGCTCGGCTTCGGGGCCGGCAAGATCTTCCTCGCCGGCGAACTCCTCGCGCTCGGCAAGGCTTGCCGCCTCTGCTGCCTCTGCCTCCGCCTCAGTGAACCCGAACTCGCCCGCGGCAACTGCTGTCGCAGCCTCTTCTGCCCTAGTGGCGATGTGCTGCAGCTCCGCGTCAGTAGTGTCACGGGTCAGGCTCCTCTGCTCGTCGGCGCGGATCGGTACTTCCTCCAGACTGTCGAAGAACGCCCGCACGACGTCATCCGCCGGCTCTTGCCATGTTGGGGCGATTCCGTGCGAATCGCACAACGGCATCATCGCGCGGATCCGATCAAGTGAAGAGTTATTGCACAAAGGGACGACACTCCTCGGCAACAGAAACAGGTGCTGAGGGTCGCGTTTGAAGACCTCCAGGAGCATTGCATCCAGCTCCAAGACGGTGAAATTGAAGTTGAGGCCCGGGCGCAGCCTCATGATGGCCGCCGAGTTCTTGAACTCCCAGGCAGGCCTCCCTCTCTCCTGCAGGGGGGCGATGCGGCGACGAAGGAAATCTGCGCCGACAGCGCCTACAGTGAGCCCGGCAAGCCTAAGACAGAGGATTCTGGTGACGGCGATCTTCAGCCTGTCATCCTCCGGGGCCACGTTGCTCTAATCGTTGCTGCGTACTATTGGGGCTTGGCGCACAGCGGTGAACGGCTGCGGGTTCTCCTCAACAATCCAACGCCACTCTGCTCTCCACTCCTCCCATTTGCTGCGAAGCTCACCCTCCAGATACGCCTCCTTCTTGCCGACTCTCGAGATCCAGGCGATCCCTCCGGCAAGCGGCTCTCCTCTCTCGACCCGAGGCATGAAGAAGTGGCGGAAAAGGGCTACATTGGGGTGGACTCCGACAAAGTTTTCGCACAAATGTGTGAAAACTACCATCGTAAGGACGGCGTTGGGGGTGAAGTCTAGGAGGCGGAGGCTGTACGTGTTCATGATATCACAGAAGAACTCCGAGAAGGGCGGGCAGAGCCCGCAGTAGAATAAAAGTGTGAAGAACGGGTACCCGGTTGGAGCCAGCTCCGATGCGGTGGCCGGGAGTACCCTCGTGCACGGGTGCGCACGCGTCTCCGTTGACCAGAAAAGGTAGTAATACTCCCTCAGCTCCTTGGCGCCGAGCTGAGGGGGGAAGATGGCCCGCTCCTTCCGCAGCGCCGCGAGCTGCTGCGCCTTGGCCGATTTCACGCCCTTCCCCTTGTCGGCTTTCGGAGCCATGGCGGAAGTGGCAGGGGAGATCGGTGGCGTGGTGGTGCTGGTGGCGACGGGGGGCGGAGCGCTGCTCTCTTTCGGCTTTGAGAAGAAGGGGAGAGCGGCGGAGATTTCTGGACTTGGAGCAACAAACGGCGAAGTGGGGAAACTGCCCCTGTTTCCCCTGCTTATAAAGAGGGAGGGCGCGGACGTTTCGCCCCTCCGAATAAAGAACCCCCCACGATCTCTCCCACGATGCCGCATTCAGCACGTGCCGTTGGGGGAGGGCGCGGTGGCTACAGGGCAAGATTCGGCATTACCCGGGCCTCGCGTGCCCGTGCCCTGTTTTGGGCCTGGCCCAACAGCGCTCGGCACCGTGTGTGGCCTAGGCCCGGGGGCTCCTGTCGGTGTACTAGAGTAGGGGTACCCTAGTACCCCGAACTTGTGCACGGGCAGTTGCAGCGCCCCGCAGCAAGGGCTTGCCGGGTGACCGCCAAGATACTCCGTGGCTCCTCTGGAGCCATTCAAGAACCAAGTGTTCAAGTCAAGAAGATAAGGCCCCGGCAAGGGGAGCTTGCCGGGAAGGCCAACCGAGGCATTTCAAGGAACTTGCCACGACGCGCCACGCGTCCCGGCAAGGCCCGGCGAGCAATAAGCTTCCAGGCGCGACAAGACCACGATCGTGGCAAGACGCTTGCCGGGGCAAGTGGCCACTCTGCGACCACGCTCCAGCGCATCCACCAACGTGTTGCCCTGGGGGCCTCTCCAGGCACGCGTGGCGGAAGGCTGTGCAGCCAGCGGTAAGCGGTGGCATGTGACGCTGACAAGATCGCCATCGTGGCGGACGGTGGTGCCTCTAACGGTCCTTTTCTGCACTGTTTAGGCAAAATAGACGGGCATTTAATGCCTTTGTCCCCTGCCGTCAGGGTTAGGTAGAGTACACTGTACAGGCTATTGTACCAACCACCTCTCTTTTTACATCTTTGCCCTTCTCTGCGTTGCCACCTGTCGGTGACCCCTTGTGCATACAAAAGGAGGCCCATGCGCAACGTAGAGGAGGTTCGGAGGTTTTCGGTTCAGTTCGACTAGCTCAGAAGGCTCGAATCATTTCGAAGCCATAAAACACTTTGCTCTCTAGTGCAAGAACACAAGATAATCAGACAAGCAGCAGTAGGAGTATTATCTCTCCGGAGAGCTCTGAAGCTGGGTAAACTGTTCATGTGCTTCGCCTCGATCTGCTCTTCGTGCGACCTCCGCCCCCCGCCGAACCGAAAGGGGCTCGGTCCGCCGGCCCCATAGGTGTTCGTGGATAAGTTTCCCCGACAGTGATGTTTTTCTGAACATTTTGGTGTCTTATTTGCATTTTTCTGATTTAGTATGAATTAGTTACGAAGTTTTCAAACTGACAGTCAAACGGTCAAAGGGCAAAAGCATAAGAGGAGCAAAGTGACTTGGACAGAACCGGTGACTTTTGGGAATTAGGGGTAAAACAGACGAGTGGGACACAACTAGGGGCATAAATCTAATTATCCCTTTATTTATTTAGCGAGCGATCGCTCGATCGTTCGTTTTAACGGATGAGTTCGTTGTTTACTTTCAATTAACGAACGTTCGTTCGTTGAACTGTTCGCCAGTTTTTCTTTTTCTCGGATTTTTCCGCGATTATTTCTAATCGTGATTTCTGATCCGATTTTCGTTCTAGTATATCTTTTCGCTCGTTTATCGGAATCAGGCGATTCAAGCGCCTAGAGTTTTGTTTCGAAACCCTCTTTCCGTTTAACCAACTCAAACAAGTTTTCGCTTCTATAAAATTTGACTTATGTCCAGATTAGTAAACAAAGCTTATTTCTTTCGCCGTTTATGTTTCGTTGCTTCGTTCGATTTGATTCTTTTTGCAAACCGTCGTTATTAAGTTGAACTTTTTGGTTTGCTCTCTTATTTGAGTTTTACCTATGCATTAGATGAGTGTTTATTGTATGCTTGTTTGTTTGCAATAGAGTACCCGGAGTGCGCCGCTTGCTACTTCGAATCTCTAGGTTTCACAGATCATCAGCAAGGCAAGTAACACTTTGATCGTACCTCTTTAATACCCAGTTTTATTGCATTAGATCAATCATCAAACAATTGCATGATTAGGATCTGATTAATATGTGGGTTTTGGGAAGTAGATGAGGTAGTACCTATTACCTATTTTATTATCAAACCCTTGGGAGTTACTTCTACGGTTGCTTATTATGCCATGCTATGCTAGTAGACGTGGATTGGGTGAGTGTATCCATGACAGATGTGAGATTGATATTTAATGGTTTATTTAAGGTGGCAACTTAAACACACATCTGGGTGGATTGAGGCACCTGGGTATTCCAACGACTGCCTATTTTTCTTTATGGACCGCCACCCAGGCTCAAAGAGATCATGACATTTTTCATGCTAGAAACTTCTGTGTGCAGCCACAAGCTACTATGGGCTCTAGCATAGTTGATTAAGTCGTGTGAACTCTTACAGTGGTAGACTAGTAGATGTAGGGGATGTAGGTTGGTACTGTCTACCTGATCGTAAGGTGCAAACGCTTCTGAAAGACTATGTCTCGGTCATCCGTTTCTCAAACACCATGTAGTGTGATAAATCCAACGGAGGAGATCGAGTCTTGTGGGGAAAAGTGCGCAAACCTCTACAGAGTGTTGAGTATCTATGGTTAGCCATGTCCCCAGTTATGGACGTTTTGAGTATCTAGTACTTGGATTATCATATGAATCTCATCATGTTACTCTTAATTTATTTTGTTGGGTTTAATGATGATGTTTAATTGGGATTGAGAGGATGTCTATCTTCTCAATGTTTAACAACCACCATGATAGTTAAATAAAATTTATTCCTTTGCAGTAGTGAAAAATTGGCTTTATGCAAACACTGTAACCATGGAGCTTTCCACCAGCCATATATGCATGTAGTACATCATATTTCTGTTCATTACTCTCTATGTGTTACATTACCAGCATATTCCATGTGCTGACCCATTTTCGGGCTGCAACGTTCATGTTGCAGACTTTTCAGACGACGAGTAAGGTGCCTTAGGTCGTGGTTCTATACTCAGTGATGCCGTTGGAGTTGATGGACTCACTTATCTTCCAAGCCTTCCGCTGTTATCGTTATTAGATGGCCTTAAGCCATATTTATTGTAATAAGTTCTCTTTTGAGACATTCGATGTAATAAGTGTGTGATTGCTACTCTGTTATAAATCCTTCAAGTACTATGCGTGTCAGCATTGCTGATCCAGGGATGACACTGATGCACAGAGACTTGACCGTCTGAGGTCTGGTCGCTACAAGATGGTATCAGAGCACACGCTGATTGTAGGACACGACCACTAAGCTAAAAGACCTAGATCACTACTCACTCTTCTCATTTCTGACTCCTCATCTTTTCTACTCTTTTAGGATGGCCGATGCAAGGAACAAGTTCACACAACCGGATGAATATACACTCTTTGGACGCCACTTGAAGGAAGTCACTAGATACCTGAACATCGGAGTACCAAGCTTCACCGGGACCTACAATGCCACTTTACCAGAAGAGGAGCGTTGGATGATTCAAGTTCAAGTACCAGGAAGGACGTTCATGCCCGTCACTGAGCCCATAGAGTTTTCCTTTGATGCACCAACCTGGAGTCTAGGAAAGAGCATGGCAGCCCACATCACCATGGGACGCATTGGAGAAGTTTATCAAAAGGATCTCAAGGATACTATCTACCAGATTTGTGGGCGCCGAGATGAGCAATGGGAGATGATCAGCACCAGGAAGGATAGATCAATTGTAGCTTTCATCCAGGAGTTAAACCAGCACATTCGTCGCCAGGAGAACCAGATGTGCGCCGGCATGATAGATCTGAAGAAGGCTATGATCAAGATCACAGAACCGGAGGAAGAACTCAAGTCTACACGCGATGGATATGAGGAGGAAATAACAACACTTGTGGAGAAGAATGATGATCTGAAGAAGAAACTGAAGGTATTCATGGGATTTCCTGCAACTGGAGGAGAAGATGATTGCACTTGTCCAGAGAACTACATCATCATCGACGACACCGACTCGGACCCAGACGATAGCGATGATGACTATGTTGATGAAGCTAGAGCAGATATCATGGAGTCTTCATCGGAGCAGTTTTTCTAGTCGACCACCATAACAGTAGTAGTATTCCCCCATGTATCTAGTATAGTCCGAGCACTTTGTAATGATAGTTAGACCGTTGTATGCCCTTGTTAGAATTGAATAAATTGATTTTTTTTTTGCATTTGTCTCATGTGCATATGGGTAGTGTTTTCCCCCTAGACCCTTTCTATTCTATTTTTTCATCTTTTCTAAACCCTCAGATGCCTTCGAGACGTGACAATGGATTTGCTTTTCCACCGGAGCTCACTCAGTTGATCCAACAGCAGAATGCATTGATGCAGTTGCTAGTCCAGAATCAGAATCAGGGGAACAACAACAACAACCCACCACCTCCACCACCTGTTGATCACTTAACCCGTTTTCTTGACTGAATCCGCCAGTGTTCTCTAGTAGTACCGAGCCGATAGTTGCAGATGATTGGCTCCGCAAGATAGGAAGGGAGTTGACCACTGCAGGATGCACAGATGCGGAAAAGGTGCATTTTGCCGCACATCAGTTGGATGGACCCACAACATCATGGTGGGAGAATTTCACAGCCACGTATCCTATCAACACTATCACATGGGATCAGTTTCAGCAGGCTTTCCGCATTGCCCATGTTTCAGTAGGAGCTATGGCCATGAAGAAGCATGAGTTTCGCAATTTGCGCCAAGGAGGACGGACAGTTGGCCAGTATATGGATGACTTTAGTAAGTTAGCACGTTATGCCCCAGATGACGTTGCTACGGATGCAACTAAGCAGGAGAAGTTTCTGGAAGGACTGAATGATGAGCTGAGCATGCAGTTGATGGTAGCAACCTTCAACAACTACCAGGAGTTGGTAGATCGTGCTCTTATGATTGAAGGGAAGCAGCAGCAGATTGAAAACCGCAAGAGGAAGTATGGACAAGGGAAGTACAATTCTGGAGCTCAGCAGAAGCCATGTTTTACCCCGAAATCCAGAGGACATTTTCAGCATACCCATGGAGGAGGGAGTTTGCACAATCATAATGACCCCAAGAATGGTAATGGGAATGGAGGAAGCAACAGCCAGAACCATACCAACCCATCAACCCCAGCCAAGAGAGACCTGAGCCAAGTCACTTGCTATAAGTGTCAGAAGACTGGACATTATGCCAATGAATGTCCTGAAGCCCAGAATGGAAATGGAAATGGAAGCTCTGGGAAGAAGCCGAACCCTTTCAACAGGGGACAGGTGAACCACGTTAACATGGAGGAGGTTGAAGCCCAGCCAGATGCAGTAATAGGTAAGTTTTTGGTTAAGTCATTTACTGCACTCATTCTTTTTGATACTAGTGCATCACATTCATACATATCAAGGGGATTTTTGGATAAGTATAAATTGCCAACCCAAACCCTTAGGTCACCCATGTTAGTAAACTCGCCAGGAGCAGAGTATATGGCTAGTCTATGGTGTGATCGGTTACCATTAAGGATTGGTAACTACGTGTTCCCCTCAGACCTAATAGTATTGGAATCGCAAGGATTGGATGTGATATTAGGCATGGATTGGTTATCGAAGTATGGAGGGAACATTGAATGCGCCTGTAAGTCGATTTTTCTTACCACCCCAGAAGGAAGAAGGATCAAGTATGTATCCCGGCATGTACCGAAGAGGACTCAAGTAAATTCATTATCAGGAGTTGTGCAGGAGGAAGTACCCATGGTGAAGGATTTCCCTGACGTATTTCCATAGGAGTTGCCAGGCATGCCACTGGATAGAGACACTGAGTTTTTGATTGAGCTTTTGCCAGGCACAGGGCCAATATCTAAGAGACCATACAGGATGCCCGCAAAAGATTTGGAGGAAATTAAGAAGCAGATTAAGGAGTTACTGGATAAAGGCTATATTCGCCCAAGTTCTTTGCCTTGGGGATCGCCAGTGCTTCTAGTGGAGAATAAGGATGGATCATTAAGGATGGTTGTTGATTATCGAGGATTGAATGAAGTGACAATCAAGAACAAGTACCCACTGCCGATGATCAATGATCTGTTTGACCGATTGCATGGAGCTAAGGTATTTTCAAAGATCGATTTGCGATCAGGATACCATCAGTTGATGATTCGAGAGCAGGATATACCCAAGACGGCTTTTACCACCAGGTATGGGTTGTACGAATATACCGTTATGTCATTTGGTCTGACTAACGCACCTGCATATTTCATGAACACGATGAACAAGGTGTTTATGAAGTTTCTGGATAAGTTTGTCGTGGTGTTCATTGATGATATTTTGGTCTTTTCAAAGAATGAAGAAGAGCATAAGGAGCATTTGCGTTTGGTACTTGGGAAGCTCAGAGAACATCAGTTATACGCCAAGTTCAGCAAATGTGAGTTTTGGTTGAAGGAAGTTGGATTCCTCGGACATGTTATATCCGGAGAAGGAATAGCAGTAGACCCCACCAAGGTTGTCACTGTGACAAACTGGGAATCACCCACGTCAGTTGGAGAGATCCGGAGTTTTCTTGGACTCGCAGGATACTACTGGAGGTTCATTGAGAATTTCTCGAAAATTGCGAAGCCCATGATGGAGTTGTTGAAAAAGGATACCATGTTCAAATGGACTGAGGAATGTGAGGCCAGTTTCCAGGAGTTGAAGAAACGTTTGGTTACATCGCCAGTGTTGATTCTGCCAGATCAGCGCAAGGATTATGAGGTGTATTGCGACGATTCACGTCGAGGACTTGGAGCAGTGCTTATGCAGGAGGGAAGAGTTGTTTCGTATGCCTCACAACAGCTTAAACCTCATGAGTTGAATTATGCTACACATGATTTGGAGTTAGCAGCCATAGTGCACACATTGAAGACATGGAGACATTTTCTTATCGGAAATCATTGTGAGGTGTACATGGATCACAAGAGTTTGAAGTATATTTTCACGTAGAAGGAGCTGAATCTCAGGCAAAGGAGATGGTTGGAGCTCATCAAGGATTATGACATGAGATTACATTATCACCCCAGAAAGGCTAACGTAGTAGCTGATGCGTTGAGCCGCAAGAGCCATGTCAACATGCTCATGACCGGAGAGTTACCAATGGAGTTAGCCGAGGATCTTTGTGAACTATGTTTGGAGATAGTTCCGAGAGGCTATGTAGCAGCGTTGGAGATTCAGTCTACTTTAATGGATAAGACCAGAGAAGCTCAGAAGACTGACAAGGAGATTGCCTCCATAAAGGAGAAGTTGAGCAAAGGAAAAGCTAAGGGATTTCGTGAGGATGAGCACGATACCTTATGGTTTGAGGACCGCGTTTATGTGCCTAATGACCCAGAGATCAGGAAGTTGATTCTGCAAGAGGCCCATGATTCACCGTACTCGATTCACCCAGGAAATAACAAGATGTATTTGGAATTGAAGGACACTTTTTGGTGGACCGGAATGAAGAAGGATATTGCGGAGTACGTAGCAGTATGTGATGTATGTCAGAGAGTGAAGGCAGAGCATCAGAAGCCAACAGGTTTGTTACAGCCATTGACGATACCCGAATGGAAGTGGGATAAACTAGGCATGGATTTTATCACGGGATTTCCCAGGACTCGTTCAGGCTATGACTCGATTTGGGTTGTAGTCGATCGTTTGACAAAGTTAGCTCATTTCATCCCCGTGAAGACCACTTACACCAGTGCTAAGTTGGCTAAGATATACATGACCATGATCGTATGTCTGCATGGAGTTCCGAGGAGCATCGTATCAGACAGAGGAATCCAGTTTACCTCGAAGTTCTGGAATCAGTTGCACGAAACTTTGGGTACCAGGCTAGAGTTCAGTACAACCTTTCATCCCCAGACAGATGGATAGACCGAGAGAGTCAATTAGATCTTAGAGGATATGCTGAGAGCTTGTGCGCTAGATTATGGATCTAGTTGGGACGACAATTTGCCATATGCAGAGTTCTCTTACAACAACAGTTATCAATCCAGTTCGAAGATGGCCCCTTTTGAAGCCTTGTACGGAAGGAGGTACAGATGTTGGGGAACGTAGTAATTTCAAAATTTTCCTATGCACACACAAAATCATGGTGATGCATAGCAACGAGAAGGGAGAGTGATGTCCACGTACCCTCGTAGACCGTAAGCGGAAGTGTTATGATAACGCGGTTGATTTAGTCGTACGTCTTCACGATCCAACCGATCCAAGTACCGAACATATGACACCTCCGAGTTCAGCACACGTTCAGCTCGATGACGATCCCCGGACTCCGATCCAGCAGGGTGTCGGGGATGAGTTCCGTCAGCATGACGGCGTGGTGACGATGATGGTGTTCTACCGACGCAGGGCTTCGCCTAAGCACCACAACGATATGACCGAGGTGGAATATGGTGGAGGGGGGCACCGCACATGGCTAAGGAACGATCACGAAGATCGACTTGTGTGTCTAGAGGTGCCCCCCTGCCCCCGTATATAAAGGAGCCAAGGGGGAGGGGGTGGCCGGCCAAGGAGGGGCGCGCCAAGGGGAGTCCTACTCCCACCGGGAGTAGGACTCCTTCTTTCCTAGTCCAACTAGGAGAACGGGGGAAAGGAGGGGAGTGGAGAAGGAAGGGAGAGGGGGGGCACACCCCAAACCCCTTGTCCAATTCGGACTGGGCTTGGGAGGGGCGCGCGCCACCTCCTGGCTCCTTCCCACTAAGGCCCATTAAGGCCCAATACTCTTCCCCGTATTCCCGTAACTCCCCGGTACTCTGAAAAATACCCGAATCACTCGGAACCTTTCCGATGTCCTAATATAGTCGTCCAATATATCGATCTTTACGTCTCGACCATTTCGAGACTCCTCGTCATGTCCCCCATCTCATCCGGGACTCCGAACTTCTTTGGTACATCAAAACTCATAAACTCATAATATAACTGTCATCGAAACCTTAAGCGTGCGGATCCTATGGGTTCGAGAACAATGTAGACATGACCGAGACACGTTTCCGGTCAATAACCAATAGCGGAACCTGGATGCTCATATTGGCTCCTACATATTCTACGAAGATCTTTACCGGTCAAACCGCACAACAACATACGTTGTTCCCTTTGTCATCGGTATGTTACTTGCCCGAGATTCGATCGTCGGTATCTGAATACCTAGTTCAATCTCGTTACCGGCAAGTCTCTTTACTCGTTACGTAATGCATCATTCCGCAACTAACTCATTAGTCACATTGCTTGCAAGGCTTTATAGTGATGTGCATTACCGAGAGGGCCCAGAGATACCTCTCCGACAATCGGAGTGACAAATCCTAATCTCGAAATACGCCAACCCAACATGTACATTTGGAGACACCTGTATAGCTCCTTTATAATCACCCAGTTACGTTGTGATGTTTGGTAGCACACAAAGTGTTCTCCGGTAAACGGGCGTTGCATAATCTCATAGTTATAGGAACATGTATAAGTCATGAAGAAAGCAATAGCAACATACTAAACGATCAAGTGCTAAGCTAACGGAATGGGTCAAGTCAGTAACATCATTCTCCTAATGATGTGATCCCGTTAATCAAATGAGAACTCATGTCTATGGCTAGGAAACACAACCATCTTTGATTAACAAGCTAGTCAAGTAGAGGCATACTAGTGACACTATGTTTGTCTATGTATTCACACATGTATTATGTTTCCAGTTAATACAATTCTAGCATGAATAATAAACATTTATCATGAAATAAGGAAATAAATAATAACTTTATTATTACCCCTAGGGAATATTTCCTTCAGTCTCCTACTTGCACTAGAGTCAATAATCTAGTTCACATCGCCATGTGATTTAACACCAATATTCATATCTGTATATGATTAACACCCATAGTTCACATCGTCATGTGACCAACACCCAAAGGGTTTACTAGAGTCAATAATCTAGTTCACATCTCTATGTGATTAACACCCAAAGAGTACTAAGGTGTGATCATGTTTTGCTCGTGAGAGAAGCTTAGTCAACGGGTTTGTCACATTCAGAGCCGTATGTACTTTGCAAATATTCTATGTCTACAATGCTCTGCGTGGAGCTACTCTAGCTAATTGCTCCCACTTTCAATATGTATCCAGATTGAGACTTAGATTCATCTGGATCGGTGTGAAAGCTTGCACCGATGTAACTCTTTACGACAAACTCTTTTATCACCTCCATAATCGAGAAATATTTCCTTAGTCCTCACTAAGGATATTCTTGACCAATGTCTAGTGATCTACTCCTAGATCACTATTGTACTCCCTTGCCAAATTCAGAGCAAGGTATACAATAGGTCTGGTACATAACATAACATACTTTATAGAACCTATGACTGAGGCATAGGGAATGACTTTCATTCTCTTTTCTATTTTCTGCCGTGGTCGGGATTTGAGTCTTACTCAATTTCACACCTTTGCAACACAAGCAAGAACTCTTTCTTTGACTGTTCCATTTTGAACTATTTCAAAATCTTTCCAAGGTATGTACTCATTGAAAATCTTATCAAGCGTCTTGATCTATCTCAATAGATCTTGATGCTCAATATGTAAGTAGCTTTTACTAAGGTCTTTCTTTTAAAGAACTCCTTTAAAACACTCCTTTATGCTTTGCAGAAAAATTCTACATCATTTCTGATCAACAATATGTCACTCACATATACTAATCAGAAAGGCTGTAGTGCTCCCACTCACTTTATTGTAAATACAGGCTTCACCATAAGTCCATATAAAACTATATGCTTTGATCAACTTATCAAAGCGTATATTCCAACTCCGAGATGCTTGCACCAGTCCATAGATGGATCGCTGGAGCTTGCACATTTTGTTAGCACCTTTAGGATTGACAAAACCTTCTGGTTGGATCATATACAACTCTTCTTTAATAAATCCATTAAGGAATGCAGTTTTGTTTATCCATTTGCCAGATTTATAAAATGTGGCAATCACTAACATGATTTGGACAGACTTAAGCATAGATACGAGTGAGAAATTATCATCGTAGTCAACACCTTGAACTTGTCGAAAACCTTTTGCCACAATTCTAGCTTTGTAGATAGTAACACTACTATCAACGTCCGTCTTCCTATTGAAGATCCATTTATTTTCTATGGCTTGCCGATCATTGGGCAAGTCCACCAAAGTCCAGACTTTGTTCTCATACATGGATCCCATCTCAGATTTCATGGCCTCCAGCCATTTCGCGGAATCTGGGCTCATCATCGCTTCCTCATAGTTTGTAGGTTTATCATGGTCTAGTAACATGACTTCCAGAACAGGATTACCGTACCACTCTGTTGTGGACCGTACTCTAGAAGACCTACAGGGTTCTATAGTAACTTGGTCTGAAGTTTCATGATCATCATCATTAGCTTCCTCACTAATTGGTGTAGAAATCACTGGAACTAATTTCAGTGATGAACTACTTTCCAATTTGGGAGAAGGTACAATTACCTTATCAAGCTCTACTTTCCTCCCACTCACTTCTTTCGAGAGAAACTCGTTCTCTAGAAAGGATCCATCTCAGCAACGAATATCTTGCTTTAGGATCTGTGATAGAAGGTGTACCCAACAATTTCCTTTGGGTATTCTATGAAGACGCACTTCCCCTATTTGGGTTTGAGCTTATTAGGATGAAACTTTTTCACATAAGCATTGCAGCCCCAAACTTTAAGAAACGACAACTTGGGTTTCTTGCTAAACCATAGTTCATATGGTGTCATCTCAACGGGTTTAGATGGTGCCCTTTTAATGTGAATGCAGCTGTCTCTAATGCATAACCCCAAAACAATAGTGGTAAATCAGTAAGAGACATCATAGATCGGACCATATCCAATAAAGTGTGGTTACGACGTTCGGACACACCATTACATTGTGGTGTTCCAGGTGGCGTGAGTTGCGAAACTATTTCACATTGTTTCAAATGAAGACCAAACTCGTAACTCAAATATTTGTCTCCGCGATCAGATCGCAGAAATTTTATTTTTCTTGTTACGATGATTTTTCCACTTCACTCTGAAATTCTTTGAACCTTTCAACTATTTCAGACTTATGTTTCATCAAGTAGATATACCCATATCTGCTCAAATCATCTTGTGAAGGTCAGAAAATAACGATACTTGCCACGAGCATCAATCACTCCTTGGATCGCATACATCGGTATGTATTATTTCCAATAAGTCAGTAGCTTGTTCCATTGTTCCGAAGAACGGAGTTTTAGTCATCTTGCCCAAAAGGCACGGTTCGCAAGCATCAAATGATTCATAACCAAGTGATTCCAAAAATCCATCTTTATGGAGTTTCTTCATGCGCTTTACACCGATATGACCCAAACGGCAGTGCCACAAATAAGTTGCACTATCATTATTAACTTTGCATCTTTTGGCATCAATATTATGAATATGTGTATCACTACGATCGAGATCCAACAAACTATGTTCATTGGGTGTATGACCATCGAAGGTCTTATTCATGTAAACAGAATAACAATTATTCTCTAACTTTAAATGAATAACATTTATTTAGGTTTAACACTAATCCTGAAAGTATAGGGAGTGTGCGATGTTGATCATATCAATCTTGGAACTACTTCCAACACTCATTGTCACTTCCCCTTCAACTAGTCTCTGTTTATTCTATAACTCTTGTTTCGAGTTAGTAATCTTAGCAACCGAACAAGTATCAAATACTTAGGGGCTACTATAAACACTAGTAAGGCACACATCAATAACTTGTATATCAAATATACCCTTGTTCACTTTGCCATCCTTCTTATCCACCAAATATTCAGGGCATTTTCGCTTCGAGTGACCATTTCCTTTGCAGTGTAAGCACTCAGTTTTAGGCTTTGGTCCAGCTTTGGTCTTCTTCACGGGAGTGGCAACTTGTTTGCCATTCTACTCGAAGTTTCCCTTTCTTTTCCTTTGCCCTTTTCTTGAAACTAGTGGTCTTGTCAATCATCAACACTTGATGCTCTTTCTTGATTTCTACCTTCGTCGATTTCAACATCAGGAAGAGCTCGGGAATCATTTTTGTCATCCCTTGCATACTATAGTTCATCACGAAGTTCTAGTAACTTAGTGATGGTGACTAGAGAATTCTGTCAATCATTATCTTATCTGGAAGATTAACTCCCACTTGATTCAAGTGATTGAAGTACCCAGACAATCTGAGCACATGCTCACTTGTTGAGCGATTCTCCTCCATCTTTTAGCTATAGAACTTGTTGGAGACTTCATATCTCTCAACTCGGGTATTTGCTTGAAATATTAACTTCAATTCCTGGAACATCTCATATGGTCCATGACGTTCAAAACGTCTTTGAAGTCCCGATTCTAAGCCGTTAAGCATGGTGCACTAAACTATCAAGTAGTCATCATATTGAGCTAGCTAAACGTCCATAACGTCTGCATCTGCTCCTGCAATAGGTCTGTCACCTAGCGGTGCATTAAGGACATAATTCTTCTATGCAGCACTGAGGATAAACCTCAGATCACGGATCCAATCCGCATCATTGCTACTAACATCTTTCAACACAGTTTTCTCTAGGAACATATCAAAATAAACATATAAAAGCAACAACGCGAGCTATTGATTTACAACATAATTTGCAAAATACTACCAGTACTATGTTCATGATAAATTTAAGTTCAATTAATCATATTACTTAAGAACTCCCACTTAGACAGACATCTCTCTAGTCATCTAAGTGATCACGCGATCCAAATCAACTAAACCATGTCCGATCATCACGTGAGATGGAGTAGTTTTCAATGGTGAACATCACTATGTTGATCATATCTACTATATGATTCACGCTCGACCTTTCGGTCTCCGTGTTCCGAGGCCATATCTGTATATGCTAGGCTCGTCAAGTTTAACCTGAGTATTCCGCGTGTGCAACTGTTTTGCACCCATTGTATTTGAACGTAGAGCCTATCACACCCGATCATCACGTGGTGTCTCAGCACGAAGAACTTTCGCAACGGTGCATACTCAGGGAGAACACTTCTTGATAATTAGTGAGAGATCATCTTAAAATGCTACCGTCAAACAAAACAGAATAAGATGTATAACAGATAAACATCATATGCAATCAAAATATGTGACATGATATGGCCATGATCATCTTGCGCCTTTGATCTCCATCTCCAAAGTACTGTCATGATCTCTATCATCATCGGCACGACACCATGATCTTCATCATCTTGATCTATATCAATGTGTTGTCACATGGTCGTCTCGCCAACTATTGCTCTTGCAACTATTGCTATCGCATAGCGATAAGGTAAAGCAATTATTTGGCACTTGCATCTTTATGCAACAAAGAGGCAACCATAGGGCTTCTGCCAGTTGCCGATAACTTCAACAAAACATGATCATCTCATACAACAACTTATATCTCATCACGTCTTGACCATATCACATCACAACATGCCCTGCAAAAACAAGTTAGACATCCTTGACTTTGTTGTTGCAAATTTTATGTGGCTGCTATGGGCTGAGCAAGAACCGATCTTACCTACATTATAACCACAACGATAGTTCATCAAGTTAGTGCTGTTTTAACCTTCGCAAGGATCGGGCGTAGCCACACTCGGTTCAACTAAAATTGGAGAAACAGACATCCGCTAGTCACCTGTGTGCAAAGCACGGCGGTAAAACTAGTCTCGCGTAAGCGTACGCGTAATGTCGGTCCGGGCCGCTTCATCCAACAATACTGCCGAACCAAAGTATGACATGCTGGTAAGCAGTATAACTTGTATCGCCCACAACTCACTTGTGTTCTACTCATGCATATAACATCAACGCATAAAACCTAGGCTCGGATGCCACTGTTTGGGAATGTAGTAATTTCAAAATTTCCTACGCACGCGCAAGATCATGGTGATGCATAGCAACGAGAGGGGAGAGTGTTGTCCACGTACCCTCGTAGACCGTAAGCAAAAGTGTTATGACAACGCGGTTGATGTAGTCATACGTCTTCACGATCCGACCGATCCAAGTAGCGAACGTACGGCACCTCCGAGGTCAGCACACGTTCAGCTCGATGATGATCCGCGGACTTCGATCCAGCAGGGTGTCGGGGATGAGTTCCGTCAGCACGACGACGTGGTGACGATGATGATGTTCTACCGACGCAGGGCTTCGCCTAAGCACCGCAACGATATGACCGAGGTGGAATGTGGTGGAGGGGGGCACCTCACACGGCTAAGGAACGATCGCGAAGATCAACTTGTGTGTCTAGAGGTGCCCCTTGCCCCCGTATATAAAGGAGCCAAGGGGGAGGGGGTGGCCGGCCAAGGAGGGGCGCGCCAAGGGTAGTCCTTAGGACTCCTTCTTTCCTAGTCCAACTAGGAGAAGGGGGAAAGGAGGGGAGTGGAGAAGGAAGGGAGAGGGGGGCCGCGCCCCAAACCCCTTGTCCAATTCGGACTGGGCTTGGGAGGGGCGCGCGCCACCTCCGGGCTCCTTCCCACTAAGGCCCATTAAGGCCCAATACTCTTCCCCGTATTCCCATAACTCCCTGGTACTCTGAAAAATACCCGAATCACAATGAACCTTTCCGATGTCCGAATATAGTCGTCCAATATATCGATCCTTACGTCTCGACCATTTCGAGACTCCTCATCATGTCCCAGATCTCATCCGGGACTTCGAACTCCTTCGGTACATCAAAACTCATAAACTCATAATATAACTATCATCGAAACCTTAAGCGTGCGGACCCTACGGGTTCGAGAACAATGTAGACATGACCGAGACACGTTTCCGGTCAATAACCAGTAGCGGAACCTGGATGCTCATATTGGCTCCTACATATTCTACGAAGATCTTTATCGGTCAAACCGCACAACAACATATGTTGTTCCCTTTGTCATCGGTATGTTACTTGCCCGAGATTCGATCGTCGGTATCTCAATACCTAGTTCAATCTCGTTACCGACAAATCTCTTTACTCATTAGGTAATGCATCATTCCGCAACTAAGTCATTAGTCACATTGCTTGCAAGGCTTTATAGTGATGTGCATTACCGAGAGGGCCCTGAGATACCTCTCCGACAATCGGAGTGACAAATCCTAATCTCGAAATACGCCAACCCAACATGTACCTTCGGAGACACCTGTAGAGCTCCTTTATAATCACCCAGTTATGTTGTGACGTTTGGTAGCACATAAAGTGTTCCTCCGGTAAACGGGAGTTGCATAATCTCATAGTTATAGGAACATGTATAAGTCATGAAGAAAGCAATAGCAACATACTAAACGATCAAGTGCTAAGCTAACGGAATGTGTCAAGTCAATCACATCATTCTCCCAATGATGTGATCCCGTTAATCAAATGACAACTCATGTCTATGGCTAGGAAACACAACCATCTTTGATCAACAAGCTAGTCAAGTAGAGGCATACTAGTGACACTATGTTTGTCTATGTATTCATACATGTATTATGTTTCCGGTTAATACAATTCTAGCATGAATAATAAACATTTATCATGAAATAAGGAAATAAATAATAACTTTATTATTGCCTCTAGGGCATATTTCCTTCAGCAGAACTCCGTTGTTGTGGGATGAAGTTGGAGACCGCCAGTTGTTTGGACCAGATTTGATTAAGGAGTCTGAACAGAAGGTGAAGTTGATTCGCGATAGGCTCAAGGTAGCCCAGTCCAGGCAGAAGAGCTATGTAGATTCTAAACGCAAGGAGACAGCTTACGAAGTCGGAGACAGAGTTTATCTTCGTGTATCTCCACTTCGAGGAGTTAAGCGCTTTGGAGTTAAGGGAAAGTTAGCGCCACGTTTTGTAGGACCATACAAAGTTTTGGAGCGTATGGGAGAAGTTGATTACAAATTGGAATTGCCCGAAGGATTGTCAGGAGTTCACGATGTGTTCCACGTTTCCCAGTTGAAGAAGTGCCATGCAGAGATGGCTGATATACCGCTGAGAGATACAGTGCCGCTGGAAGTGATTCAGTTGGATAGTGATTTGACCTATGAGGAGAAACCAGTCAAAATTCTCGAATATGCCAGCCGAGTCACCCGCAGCAAGGTTATCAAGTTTTGCAAAGTTCAGTGGAGCCACCACACCGAGGAGGAAGCCACCTGGGAGCGAGAGAAGATCTGCTGAAGCACCACCCTCACCTATTTTCTAGCCAACCCAAATCTCGAGGGCGAGATTCATCTTAAGGGGGGTAGGTTTGTAACATCCCAAATTTTCAATTTGGAATGTTATACAGTAGATCATCATTGCATATCATATTTTATTTGCTTTTGGCCTGAACCAGAAATTCTACGCAACTCAAGGACCCATGGAGAGAGTTGGGGATTTCGTTATTTTCATATTTGAGTTTTTCTCAAATTTTGAAAATAGGATCATTTGATTTTATTTATTTATCTTCAATTATCAATTATAAAAAATGAGAGAGGGAATAAAATGACTTTCCCAAAAATAAAGAAATATTGAGGATTTAATAAAAAATCAAGTAAGATTTTATTTTGGAGTTTTCGCTATTTTATTTGAATTTAGGAAAAACTTCACGTTTTTCAAAACTGCATTTTAGGGCCAAGAAAATGTTCATCTCGTTCCAAAATATTTTATTTAGACGGTGAAAATTTGTTTTGGCATTTTTAGATTTTTATTTATTTTTCTAGGATTTTTCTTAGTTTCGGCGGGATTGTTTAAAAAAAGTACCGCGCGCCCGACTGGGCCGAAGGCCCAGCTGAGCCGGCCCAACCGCCGCCGCCGTCTCCCGCTCCGGATCGGGATCGGAGTCCCGATCGCCACCGCCGCCGAGTCCGGGAGGGCCACGCCGCCACCACCCCCTCCCGCAAGCCACCGCCGCCCCCTCTTTAAATACCGACCCGCCCCCTGGAGCCCCACGGCCGGAGCCGTCGCTGCCGCAAGCCGCCCGCCCCGCTGCCTTGCACCGCTGCTGCCATGAGCCGCCGCCGCCAGGAGCCGCCGCCGCCGCTGCCCGTCGCCGCCGCCAGCCGCCACCCGAAGCCCCGCCGGAGCCGCCGGACTTCGCCGGAGCCCCGACGAGGTAGCCACCCGTCGCCGCCGCGGTTTTCTAAGAAAACCCTAGGTTTTTTATTTTTTTAGATTGGTTTATTTTTTTTCTTCTGGTTTATTTATTTAGCGAGCGTTCGCTTGATCGTTCGTTTTAACGGACGAGTTCACCGTTTAGTTTCAATTAACGAACATTCGTTCATCGAACTGTTCGTCAGTTTTTCTTTTTCTCGGATTTTTCCGCAATTATTTCTGATCGTGATTTCTGATCCTGTTTTCGTTCTAGTATATCTTTTCGCTCGTTTATCGGAATCAGGCGATTCAAGCGCCTAGAGTTTCGTCTCGAAACCCTCTTTCTGTTTAACCAACTCAAACAAGTTTTCGCTTCTGTAAAATTTGACTTAGGTCCAGATTAGTAAACGAAGCTTGTTTCTTTCGCCGTTTGTGTTTTGTTGCTTCGTTCGATTTGATTCTTTTTGCAAACCGGAGTTCTTAAGTTGAACTTTTTGGTTAGCTCTCTTATTTGAGTTTTACCTGTGCATTAGATGAGTGCTTATTGTATGCTTGTTTGTTTGCGATAGAGTACCCGGAGTGCGCCGCTTGCTACTTCGAATCTCTAGGTTTCACGGATCATCAGCAAGGCAAGTAACACTTTGATCATACCTCTTTAGTACCTAGTTTTATTGCATTAGACCAATCCCCAAACAATTGCCTGATTAGGATCTGATTAATATGTGGGTTTTGGGAAGTAGATGAGGTAGTACCTATTACCTGTTTTATTATCAAACCCTTGCGAGTTACTTCTACGTTTGCTTATTATGACATGCTATGCTAGTAGACGTGGATTGGGTGAGTGTATCCATGACAGATGTGAGATTGATATTTAATGGTTTATTTAAGGTGGCAACTTAAACACACATCTGGGTGGATTGAGGCACGTGGGTATTCCAGCAACTGCCTATTTTTCTTTATGGACCGTTACCCAGGCTCAAAGAGATCATGAGATTTTTCATGCTAGAAACTTCTGTGTGCAGCCACAAGCTACTATGGGCTCTAGCATAGTTGATTTAGTCGTGTGAACTCTTACAGTGGTAGACTAGTAGATGTAGGGGATGTAGGTTGGTACTGTCTACCTAATCGTAAGGTGCAAACGCTTCTGAAAGACTATGTCTCGGTCATCCGTTTCTCAAACACCATGTAGTGCGAGAAATCCAACGGAGGAGATCGAGTCTTGTGGGGAAAAGTGCGCAAACGTCTGCAGAGTGTATAAACTAATCATGGTTAGCCGTGTCCCCGGTTATGGATGTTTTGAGTATCTAGTACTTGGATTATCATATTGTAACACCCACGATGCGGCTATATCTCCCACGTGTCGAAGCACGATTTAGAGGCATAACCGCATGGTGGTGTTGCGCAAGAAGGGTCATCTTCACACAATCCCATGTAATGAACAAAAATGGGATAAAGAGTTGGCTTACAATCGCCACTTCACACAATGAACATATAATTCATACATCATTCAGAGTATACACATAGTCCGACTACGGACGAAGCCAAAAGAAAAGAAGATAACCCAACTGCTAGATCCCCGATCGTCCCAACTGGGCTCCACTACTGATCAACATGAAACAAAACATAGCAATGACCAAGATCTTTGTTGAGCTCCCATCTGAGCTCGGTTGCATCACCTGCACTGGTATCATCGGCACCTGCAACTGTGGTGATAGTATCTGGTGAGTCACGAGGACTCAGCAATCTCAAAACCCGCGAGATCAAGACTATTTAAGCTCATGGGTAAGGAAGTGGTAATGAGGTGAGGTTGCAGCAGCGACTAAGCAAGATATAGTGGCTAACATACGCAAATAAGAGCGAGAAGAGAAGCAAAGGAACGGTCGTGAAACTAGCAATGATCAAGAGGTGATCCTGAACTCCTACTTACGTCAAACATAACCCAAAACCGTGTTCACTTCCCGGACTCCGCCGAGAAGAGACCATCATAGCTACACACGCGATTGATGCGTTTTAATTCGGATCTGGTGTCAAGTTCACTACAACCGGACATTAACAAATTCCCATCTGCCACATAATCGCGGGGATGGCTCTCGAAAGTTTATACCCTGCAGGGGTGTCCCAACTTAGCCCATCATAAGCTCTCACGGTCAACGAAGGATATTCCTTCTCCTAGGAAGACCCGATCAGACTCGGAATCCCGGTTTACAAGACATTTCGACAATGGTAAAACAAGACCAGCAAGACCACCCGCTGTGCCGACAAATCCCGATAGGAGTTGCACATATCTCGTTCTCAGGGCACACCGGATAAGCTAAGCGTACAGGTACCGACGTAATCCAAGTTGCCAAGGAATGGTCCCGCACGGTGCTCTAGTTTGGACCAACACTCGGAGGAGCACTGGCCGGGGGGTAAAATAAAGATGACCCTTGAGTCTGCAGAACCCAAAGGAAAAAGGCTTAGGTGGCAAATGTTAAAACCAAGGTTGGGCCTTACTGGAGGAGTTTTATTCAAAGCGAACTGTCAACGGGGTCCCATAAATCACCCAACCGGATAAGGAACGCAAAATCAAGGAACATAACACCGGTATGACGGAAACTAGGGCGGCAAGAGTGGAACAAAACACCAGGCATAAGACCGAGTCTTCCACCCTTACCAAGTATATAGATGCATTAATTAAATAAGAGATATTGTGATATCCCAACATAATCTTGTCCATCATGGAGCAATCTTCAACTTCACCTGCAACTAACAACGCTATAAGAGGGGCTGAACAAAAGCGGGTAACATAGCCAAACAACAGTTTGCTAGGAAGGGTGAAAAAGGTTAGAGGCTGACATGGCAATATGGGAGGCATGTTAAACAAGTGATAGGTAGCGCAGCATAGCGATAGAACGAAGCAACTAGCAAGCAAAGATAGAAGTGGTATCGAGGGTAATGGTCATCTTGCCTGAAATCCCGCAACGAAGAAGAACGAGTCCATGAAGAAGACAAACGAACGTAGTCGAACGAATCCTCACAACTCCGGAGCAAAACCGAAGCTAACGAGAGAAACAAACCGGAAAAAAGCAAACAACATGGTAAACACTAAAGCATAAACATAGCATGATGCACAATCAAGTATGATGCATGTACGGTTTAATGAGGCATGGCATGGCAATATGCACAAACAATACTACAAGTTAAGTGGAGCTCCATATGCAAAGAGTGGCATATTGACGACACACCACATCGAGTTATTTAGTTCACTCTTGTTTAGGTACACAACAATATTAAATGTGGTTAAACATGGCAAGAGGGGGTGAAGCATAATTAAACTACCTATTTAGGCAAGTTTAAATGAGGCCGGAAACAACAAACAACAATTCCGGAAAATCCCCATGTCATTTAGCAATTTAATGCAAACACAATTTTAGCCATTTAAATGTTGTTAACATGATGCAGATGACATAATCAAGGTTTATGCAATTTTTAAGAAAATGTTGACATGAGCATGATACGAGGCATTTGGTCACCATGGCAGAACAAAAGGGGTGCCACGGCAACGATAACGAAAATGGTGCCACGACAACATATCGTTTCCGGTAGCTCATGGAGATACCGATGCAAAAGAAGTGGGCGTGAGCGTGTCATGCAAGGATGGTGGGGTGCTCCCGGATTCTGGGTTCCCACGGGACGGCGGCATGGCAAACGAGGAACGAGCAAAGACAACTCGGACATGGTGCAAACATATGGTACATCTCATACATGCAAGGGCATCTCATCGCGGTCGTCTCGGGTTATACCTTCGAAGCGTGCGTTTCGGGGCGGTTCGAGTTCGGTACGATGTAGAGGAAGTAGTCGTTCACGGGTCGTCGTGGGAAGTAGTTGTACACGTTTCGTAGTTGTTCGGGGTCACGACGATGAACTTGACGTCCACGGAATCTTCGAGGGTCGACGGTAGTGGTACACGGGCCGTAGTGGAAGTAGTCGTTCTCGCGGCGGTAGTAGAACTTGGCGTATCCACGTGTAGGGGTACTTGGCGATCGACGAACGTCGTGGTACTTGTTGGTCCGGGTCTTGGCGTATCCAGGGAACGTCTTGCGAGGCGGTAACAAAGGTGTTCGTCGAGGTACTTAGTGTCCACGGCAACATGCGGAGGAGGTGCACAGACCTGGCCTACTGGAGGCACTTGGAACAGAGAAGCCATCGGGCTGCTGTTCATTGGAAACGAGTTGAACCAAGGGAGGTCAAAGCAGCAGCGGACGAGGGACTCCGGGATGGCATTGAGGTCGAGGATGATGAGCTCGAGGCAGCGCTGGAGCATGGCGGCGCAGCGGCCGGACGAAGCAGGGAGGCGCGATGGAGTTCGTCGTCACGGAGAAGTCGCAGGCGAGGTGCGGGCGTAGCAGAAGAGACGAGGCGGCGCTTGGGGCTCGGGATCGCGGGGAAGGAGCAGCTCCGGTGCTGCGGCGCCGGAGACGGCAGGGACAAGGAGGAGGGAGCGACGCTTGGGGCGGCGTGGGAGGCGAAGGCCCGCGGTGGCGTTTGGGCGAGGAGCTCCTGGTTCATGGCGGCAGAGGAGCTCCAACAGGGCCGAGGCGGCGGCAGGGGAGGACCCCGGTGAAGCGCAGCCTGATCCGGCGGCGGCGGCGGGCTCCGGTGGCTGGCTGGTGGTGCGGAGGCGACATGGCGACTGTGAGCAGAGGAGGCGAGAGGCCATGGGCGAGGGGTGCGAGGGCGATGAGGAGGAGCGAGGTGGGAGGAGGGGATCGAGGAGAAAGGAGGAGAGCGGGGTCGAGCGCTGGCGGCGCTAGAGGGAGGACGAGGGAGAGATGGAGATTGAGCGAAGGTCTCCCTGCGGCTAGGGTTATCGAGCTGGGCGCGGCTGGGCCTTGGGCTTAGAGGCCGGCTGGGTTGCGGGCTCTCTCTCTTTCTCACTCTAATTCTTATTTCCTTTAGCAGAAAACAAATTAGAGAGAAGAAAAAGAAAGAGAGGGTTACGGAAAGAATTTGCGCACGGGGGTAATTTTCCCGGACTCGCAAAAATGCGCTCGTTCCAAGAAAAATAGAAAGGCCATGATTGAAAGATTTAAATTCAAACTCATTTGAATTTAATTCAAATGGGTTTGAACTAGGACTTTATAAAAGGAAGGTCCAAAAATGTTCGGATTTTTTATGGAGCTCCGGAAAATGATGAAAGAAATTTAGGGAAAAGTTTGGAGACCAAACTTGAAGGAGAAAAAGGAACGAAATTATTTTGCAAGTGTGTTTATGGGTGATTCCGAAGAATGGAATACTTTGTTATAGCTCCCTAATAATATTGGGAGGATATGTTATAAAGAGAAAACACCATGTGAATTCCCTCGATTTAAATGGACCGAAGATCCATACGATTTTATTTAGATGAGTTAGAAAGATTAAAGACATAATGACATGATGCCATGCACATCATGCAATGAAGAATGCAACAAGCAAAAACAAATCACACAACGAATCTCGGAAACCCTGGAAGGCATCTGAAGCTCCGGTCTTGGGGCGTTACAACACTCCACCACTACAGGAGGATCTCGTCCCGAGATCTAGCATGGCATCGGAGAGAAACGGAAGAGGAAGAGAGGAGGTAAAACTAAGTTGCTTCTTCGACAAAAGAGTGAAACCACGAACCTTGAGAGATTGAAAAGTTGAAAGAGAGAACACAATGGAGTTGAACAGAATCGAGAGCATTGTGGTAGAAAATAGAAACAAGGAACATCATGTGAACCTTGGAGGTTGCAAAGCTATGAATGACGAGTACAATGGACAAGAAGGAATTGGAACCACTCTGGTTGAAACGAGATAAACAAGGAACAAGGAGGAACAAATTCGGACAGCACTCCGGTTGAAAAGAGATGCAAGACTTGATAAGATGAAAAAGAACTTGAAGAGGTGACGCAACACTCCGGTTAAATGGATAAGCAAGAAAAGAACATGATCCTCACAATTCGCGATGATGAGTGAAGAGAGCAACATCACAATGCCTCCGGAAGAAATGTAAGAATGGAATGGAATGAACAGAGGAAAACTTGATCTTGAAAGAGCACGCTTACAGGAAAAGCTAGAATGGAGTTGTTGGATTAACAACAACGAAAGGATAAGCTTGTTGTGGGCTTATGGAAAACATTTCAAAATTATGAGGTGACAACCGGCCACTAACGAAAACAATTGCTTGCTTGAGATCAACGAAAAGATGAAAACTACTTTCGCCGAGAGGATAGGAGAAAACTTGGATCATTGATAAGAACCACAATACAACATTCCTTAAGGAAGGCTTTAGGTGAAATCTATACCAAGATACTCCAACAAAGAAATTGCTGGGTTGAAAAGATCTCATGATCGAAGGGAAAAATGATGGTTTTTAAAATATCTCATTCTTGACAACTTGTGAATCATGAAACACGAAGGGAAATTATCAAGAATGACCTAACACCATCTCAAAAGATAAGGTAGAAAGAATTGCACTTTGGAATGCAAGATGAAGAATGCTTGAACTCTTCTGGAAAGAATCTCGATGAGCACTTCGAGAAGGAATTAAATCCTTGATGAACCACCATGTAGAGCCTCCATGAAGAACTCCGGTAATAAGAGGATGATAAAAAGAAAGAGAAGTTGAAAACACAAGGTGAAGCCTTGCGATGATTTAGAAGGAGCTACGAAATGAGAAAACATTGAACTCCAGACAAGAAAGATGAATAACTTGGAACTGAGAATTACTTCCTGATGAACAAACTCCGGAAGAAGGAATTAATCACTTGGATGAAACAAGAATAAGAATTATGTCATGTCTATCCTTCACCAATTTAAATTGATGAATGCAACGGATTTGGCATACTACTTATTCTCGTAGAAAGAATTAAGAGAGATATAGCTCAAAACTTGAGAAGGTCTTCACCAACCACCAGTAGGATTGAAACAACAAAAGAATGAATGAATTGATACGATAACAAAGGAAGAGAAATCTTGAACGAACCACCGTAAGAATTGAAAATGAGAGTAGAAAAGGCACAATTCACCGGGAAGAATTGGAAAACGAATGAAGATACTTGAGGGGATTTAGATACATGAGAACGAAGAGATCGTGAACTGATTAGAGGGTATTTGGACGATGCACCGGTAAGATTTGGAGAACGATAGCTACATGCCGAGAATGAAGAATTATGACATGATGGCCTTCGGAGGAAAGAAATGGAAACAACTAATGAAATGCTCCGGATAGGTGAAAAGAATTCTCACAATCAAAACAATTATGAAAGGATTGAATTGAATCCATCGGAGAAGAAAAGAATGAAGAATGATGAACTTGAAACTCCGTTAGTATCTTCTTGAGAATCACCGGATAAAATATTGACGGAAAAGAATGGAGAGACTTCCCATCAATAAAATGGATACCCGATTAAGAAATCTGAGTCCTTGAAGTTAAGGGTGGGAGGGCAGGAAAACAAAGGCAACTTGGGGCAGATGGAATGGATACCGTTGAGAAAACTTAGAATTGATCTTGCGGATGTTGAGATGATCGGATCCACTTGAAGAGAAGCACGCCGGTTAGAAAAAGAATTAACATGACAATCTCGATGATCAAGAAGGATTAGTATTCACATAGCCATATGAGAACAACGTTTAGGAAAGATATGGATTCAACATTTGACTTCGAAGCAACTTGAATACCACAAATAAAACAAAACAAAGGATTTGGCTTGCAGAATAAGCCGGAAACAAACATATGATAGAGATTTACCCAATCCCATATCACGCATCTGTCGGAAAGATATTCTAGGAGCTACTTGAATTCCCACCTATAAAACTCCCGAAACTTTCTGGTTATGCAATCTGGTGTTGGGGATACAGGGGAAGCAATATATATCTCACCGAAAAACTAACAATTCCTACATCCAAGCTGTATCCATCCGTCAACACATAACCAAGAAACCTTCGGAAATCGTGTACCTCAACCTTCGAAAAGCATCCGTTATACGAGCTATGGCAATACTCCCGAACTCCCCAGTACTGGGTGACGTCGAGGTTATCTCACCAACAACTGCATAAAAGAGATTTTCGATGTCGGCAAAACTCAGGTATTCCAGAACTGCAACGATAAAATTATGACGACAACACCTCTGAGGTCAACTCCCCGGGACACTGCCACAACCCCTAAATGTCAGGAGGCACCAAGAATAATGTTCTCGTCATAAGAATATAGAAACGATCCCAATATACCCACGTGATCCTAAAAAAAATAGTGAAATTTGAGGCGAGGAAAGACAAAACATCTACGTCAGGAGGCCTCACCAGAGCGACGAAGGGACTGAGGAGTAAAAAGAATCCTACTCTTCGATATATATAATCCTAAGACTCAAAACATTTTTGTTCTAGACTCAACAACGCCAGCAAACAATCAAGCAGGGGGATCCTAAGTCGGGGATGGCTCTGATTACCAACTTGTAACACCCACGATGCGGCTATATCTCCCACGTGTCGAAGCATGACTTAGAGGCATAACCGCATGGTGGTGTTGTCGCAAGAAGGGTCATCTTCACACAATCCCATGTAATGAACAAGAATGGGATAAAGAGTTGGCTTACAATTGCCACTTCACACAATGAACATATAATTCATACATCATTCAGAGTATACACATAGTCCGACTACGGACGAAGCCAAAAGAAAAGAAGATAACCCAACTGCTAGATCCCCGATCGTCCCAACTGGGCTCCACTACTGATCAACATGAAACGAAACATAGCAATGACCAAGATCTTTGTTGAGCTCCCATCTGAGCTCGGTTGCATCACCTCCACTGGTATCATCGGCACCTGCAACTGTGGTGATAGTATCTGGTGAGTCACGAGGACTCAGCAATCTCAAAACCCGCGAGATCAAGACTATTTAAGCTCATGGGTAAGGAAGTGATAATGAGGTGAGGTTGCAGCAGCGACTAAGCAAGATATGGTGGCTAACATACGCAAATAAGAGCGAGAAGAGCAGCAAAGGAACGGTCGTGAAACTAGCAATGATCAAGAGGTGATCCTGAACTCCTACTTACGTCAAACATAACCCAAAACCATGTTCACTTCCCGGACTCCGTCGAGAAGAGACCATCACGGCTACACACGCGGTTGATGCGTTTTAATTCGGATCTGGTGTCAAGTTCTCTACAACCGGACATTAACAAATTCCCATCTGCCTCATAACCGCGGGCACGGCTCTCGAAAGTTTATACCCTGCAGGGTTGTCCCAACTTAGCCCATCATAAGCTCTCACGGTCAATGAAGGATATTCCTTCTCCCAGGAAGACTCGATCAGACTCGGAATCCCGGTTTACAAGACATTTCGACAATGGTAAAACAAGACCAGCAATACCACCCGTTGTGCTGACAAATCCCGATAGGAGCTGCACATATCTCGTTCTCAGGGCACACCGGATAAGCTAAGCGTACAGGTACCGACGTAATCCAAGTTGCCAAGGAATGGTCCCGCATGGTGCTCTAGTTTGGACCAACACTCGGAGGAGCACTGGCCCGGCGGGAGGGGGGGGGGTTAAAATAAAGATGACCCTTGAGTTTGCAGAACCCAAGGGAAAAAGGCTTAGGTGGCAAATGTTAAAACCAAGGTTGGGCCTTGCTGGACGAGTTTTATTCAAAGCGAACTGTCAAGGGGGTCCCATAAATCACTCAACCGCGTAAGGAACGCAAAATCAAGGAACATAACACCGGTATGACGGAAACTAGGGCGGCAAGAGTGGAACAAAACACCAGGCATAAGGCCGAGTCTTCCACACTTACCAAGTATATAGATGCATTAATTAAATAAGAGATATTGTGATATCCCAACATAATCTTATCCATCATGGAGCAATCTTCAACTTCACCTGCAACTAACAACGCTATAAGAGGGGCTGAACAAAAGCGGGTAACATTGCCAAACAATGGTTTGGTAGGAAGGGTGAAAAGGGTTAGAGGCTGACATGGCAATATGGGAGGCATGGTAAACAAGTGATAGGTAGCGCAGCATAGCGATAGAACGAAGCAACTAGCAAGCAAAGATAGAAGTGATATCGAGGGTAATGGTCATCTTGCCTGAAATCCCGCAAGGAAGAAGAATGAGTCCATGAAGAAGACAAACGAACGTAGTCGAACGAATCCTCACAACTCTGGAACGAAACCGAAGCTAACGAGAGAAACAAACTGGAAAGAAGCAAACAACATGGTAAACACACAAGCATAAACATAGCATGATGCACAATCAAGTATGATGCATGTCCGGTTTAATGAGGCATGGCATGGCAATATGCACAAACAACACTACAAGTTAAGTGATATTAACGACACACCACATCGAGTTATTTAGTTCACTCTCGTTTAGGTACACAACAATATTAAATGTGGTTAAACATGGCAAGAGGGGGTGAAGCATAATTAAACTATCTACTTAGGCAAGTTTAAATGAGGCCGGAAACAACAAACAACAATTCCGGAAAATCCCCATGTCATTTAGCAATTTAATGCAAACACAATTTTAGCCATTTAAATGTTGTTAACATGATGCGGATGACATAATCAAGGTTTATGCAATTTTTAAGAAAATGTTGACATGAGCATGATACGAGGCATTTGGTCACCACGGCGGAACAAAAGGGATGCCACGGCAACGATAACGAAAATGGTGCCACGACAACATATCGTTTCCGGTAGCTCATGGAGATACCGGTGCAAAACAAGTGGGCGTGAACGTGTCATGCAAGGATGGTGGGGTGCTCCCGGATTCCGGGTTCCCACGGGACGGCGGCATGGCAAACGAGGAACGAGCAAAGACAACTCGGACATGGTGAAAACATATGGTACGTCTCATACATGCAAGGGCATCTCATCGCGGTCGTCTCGGGTTATACCTTCGAAGCGTGCGTTTCGGGGAGGTTCGAGTTTGGTATGATGTAGAGGAAGTAGTCGTTCACGGGTCGTCGTGGGAAGTAGTTGTACACGTTTCGTAGTTGTTCGGGGTCACGACGAGGAACTTGACGTCCACAGAATCTTCGAGGGTCGATGGTAGTGGTACACGGGCCGTAGTGGAAGTAGTCGTTCTCGCGGCGGTGGTAGAACTTGGCGTATCCACGTGTAGGGGTACTTGGCGATCGACGGACGTCGTGGTACTTGTTGGTCCAGGTCTTGGCGTATCCAGGGAACGTCTTGCGAGGCGGTAAGAAAGGTGTTCGTCGAGGTACTTGGCGTCCATGGCAACATGCGGAGGAGGTGCACAGATGTGGCCTGCTGGAGGCACTTGGAACAGAGAAGCCATCGGGCTGCTGTTCATTGGAAACGAGTTGAACCAGGGGAGGTCAAAGCAGCAACGGACGAGGGACTCCGGGACGGCATGGAGGTCGAGGATGATGAGCTCGAGGCAGCGCTGGAGCATGGCGGCGCGGCGGCCGGACGACGCAGGGAGGCGCGATGGAGGTCGTCATCGTGGAGAAGTCGCAGGCGAGGTGCGGGCGTAGCAGAGGAGACGAGGCGGCGCTTGGGGCTCGGGGTCGCGGGGAAGGAGTAGCTCTGGTGCTGCGGCGCCGGAGACGGCAGGGACGAGGAGGAGGGAGCGACGCTTGGGGCAGCGTGGGAGGCGAAGGCCGGCGGCAGCGTTTGGGCGAGGAGCTCCTGGTTCATGGCGGCAGAGGAGCTCCAACAGGGCCGAGACGGCGGCAGGGGAGGACCCCGGTGAAGCGTAGCCTGATCCGGCGGCGGCGGCGGGCTCCAATGGCTGGCTGGTGGTGCGGAGGCGACATGGCGGCTTTGAGCAGAGGAGGCGAGAGGCCATGGGCGAGGGGTGCGAGGGCGATGAGGAGGAGCGAGGTGGGAGGAGGGGATCGAGGGGAAAGGAGGAGAGCGGGGTCGAGCGCTGGCGGCGCTGGAGGGAGGACGAGGGAGAGATGGAGATCGAGCGAAGGTCTCCCTGCGGCTAGGGTTATCGAGCTGGGCGCGGCTGGGCCTTGGGCTTAGAGGCCGGCCTGGTTGCGGGCTCTCTCTCTTTCTCACTCTAATTCTTATTTCCTTTAGCAGAAAACAAAGTAGAGAGAAGAAAAAGAAAGAGAGGGTTACGGAAAGAATTTGCGCACGGGGGTAATTTTCCCGGACTCGCAAAAATGCGCTCGTTCCAAGAAAAATAGAAAGGCCATGATTGAAAGATTTAAATTCAAACTCATTTGAATTTAATTCAAATGGGTTTGAACTAGGACTTGCTAAAAGGAAGGTCCAAAAATGTTCGGATTTTTGATGGAGCTCCGGAAAATGATGAAAGAAATTTAGGGCAAAGTTTGGAGACCAAACTTGAAGCAGAAAAAGGAACGAAATTATTTTGCAAGTGTGTTTATGGGTGATTCCGAAGAATGGAATACTTTGTTATAGCTCCCTAATAATATTGGGAGGATATGTTATAAAGAGAAAACACCATGTGAATTCCCTCGATTTAAATGGACCGAAGATCCATACGATTTTATTTAGATGAGTTAGAAAGATTAAAGACATAATGACATGATGCCATGCACATCATGCAATGAAGAATGCAACAAGCAAAAACAAATCACACAACAAATCTCGGAAACCCTGGAAGGCATCTGAAGCTCCGGTCTTGGGGCGTTACACATATGAATCTCATCATGTTAGTCTTAATTTATTTTGTTGGGTTTAATGATGATGTTTAATTGGGATTGTGAGGATGTCTATCTTCTAAATGTTTAACAACCACCATGATAGTTAAATAAAATTTATTCCTTTGCAGTAGGGAAAAATTGGCTTTATGCAAAAACTGTAACCATAGAGCTTTCCACCAGCCATATATGCATGTAGTGTAGCATATTTCTGTTCATTACTCTCTATGTGTTACATTGCCAGCATATTCCATGTGCTGACCCGTTTTCGGGCTTCAACGTTCATGTTGCAGACTTTTCAGACGACGAGTAAGGTGCCTTAGGTCGTGGTTCTATACTCAGTGATGCCGTTGGATTTGATGGACTCACTTATCTTCCAAGCCTTCCACTGTTATCGTTATTAGATGGCCTTAAGCCATATTTATTGTAATAAGTTCTCTTTTGAGACATTCGATGTAATAAGTGTGTGATTGCTACTCTGTTATAAATCCTTCAAGGACTGTGCGTGTCAGCATTACTGATCCAGGGATGACACTGATGGACAGAGACTTGACCGTCTGAGGTCTGGTCGCTACAGCTATGTTTGATGAGAATGCCATATTTGAGAATGTATTTGCTATAATTAGTGTTTGTCCCAAGATTGGGGATGCTATGTTTAATGAAGATGATATTTATAGCCTCCCAGGTTTTGATATGCAAAGTTGTTATGATGATAGCATGCCTCCTACTTATGATGATTGTATTGATGAAAGTGGGTTTGGAAGAGTGTCAACTTTAGGAAGTAATGATCCCACTATTTTGGAGGATGTTTAATCTTATTGTGATGAATATGTAAGTGGATTTGGAGAGGTTATGACTTTATTTAGTGATGATTCCACTATCTTGGAAGAGGTTTCAATTGATTATGATGAGAACAAAGTTGCTACTTATGATGATTATTGTGATGAAACTTATGCTATAAAAAATAGTGATGATTATATTTATAAAACTTGTCATGATTATGATTACCCTTTTTCTGAACATTACTCTTTTAATGTGGAAACAATTTATACTATTCGAGTCTCTTATGACACTCCCACTATTCCGAATGAGAAGAATTTTGCTTATGTGGAGAGTAATAAATTTTCTATGCAAGTAGATCATGAAAAGAATGCTTTAGGTGCTGGTTATATTGTTGAATTCATTCATGATGCTACTGAAAATTATTATGAGGGAGGAACATATGCTTGTAGGAATTGCAATAATATCAAGTTTCCCCTCTATGTGTTGAAAATCTTGAAGCTATGCTTGTTTTACCTTCCTATGCTAGTTGAATATTGTTCCCATAAGTTGTTTGCTCACAAAATCCCTATGCACAGGAAGTGTATTAGGCTTAAATATGCTAGTAATATGCTTCATGATGCTCCCGTTATGTTTCAATTCTTATCTTTTATGTGAGCATCATTGTCATCATCATGCCTAGCTAGAAAGGCATTAAAGAAAATCGCTTGTTGAGAGACAACCCAATATTTACCCCTACTATTTTTGTGTGTTCACATGATTTTGCTACTGTAGTAATCATGTTTTATAGATTTTGTTTCAATAAAGTGCCAAGTAGGACCTTTAGGATAGCTTGCGGTGATAGTTGTTTTGATCCTGCTGAAAATCAGAAACTTTTACACCCAGTAAATTAGTTTTCATAATTCACCAAAACGTGATTTTGATCTGATTCTTTTTGATCTGGCTTGGCAGACAAATTTCTCAGGTTTTCCTAATTCTGTAGGATTTTTGGTGTTCAGAAGTATTCGAGAGTTAGAGATTACTATAGACTGTTCTGTTTTTGACAGATTCTGTTTTCTATGAGTTGTTTTCTTATTTTACTGAATCTATGAGTATTATCGGAGGGTATGAACCATAGAAAAGTTATAATACAGTAGATATTACACCAATATGAATTTAGAATGAGTTCATAGCAGTACCTAAGTGGTGATTTATTTTATTATACTAACGGAGCTTACGAGTTTTCTGTTAAGTTTTGTGTTGTGAACTTTTCAAGTTTTGGGTAAAGATTCGATGGACTATGGAATAAGGAATGGCAAGACCCTAAGCTTGGGGATTCCCAAGGCACCCCAAGGTAATATTTAGGGACAACCAAATCCTAAGCTTGGGGATGCCCCGGATGGCATCCCCTCTTTCGTCTTCGTCCATCGGTAACTTTACTTGGAGCTATATTTTTATTCACCACATGATATGTGTTTTGCTTGGAGTGTCATTTTGTTTTATTTTGTTTTGCTTGCCGTTTGAATAAAATACATTAGATCTGAAATTCTTAAATGAGAGAGAGTCTTCACATAGCTACATAATTATTTAACTACTCATTGATCTTCACTTATATCTTTTTGGAGTAGTTTGTCATTTACTCATGTGCTTCACTTACATCCTATGAGTAAATGGTTGAATGAGTTGAATATCATAAATCTGAAATTATACATGTTTCATATGTTTATCCCATGGGGAATAATGACTTCACTTATAAGAAGTAGAGGTGGTAAATTTATTGGTCATTTGAACAATTCATGAAAGAATATTGAAGGAAGAGGTTTCACATATAAATATACTATCTTAGACATCTTCTATGATTGTAAGCCACATTAATTATATTCAAACCTGAGCAAATTAGTTGAAGTTGGACAAGGAAGACAACATAATGAGTTATTATGGGTATATTTGTATAGAAGTTATATTGTTATAGATCCTCCAACATGTGGTGCTTGCTTTTCAGAATCCTTTGCTAGCCAAAATATCAGTACTAAGCGGGAATACTGCTTGTGCATCCAAATCCCTTGAACCAAGTTTCTTCCATGAGTATCCACCATACCTACCTATATGCAGTATTTACCTTCCGTTCCAAGTAAATTTGCTTGTGCCAAACTCTAAACCTTCAAATAATAATCTGTTTTGTATGCCCGAATCGCTCATGTAGCGACTAGGGGTTGTCAGTATCTTCCAGACTAGGTGGGTTATTCTCACGATTAGTGGACTCCGCTCATCATTCACGAGAATAATGGCTGGTAACTGGGATGCCCAGTCCCATGATCAAAAGATCAAAATCAAATCAAAAATAATTGCAAACAAAACTCCCCCAGGATTGATGTTAGTTGGAGGCACCCGTTGTTTTGGGCAAGCGATGATTGTTGGTGGAAGGGGAGTAAAAACTTCACCATTCTGTTTGGGAACCGCCTATAATGTATGTAGTATGGAAGATATTGGGAACTCTTGGTTGTTATGTTGACAATGAAAGCATACCTCTCAAAATTATTTATCTCTATTTCAAAATCGAGCTCTGGCACCTCTGCAAATCCTTGCTTCTCTCTGCGAAGGGCCTATCTTTTACTTTTATGCAAGAGTCAGTAGTATTCCTTCTCATTCCAATCTACTCTTTAGTTGGCAAGCATCATGTGATGGGGAAAGATCTAAGCATATATGGCCATTCAAATATATTTGATCATGCATTATTATTGTTGACAATTATCTATATGATAAGTAAGTTGGGAGGTGAAAAATTAAGCCCCTATCTTTCTCTGTGTTCGATGGATGCTATTTGTTCTAAAAATATGCTTTGAGTGGTAGCAATCATGGAAGACTATATGATAGTTGAGTATGTGGGATTTGCTAAATCAAAGCTCTTACATAGACCCTTCCTAAAAATAAGATGAATTGCAATTGTTTGATGACCGAGAACATAGTTTTCTAGTTTTCAAGAAAGTTTATGGTCTATGCTTTAACATTTGAATAGCTTGTCACTTGATCATGAGAAGTTTTATGAGATGAGCTACTGTTATGACATATAACGATGCTAGAAAAGGTGATTGAAATTATCATTGATCAAACTTATGCACCTGCTAGCATTCACACTTCATAAATTATTTCTTTTATCATTTACCTACTCGAGGACGAGCAGGAATTAAGCTTGGGGATGCTGATACGTCTCCAACGTATCTATAATTTATGAAGCATTCATGCTATTATATTATCTATTTTGGATGTTTATGGGCTTTATTATACACTTTTATATTATTTTTGGGACTAACCTATTAACCGGAGGCCCAACCCATATTGCTATTTTCTTGCCTATTTCAGTGTTTCGAAGAAAAGGAATATCAAACTGAGTCCAAACGGAATGAAACCTTCGGGAGAGTTATTTTTGGAACAGAAGCAATCCAGGGGACATGGAGTGCACGTAAGGGAAGCAACGAGGAAGCCACGAGGCAGGGAGGCGTGACCCCACCCTCGTGGCTCCCCTGACCGACTTCTTTCGCCAATATATGTCCATAGACCGTAAAAACATCGAGGAGCACAATAGATCGGGAGTTCCGCCACCGCAAGCCTCTGCAGACACCAAAAAACCAACCGGGACCCTGTTCCGGCAACCTGCCGGAGGGAGGATCCCTCACCGGTGGCCATCTTCATCATCCCAGTGCTCTCCATGACGAGGAGGGAGTAGTTCACCCTCAGGGCTGAGGGTATGTACCAGTTGCTATGTGTTTGATCTCTCTCTCTCTTGTGTTCTTGAGGTGATACGATCTTGATGTATCGCGAGCTTTGCTATTATAGTTGGATCTTATGATGTTTCTCCCCCTCTACTCTCTTGTGATGAATTGATTTTTCCCCTTGAAGTTGTCTTGTCGGATTGAGTCTTTAAGGATTTGAGAACACTTGATGTATGTCTTGCCGTGCTTATCTGTGGTGACAATGGGATATTCACGTGATCTACTTGATGTATGTTTTGGTGATCAACTTGCGGGTTCAATGAACTTATGTGTAGGGGTTGGCACACGTTTTCATCTTGACTCTCTGGTAGAAACTTTGGGGCGTTCTTTGAAGTACTTTGTGTTCAATAGATGAATCTGAGATTGTGTGATGCATATCGTATAATCATACCCACGGATACTTGAGGTGACATTTGGAGTATCTAGGTGACATTAGGGTTTTGGTTGATTTGTGTCTTAAAGGTGTTATTCTAGTACGAACTTAATGAAAGATTGAACATAAAGAATAACTTCATGTTATTTTACTATGGACTCTTGAATAGATCGATCAGAAAGGATAACTTTGAGGTGGTTTCGTACCCTACAGTAATCTCTTCGTTTGTTCTCCGCTATTAGTGACTTTGGAGTGACTCTTTGTTGCATGTTGAGGGATTGTTATATGATCCAATTATGTTATTATTGTTGAGAGAACTTGCACTAGTGAAAGTATGAACCCTAGGCCTTGTTTCCTAGCATTGCAATACTGTTTACGCTCACTTTTATCATTAGTTACCTTGCTGTTTTTATATTTTCAGATTACAAATACCTATATCTACCATCCATATTGCACTTGTATCACCATCTCTTCGCCGAACTAGTGCACCTATGCAATTTACCATTGTATTGGGTGTGTTGGGGACACAAGCGACTCTTTGTTATTTGGCTGCAGGGTTGTTAGAGAGAGACCATCTTCATCCTACGCCTCCCATGGATTGATAAACCTTAGGTCATCCACTTGAGGGAAATTTGCTACTATCCTAAAAACCTCTGCACTTGGAGGCCCAACAACGTCTACAAGGAGAAGTTTGCGTAGTAGACATCAGCCTCGTCTCCGCCGACGGTCCCTCCCCCAATGGAAGGCCACGTCGAGAACCAGCCTCATGAATTCTTCATCAGGCTGCGCCGGCTAGTGCGCCGTCGTCTTCGTCTCCCTACTCCATTTGCTCGGGAGATGGAGCTCGACCCGCCGCAGGCCCTCAGATTGCATATGAGGGGCTGTGGGAATAGCGGCACACGGGTTGATGTCGACTTCCCAGCCCCTCATGTCATGTATCTCCGTCGCGGATGGAAGACCTTCGCTCGCATCCACAGCCTGACGGCGGGACTCGTTCTCTACTTCAAACTGATGGAGAACGGCCTACTCTCTGTCAAGGTCTTTGGAGACTTCAGAACTCGCCTAAAGTGCTGCGTGGAGAGCTCCTCTGACAACGAAGACTCTTTCTCGAGCGGGAGTGACGAGGAGGACAGCGATAACAATGACGAGGGTAGCAGGCGGGATGATGACGGGTCCTACTAGGCGTCGGACTCGCTGTCCCGGGGTGGCGCCAGCAGCAGCAGCATCTGCACTGGGCTCCTTCTCCCGGTGGGGCTGGCTCCTTGAACTTCTTGGGGTCGCCTCCTTGGGCGGCTGGCGTGGGAAGGCTGGAGAAGGCAAAGAAGGCGGGTGGCAGGCCGTCAAGTCGGAGTATGACGACACCGACGCCTTCATAGCATATTGGCGGGTCGATAGCCTCATCTTCCAGCTCTTCTCCCAGCACCATCATCACCAGCCCTCTCCTAGGCGGTCGCCGATATGTTCTCTTGGCGCCTTCTGCTGCTCGTACCTCGCCTAGGCGCTCCTTTTGCCGTCTTGACTTCTTGTTCCGTTTCCTGAGAAGAGGGATAAGAAAGGGATTACGGGCACCTTATCTCTTTTTAGCTTGTAAGCCCACGGGCCTTAGTTAAATTTAAAACATGTAATCCCCTTGCTTATGTTTACATTCCGTACGAACTGTACCTATATGGGACGTATTAATGAAAAATGCGGTTTGCCGGGTTCTTTGTGTGTGAGTGAAGCCCATACCAAGGAAAGAATCCTTGTTATCTTTAATATAAACATTATCGCCTGGCAACAGGCCTTGCAATTCCCTTACTTCATTCGACCACACTCACGCTTTTGGCGGAGGCAGGGACGGAGTAGGGTTAGGCCCTATGCTTGCTTCCTTGATACCGCGGCTACAACCAAATTCCGACCCAAGGGAGTAGTTCTTGGGTGCGGGCAAAGGGGAGCATGGTAGCCTAGGAGCAAAACGAGGTTTCATACATCTTAATTTCATACGGAAATGAAAAATAGGGGACGAAGGACTTATCTGAATCTACAGCCCCCCAGGCAACCTTGGGTTGCCAAGGTTGGGTCCTTGTGTCTTCAGCCCCCAGCAAGCTTGGCTTGTCGGGGCCGGAGCGCCGGCTCGTTCTCCTTCTTCCAAACAGCTCATCAAAGATGTCCATGCATCCTGCGAACCAAGGAGGACGAAAAGGAACATAGAGACGCACACTCGACATCTATGCTAGGGGTTAGTCGCGCTAAGCACTATCAACCCTAACCGACGGAGGGACTCAACCTAGCATGCATGCTATAACTTAGGGCGCGAGCGCTTCGTTTATTTATGCTCAAGGTCTGCGCCTGGCTTTGTATAGATGGTTACATGCCTTGCCGGCAAGGCTTGTACAAAAGGGTGGCTGGCCGGGGGGCCCGACAACCACGCCTTATGGGTAAAACTTGTGAAGATGCTCGATGTTCCAGGAGTTGCTCACTGGAACGACATCTTCGGTCTCAGGCAGACTGCGCCGGGCCTGGTGACTCATATTACCCGATAAGGGCCTTTCCCACTTCAGTGTCAACTTGTTGGAATTCTTGGCTGACTGAACGCGCCGAAGAACAAGGTCGCCTTCCTCAAAGCTTCGGGCATGAACCTTGCGGCTATGGTAGCGGCGCAAGGCTTGCTAGTAGCATGTTGCTCTCACAGCCGCCCGAAGACGATCTTTCTCGAGGAGCGTCGCGTCATCTTGCCGCAATCTCTCTTGCTCAAGCTCATCATAAGCGAGTACTTGAGGTGACCCGTATATGAGTTCCGTGGGAGAACTACTTCTGCCCCGTATACCAGGGCAAAGGGCGTCTGGCCGGTGGCTCGATTTGGCGTCGTTCTGATCAACCAAAGAACCGCCGGCAACTCATCAATCCAGCACCTTCCGCTCTTGTGCAGCCTGCCAAAAGTTTTTGTCCTCAGGCCTTGCAGTACTTTAGCATTCGCCCTCTTGGCTTAGCCGTTGCTCCGTGGGTGTGCCACGGAAGCGAATCAGACCTTGCTGCCGAGGTCTTCAATGTATTGCATGAAGGTGTGGCTTGTGAACTGCGTGCCGTTGTCGGTGATGACCCTGTTTGGCACACCGAAATGGCAGACTAGCCCCTTGAAGAATTTGACGGCCGACTGCGCTGTCACCTTCCTCACTGCTTCCACCTCCAGCCACTTTGTGAACTTGTCAATTGCAACGTACAAGTACTCAAAGCCCCCAACAGCGCGGGGGAAAGGGCACAGTATGTCGAGCCCCCAGACCGAGAATGGCTAGGAGAGAGGAATTGTTTGAAGGGCTTGAGCTGGCTGATGAAGCTTCTTTGAATGGAACTGACACGCTTCACACGTGGTTACTAGTGCCGTCGCATCCTGGACGGCAGTGGGCTAGAAGAAACCTTGCAGGAAAGCCTTGCCGGCAAGGGCCCTCAACCCTATGTGGGAGCCACATATGCCTCCATGTATCTCCGCCTACAACTCCAGTCGTTCCTCCCGGGGAATGCACTTCAATTTCACTCTGTTTGGTCTTTTTCTGTATAGAACGTTGTCAACGAACTTGTACAGGGCAGACCGGTGGGCTACTTTGTCTGCTTCTTCCTGCTCCTCAGGAAGCTCCCCTGTTTGGAGGAATCAGACGGTATGTTGTGCCCATGCCGGAGCCTGGGGCTCGACGGGAAGGACTAAAGGCATCTCTTCTGCCGTGGGAACTACTGTCTCTACGGCCAGGGCTTGACGCCCTGCCGGAGTCAGTTGCCCCATGGCAGGCTCAGTGTCCATGGCAACATCTTCGCCAGCTGCTCCAGGGAGCTTGGTGGGAAATTACTTGCTGGGGCCTGATTTCCTCCGCTTGTTTTGCTCTGTTGATGGTTTAATGGATGGTTGAGTCAACCAAAGCACAAAAGTAGCTGGTTCCATAGGTAGTTTGAGGGCAGCACGCTTCGATAGGTAGTCGGTGATGTCGTTCTCCACTCGGGGGACATGCTCTGCCTGTATACCATCAAAGCGCTCCTCAAGCTTCCTCACCTCATCCACGTAGGCTTCCATCAACGGGCTTTGATAATCCTTGTGGACCTGCCTGACGACAAGTTGCGAATCACCCCTGACGATGAGCTTCTTGACCCCGAGGTCTGCCGCGATCCTGAGACCAGCAAGCAATCCCTCGTATTCAGCAGTGTTGTTCGTCAACATCTCGCTGGGAAAGTGCATCTGGATCACGTACTTGAGGTGCTCTCCGGTGGGTGCGACGAGTAGCACACCAAGACCGACGCCTTGTAGCAAAAAATCTCTGTCCAAGTACATAACCCAATTACGACTTGTTTCCTTGCCGGGGAGAGTGGTCTCCTGGATCTCTTCGTCGGGCGTTCAGGTCCACTCTGTAACGAACTGCGCCAAGACTCGGCTCTGGATCATTGAAGTACTTTCGAACTTCAAACCAAAGCTTGACAGCTCCAAGGCCCATTCAACAATCCTCCCCGTTGCATCTAGGTTATGTAGTATCATTTGCAACAGGAGGCGGGTGACGACGATGATCTCGTGTGCTTGGAAGTAATGATGCAGCTTCCTCAAGGCCATAAGGAGGCCGAGGAGCCATTTCTACACACCGGAGTACCTTGACCTAGCCCCCTGCAAGAGGGAGCTGACGAAGTACACCGGGTGCTGCATTATCTTCTTCTTCTGCACCACTTCGCCTAGTTGCGGAGGCCCTATCTTGCCGGCGTCAGACTCTGTCGGCGGCTTTGCCTTGCCGGGACTAGGCCCTGCTGCTGCCACTGCCTCTTTGTCAACCTCCCTCTACGCCACTAGTGCGGCGCTGACAACTTGATTCGTTGCCGCTAGATACAGCAACAGTGGCTCTTGTTGTTTAGGCGCAACTAGTATCAGCGTGGAGGAGAGGTATTTCTTTAAGTCTTGCAGCGCTGTTTCAGCATCCGGGTTCCGCTCCATTGGGCCGGACTTTTTCAAGATTTTGAAAAAGGGAAGGGCACGCTCGGCAGACTTGGAGATGAATCTGCTCATGGCGGCTGAGGGAGTCCCGGATTAGGGGGTGTCCGGATAGCCGAACTATAACCTTTGGCCGGACTCCTGGACTATGAAGATACAAGATTGAAGACTCCGTCCCGTGTCCGGATGGGACTTTCCTTGGCGTGGAAGGCAAGCTTGGCAATACGGATATGTAGATCTCCTACCATTGTAACCGACTCTGTGTAACCCTAACCCTCTCTGGTGCCTATATAAACCGGAGGGTTTTAGTCCGTAGGACGAACAACAATCATACCATAGGCTAGCTTCTAGGGTCTAGCCTCATTGATCTCGTGGTAGATCTACTCTTGTACTACCCATATCATCAATATTAATCAAGCAGGAGTAGGGTTTTACCTCCACCGAGAGGGCCCGAACCTAGGTAAAAACATCATGTCCCTTGTCTCCTGTTACCATCCGCCTAGACGCATAGTTCGGGACCCCCTACCCGAGATCCGCCGGTTTTGACACCGACATTGGTGCTTTCATTGAGAGTTCCTCTGTGCCGTCGCCATCAGGAAGGACGCCTCGTCCCATCTTTAAAGACGGCACCATTGCTAAAGAAGCTTTGGCCATCGGCCAAACTCTCCGACTAGGCGGTTTTCTTATGACCGCCTGTTCGGCCGCCGCCCCGACGATGACTTCTCGGGTCATCGAAAGCAATCTTCACGTTAACTCGGAACTTGCCAAGAAGCTAGATCTGATGGAGCTCTCCTCCTTAAACGAGCTCTTGGATCGCATCGCCGCCCTGGGAGTCGCTACAGACTACGATCAGATTGTGCCTGAAACCGATCTAAGAGAGATTAACTCTCCCCAGGCTACCCACCACGTTGCTGTGGTAGAGGAACAGTACGGCGACCCTTCTTCTATATTAAGGACTAGCTATGTCCGGATTCCCGGCCCCTCCATGCCGGATTCCCGCGGAGGGACGGACGTCGATCAAGTCCTGAACCTAAAGTCAGGCAGTGGGCTGGATTCATTGGACAATATCCAAAAACCCAAGCTTACAAGTTCGGAAACTTTTCGGCCCTTGAGTCTTAGATTGGACAGGGTTCCGAACTTTATTCCACCCACCCACCCAAACATAAGCGATCTACCCCGAATCCGGCAAGAGCCCGCTGAAACAGTACACCATTACTGGGCCAGATTCCTCCTGGTTATGGACAGGATAAAGGACTGCCGCGAGGAAGACGCAATTTCACTTTTCTGCAATAATTGCACAGACAAGGTAATCCTAAATGCCATAAGTCGTCGTGAAATTACACGCTTTGCCGACTTGGCGTCCATAGTACGAAAGTACTGTGCGATGGAGAGCGCCTGGAAAACCGAAACCAAATTTTGGGATAATCCGGCCCCGAATACAACCCTAGTCTGAAATCAAAGGGTGCATCATCGCCAAGCACCTGGGTTAAATACCAAAAAGCAAAAAACCCCTAAAGGGAACGGAACTGTACTGGAGGGATGGCTCAATGGACGCTGCAAAATTCGTAGTACAGAGGGCACCACTCCAACTCATAGCCTTCGAGCATGTTGGATACTACAGCAGGTGGCCAAAAGTGGCAAAGAGCTTCTAGCCCCAAAGAACCAGCCCATCAACACCAGTACGGTATTAACAGTCTTCGAGACTTTCGCATTAAATAATATGCGGAAACGAACACTCCACAGCCTTGCCGAAGTCTACCAAGTAGCAACAATAAATCCATGGAGTGACACGGCTATTACCTTTAACGCCAGTGACGAACCTAAATTCCGAACAGCCCGAGCACCAGCCGCATTGGTCCTCAGTCCAATAGTGGACGACTTTTGCCTTACCAAGGTACTCATGGATGGCGGCAGCGGATTAAACCTCATTTACGAGGAAACCCTTTGAAAAATAGAAATAGACTGGAGTCGCATTGAGCGAAGCAGCACAACCTTTAGAGGAATAATCCCTAGTCGGGAAGCACGCTGCACAAGAAAAATTACACTGGATGTGGTGTTTTGCTCGCCGGACAATTACAGGTCCGTGGAGGTCACGTTCCAAGTGGCCTCGTTCAGCAGCGGATATCACGCTTTATTAGGGCGAGAGGCATTCACAATTTTTCAAGCTATACCCCGTTACGGGTACATGAAGCTCAAAATGCCCAGGCCCAACGGAATCATCACTCTTGCCAGTGATCCGAACATAGCACTCCGCGCCAAAAATAAGACAGCCGCACTGGCCCTCGAGGCACTATCCGAAGCCCTAGCGGCCGAGGAACTCACTGCGCTGCGCTCCACGGTGAACAGGGACGATGTGATACTCGACAAGTGATCCAAGTCAACCTCTTTTAAGCCAGCGGACGAAATAGTCAAATTCCTACTCCATCCAACAGACCCTACAAAGACGGCATCCATTGGGGCACAGTTAAACCCTGACGTAGACACCGCACTACGAGAATTCCTACGGGAAAATTGGGACATTTTTTCCTGGCACCCTTTAGACATGCCAGGAATCCCACGCCGGCTGGCCGAGCACAACCTAAATATCCTAAAAGGATTCAAGCTAGTCAAACAGGCTCTTCGGCGATTTTCCGAACCCAAGAGACAGGCAATGGGAGAGGAGCTAGCTGATGGGGTCATGTACCTAAGGTAGGGTCATGGACCTGATCTAAGTACCTTACCCAAGGACACCCTTAGAAGAGGTCGCCTTCCAGTCGACCAACGAGGGACTCACTCGACTGACTGAAGGACTCGACCACGAAGACTCACTCGACCACGAGGAGGTCAAGAGGCACTCTGCACTGCAACGGCCTGTAATTAAGTAGGCTTTATGATAGTAAAGACACTTTATGTGGGGCGTTATCAGTAACGCCCCAGACTTAACTCACCTTAAACCCTCTCCTACGTGGGCTGGCTGGGGTCCTGGCGCACTCTATATAAGCCACCCCCCTCCACAGGTAGAGGGGTTCGGCACCTTGTAACTCATATACTCATAATCCACTCAACCGCCTCCGGGCTCCGAGACGTAGGGCTTTTACTTCTTCTGAGAAGGGCCTGAACTCGTACATCCCTTGTGTTTACAACCTCTCCATAGCTAGGACCTTGCCTCTCCATACCTACCCCCCACTCTACTGTCAGGCTTAGAACCACGACAGTTGGCGCCCACCGTGGGGCCGGTGTTTTAGCGATTTTGTGGAGAAGTTGCGATTCTTCCGAGTACTTTCATCATGGTGTCTGCTGGAGTTTTGGTCGAGGGTCAAGAGATCCGTCTCGACACTCTCACCTTCATCGGCGACGACTCCGCATGGCTCCAGGAGGCTCCACTCGACGTAGATGCGCTCCCCGTCCGCGGTGCCACGCATTTTCGCGCATGTGTCCGCGGCATTCTGCTGTGGCAACCGTCGACCCAGTATCGGTCGGCTCCTCCATCGTCCACCCTCCCGGCCTCCCGCCAGCGCAAGCGCTCGGGCCGGTCGAGGCTTCAGCGATGGGTGAGGCACGCGGTGGCTCGTCAATCGGCCACCACCCAAGTTGCGACAATCGAGCCCGACGAACCTCTCTACGGCTTGTTGGACCTATCGACTGGCTCCGTAGAGACTGCATCCGAGTGCGGTAGCAGTGATCCAGCAGCGGAAATCTTGATGGTCGACGGGCCCCACAGTCCCCCTGGCTTCGCCCGTGGTGGTGGAGCAGGTGACGGCGGCGACCCTACGCGAGGCTACGAAGAGTACCAACCCGAGCCACTCGACTCTCTGCAAAGAGAGGAACTTCGCCGCAGGAACGAGGATCCCCTGCGTATTCCCATCGCAGGAGAAACCCCCGAGGCTCGTGCCTTGGAGGAGGCGCGTCTGGCCAATTTGGCCGAGCGCACTCGGCTGGAGAACCTTCAGCGAGCACTCGACGAGCGCGCGCGGCAACGAGTTCCCGACAACAGTCGACGTCAACTCTTCCCGCCGACTCAGGTATATCGAACCCCAATTCAGAATTTAGCAGCTGCGACCCGTATAGCAGAGTCCATCCAGCCTTCACAGTCGAAAGCTGGCAGAGGTTTGCTGCAGATCAGAGATCTGCTCCGGGCAGCAGGATATCAGAATTCAGCCGTGTCTCAGTCGCGCAACAGAATTCACAGTCGATCCGGCACTGTGAATACGGTTCAGTCGGCTCATAGCCCCAGATCGCCTCCGCGGCGTGAAGGGCGCGAGAATCGACGAGATCAATATGGCGACAGACTCGACCGAGATGATAGGCGTCGAGTGCCCTATTCCCCTCCGAGGGGTGGGTCTTACGCTCCTCGGCAGCCAGATGATAGGCGTCAGTACAGTACAGGGCGTAGGGTTCCAGTCGACCGCAGAGAACTAGGCTTCGACGCGCGATCCATTATCGTGCAAGGGTTGGTCGACCGGAACAGAGCCCACCGAGGTGGACTCGACAGAGATGTACCCACAAGCAGTCGAGTGCATGTTTCTGGTCCTGAATGTTTCAGCAGAGCTATCAGAGCCGCAGTTATCCCTCCCAATTTCAGGTTGGCAACAGGAGTCAGCAAGTTCACTGGTGAGTCTAAGCCTGAAACTTGGCTTGAAGATTACCGAGTGGCAGTTCAGATTGGTGGTGGGAACGACGAGGTGGCCATGAAGCATTTGCCCCTCATGTTGGAAGGTTCTGCCAGGGCATGGTTGACTCAGTTACCTCCCAGCAGCATTTACACTTGGGAAGATCTCTCCCGAGTGTTCGTCAGAACGTTTGAAGGAACTTGCAAGCGACCAGCTGGGTTGACAGAGTTGCAAGTCTGCGTGCAGAAAACTAATGAGACTCTCAGAGAGTATATTCAGAGGTGGATCACTTTGCACCACACTATGGAGAATGTGTCCGATCATCAGGCAGTCTGCGCCTTCAAAGACGGCGTCAAGAACAGAGAACTGAGTTTGAAGTTTGGTCGAACCGGTGACATGACCTTGAGTCGGATGATGGAGATTGCTACCAAATACGCCAACGGCGAAGAAGAAGACCGACTCCGAAGCGGCAAGCACAAGCCGAGTCAGTCGGAAAAAGGAAACACCAGTCGGAAACAGAAGCGGAAGGCTGAACCGGCAGCTCCTGGAGAGGCTCTGGCCGTGACTCAAGGAAAGTTTAAGGGGAAACCAAAAGGATCCTGGAACCCCAAGAAGGTAAAGGATAAAGAAGGGAACGACGTGATGGATATGCCATGTCACATTCACACGAAGAAAGACGAAGAGGGGAATATCATTTACCCGAAGCTACGTGTACCTCAAATTGAAGATGCCCGGCCCCAAAGGAGTGATCACTGTCACCGGTGATAGGAAAAAGGCAGAAGAGTGCTTTCAGAAGGGCTCCAAGATTGCCGATTCCCAAGTGACAGCGGTCGAGTTCGAGGAATACAAGCAAAACGCAGATCCGAGTGACTTGCTGCGATCAAAGAAACCCGCCACAGAGTCTGCATTCCAGTCGTCTGGTGAGACGAAGCCTGTTCATATTCACCCGACCGACCCCGATGCTGCTCCGACCCGCATCTCCACAACACTCGACCCAAAATAGGAAGAAGCGCTCATCCAGTTCCTCCGTGAGAACTGGGACATTTTTGCATGGAAGCCCGCTGACATGCCAGGTGTTCCCAGGGGACTGGCTGAGCATCGCTTAAGAGTCGACTCATCTGCAAAACCAGTCAAAGAGCATCTTCGGCGGTCCGCCGTCCAGAAGAGAAAAGCCATTGGTGAAGAAGTGGCTCGACTGTTGGCGGCAGGATTTATCCGAGAGATATACCACTCCAAGTGGCTCGCTAATGTCGTCATGGTTCCTAAGAAGGACAAGTCGCTCCGAATGTGCATTGATTTCAAGCACATCAACCGGGCCTGCCCGAAAGATCATTTTCCTCTCCCTCGCATAGATCAAATTGTTGACTCGACCGCGGGATGAGAGAGGTTATCTTTTTTAGATGCTTACTCCGGGTACCACCAGATCCGTCTGTACGGACCCGACGAGGTCAAAACAGCTTTCATCACTCCATTCGGGTGCTTCTGCTATATCACCATGCCATTCGGCCTCAAGAATGCCGGAGCCACATTTATGCGAATGATTCAGAAGTGTCTACTCACTCAAATCAGTCGGAATGTGGAAGCATATATGGATGATATCGTTGTCAAGTCGCGAAAAGGTTCCGACCTGCTCGCTGATCTCGCCGAAACATTTGCCAACCTCAGAAGGTACGATATCAAGCTCAATCCATCAAAGTGCACATTTGGAGTTCCTGGTGGCAAGTTACTCGGTTTTCTCGTTTCCAAACGGGGAATCGACGCTAACCCAGAGAAGATTGGCACTATTCTCCGAATGAAACGCCCTGTGCGAGTGCACGATGTCCAGAAGCTTACTGGATGCTTGGCCGCATTAAGTCGATTCATCTCACGACTCGGTGAAAAGGCATTGCCTCTTTACCGACTGATGAAGAAGACAGACAAGTTCGAGTGGACTCCAGAAGCTGATGCAGCGTTTGCCGAGCTAAAAGCTCTGCTCTCCACCCAGCCGGTGCTTGCTGCTCCAATCAGCAAAGAGCCTCTGTTGCTCTATATCGCAGCCACAGGACAAGTCGTCAGTACTGTGCTAACGGTCGAGCGGGAAGAAGAAGGAAAAGCCCTCAAAGTTCAGCGCCCAGTGTATTATTTGTCTGAAGTCTTGACTCCATCCAAGCAGAGATATCCTCATTATCAGAAGCTTGTATATGGAATATACATGACCACAAAGAAGGTTGCTCATTATTTCTATGATCATTCCATCACAGTCGTCAGCGACGCTCCACTATCAGAGATTTTGCACAACAGGGATGCAACTGGTCGAGTGGCCAAATGGGCGATTGAACTTCTTCCCCTTGATATCAAGTTTGAGGTAAAGAAAGCCATTAAGTCCCAGGCAATAGCAGATTTCCTCGCCGAGTGGATTGAACAACAGCAGCCGACTGAAGTTCACTCGGAGCATTGGACCATGTTCTTTGATGGCTCTAAGATGTTGAATGGTTCCGGTGCTGGGGTTGTCTTGGTTTCCCTCAGAGGAGATAAGCTCAGATATGTGCTCCAGATTCACTTTGATTCCTCCAACAATGAGGCAGAATATGAGGCCCTCTTATATGGGTTGCGCATGGCCATTTCACTCGGCGTCTGTCGCCTGATGGTCTATGGCGACTCGGATTTAGTGGTCAATCAGGTGATGAAAGAGTGGGACGTGAGAAGCCCAGCCATGACTGGATACTGCAGTGCAGTGAGGAAGCTGGAAAAGAAGTTCGAGGGGTTGGAGCTCCATCACATACCCCGACTGAAAAATCAAGCAGCTGATGATCTAGCAAAGATAGGTTCCAAGAGAGAAGCCATTCCGAGTGGTGTGTTCTTGGAGCATATACACACTCCGTCAGTCAAAGAAGATCCTTTCACCGAAGAAACTCCACAGCCCAAGAGTGCCACAGATCCGACTGAAGTTGAAGTCCCAGCGGTGGTCGACTTGATCATGGAGGTTTTGGTGGTCATTCCCGACTGGACGATTCCGTATGTCGCATATATCCTGAGAAAAGAGCTTCCGGAGGATGAGGAAGAGGCTCGACAGATCGTCCGTCGATCTAAGGCCTTTACCGTTATCAAAGGACAATTATACAGAGAAAGCGTGACTGGAGTTGGTCAGAAGTGCATAACACCAGAAGAAGGTCGACTCATCCTCAATGATATTCACTCGGGGACCTGTGGTCATCATGCGTCCTCTTGGACCATCGTGGCCAAAGTATACCGAGCCGGATTTTACTGGCCAAAGGCGAATGAGATGGCAAAAGAAATAGTGGATAAGTGCGAGGGATGTCAATTCTACTCGAATATGTCACACAAACCTGCGTCAGCTCTGAAGACCATCCCACTCGTCTGGCCTTTCGCAGTATGGGGATTGGACATGGTCGGTCCTTTGAGAACAGGACGAAGTGGCTTCACGCATGTACTGGTGGCAGTCGACAAGTTCACCAAGTGGATCGAGGCTAAACCAATCAAGAGCCTTGACACCGGTACTGCTGTTAGCTTCATCAGGGAACTAATATTCAGATATGGAGTCCCACACAGCATCATTACGGATAATGGGTCGAACTTTGACTCAGAGGAATTCAGAGCTTTCTGCAACTCCCAGGGCACACGGGTCGACTACGCTTCAGTCGCCCATCCGCAGTCGAATGGACAAGCAGAGCGAGCTAATGGACTGATTCTTAAGGGATTGAAGCCTCGACTGATGCGTGATCTCAAGCACGCAGCTGGAGCTTGGGTCGACGAACTTCCCTCAGTGCTTTGGGGGCTGCGGACCACACCTAATCGGTCGACCGGAAGAACTCCATTCTTCTTGGTCTACGGAGCTGAAGCAGTCTTGCCGAGTGATCTTCTCCACAATGCTCCTCGAGTTGAAATCTACAACGAAGCAGAGGCTGAACAAGCGCGGCAGGACACAGTCGACCTTTTAGAGGAAGAAAGGGAGATGGCTCTGATCCGCTCGACCATCTACCAACAAGATTTGCGTCGTTTTCATGCCAGAAATGTGAGAGGTCGAGCCTTCCAGGAAGGAGATTTAGTTCTCCGAGTGGATCAGCACAAACCACATAAGCTTGCTCCTTCTTGGGAAGGCCCCTTCATCATCACCAAGGTTCTCCACAATGGGGTGTACCGTCTTTACAACGTCGAGCATAATATCGACGAGCCCCGAGCTTGGAACGCGGAGCTACTCCGCCAATTTTACACTTAAGTTTTATCACTCGGATGAGTTGCAATAAAGGACATTTGTAGTTCATGGACCTCAAAATAATAGTGTCATAGTCCCTCCATACTTTCTGTCACTTTTTATTTTTGTCCACATAAAATTCCCCCTCAGTGGGTGACTTAGCTGCGAATCCGTTTCACCTAAGTTTGTAAAAATCCTACCGAGTGGTGAGCCAGACTCCCACTCGGAGGCTTAGCCGCGAATCCGTTTCGCCTAAGTTTATCAAAATCCTACCGAGTGGTAAGCCAGCCTTCCACTCGGAGGCTTAGCTGCGGTCCAAGGACTCGCCTAAGTTATCAAAATCCTACCGAGTGGTAAGCCAGCCTTCCACTCGGAGGCTTAGCTGCAGTCCAAGGACTCGCCTAAGTTATCAAAATCCTACCGAGTGGAGAGCAACCCTCTCACTCGGGGGCTTAGCTGCAGTCCAAGCACTCGCCTAAGTTATCAAAATCCTGCCGAGTGAAGAGCAACCCTCTCACTCGGGGGCTTAGCTGCAGTCCAAGCACTCGCCTAAGTTATCAAAATCCTACCGAGTGGAGAGCAACCCTCTCACTCGGGGGCTTAGCTGCAGTCCAAGCACTCGCCTAAGTTATCAAAATCCTGCCGAGTGAAGAGCAACCCTCTCACTCGGGGGCTTAGCTGCAGTCCAAGCACTCGCCTAAGTTATCAAAATCCTACCGAGTGGAGAGCAACCCTCTCACTCGGGGGCTTAGCTGCAGCCAAGCGCTCGCCTAAGTTACGAAAATCCTGCCGAGTGAAGAGCAACCCGCTCACTCGGGGGCTTAGCTGCAGCCCTGCGCTCGCCTAAGTTATCAAAATCCTACCGAGTGGAGAGCAACCCTCACACTCGGGGGCTTAGCTGCAGCCCTGCGCTCGCCTAAGTTATGAAAATCCTACCGAGTGAAGAATAACCCTCTCACTCGGGGGCTTAGCTGCAGTCCAAGCGCTCGCCTAAGTTACGAAAATCCTGCCGAGTGAAGAGCAACCCTCTCACTCGGGGGCTTAGCTGCAGCCCTGCGCTCGCCTAAGTTACGAAAATCCTGCCGAGTGAAGAGCAACCCTCTCACTCGGGGGCTTAGCTGCAGTCCAAGCACTCGCCTAAGTTATAAAAATCCTACCGGTTGGAGAGCGACCCTCTCACTCGGAGGCTTAGCTGCAGCCCTGTGCTCGCCTAAGTTATAAAAATCCTGCCGAGTGGAGAGCTACCCTCTCACTCGGGGGCTTAGCTGCAGTCCAAGCACTCGCTTAAGTTATAAAAATCCTACCGAGTGAAGAGTAAAACCTCTCACTCGGGGGCTTAGCCGCAGCCCAGTGCTCGCCTAAGTGGACTAAAGAATAAGTCGATTGCAGTAAAGGCGCCTTGCTTTGAACCTGCAAAAGACATTTCGAGCCGAAGGCAATCGTATTCAAGCACCAAATTCAAGTTTGAATCGACATCTAAAGGAACCGAAAGTGCTCAGGCGTCAAGCCCGTTAAGGTTTGTCGGTTACAATTCCACTCGGCATACCGAGGCAAATTTAAAGCGTCGAGCCAGAAGAAGTTTTTTACCCCTCCTGTGGAGGGCTGGAAGGTGCAACAAATTCATCAAGGTCAATTCCGTCGGCGATCCGAGTGGCAGCTGCAAGGAAAGTTTCCATAAAAGACCTGAAGTCGTGCTTCTTGGTATTGGCCACCTGAAGGGCCGCCAGCTTCTCCTCTCGCGCATCTTTGCAGTGGACTCGGGCCAGACACAGAGCGACATCTGCACCACACCGAGCCGAGGACTTCTTCCACTCCTGCACTCGACCAGGAATCGTGTTCAAGCGGGCCATTAGCGACTCAAGATCATTCTGAAGTGTCTCCTCAGGCCAGAGCGTCGAGTCGATGCGCGATGTGGCGGCCTTTAGCTTTGCGAGATAGTCCACGACAGCTGCAACACGGGACTCCAGTCGGAAAACTTCCATGGCAACTTCGTCGTTCACCGGAGAATTGACGGGGTCGAGGTTTGGCTCCAGCCGGCTAGTTTCTTCTTCAAAGTTTTGACAAAATTCTGCAAGGGTGATCACTAAGTCAAGGGGATGGTCGAATGGAAAAATCACGATTGGAAACGTCTGCCAAGCATAGAGGTTTACCTTCAAGCATAAGAAACAGCTTCTTGGCAAGTCCACTCAGGAAGGCCTCCAGATCAGTTTTCTTCCCAGTCAATTTGCTGACTTGGTCAGTCAGGGCAGCTTTATCAGTTTTCAGTCGACTGATCTCCTTGTTGGCAATCCCAAGAGCAGCTTTCAGATTGGTATTGTCTTGTTCAAGCTTGGTGACTGAAGCTAACTTCTCGTCAGCAAGCTTGATCTTCTCAGCTAGCTCAAGGTCTTTCTTCTGTTGGGCCTCCCTTACCTTACCTGCAAGTTACAGCAAGATCAGATTTTGAAACAAGCAAGGAGAAAAGCAGTCGTCAGGGTCTCACCAAACATACCTTCGGTCTCCTCCTTTGCCTTTGTCAGCTTCTCCTGAACCAGCTTTAAGCTCAGCTCGACTTGAGTATGCTTGTGTTCCAGCTCTGAGTAGCGAGCCACAAGATCACAAGAGTCCTGCGAAGAACCAATCGACTAAATGTCAAATATAATTCACTTCCGAGTGAAAAAGGGAAAAACACACGTTTCTAAGACTACAGCCGAATACAAGCATTCGACCGTAGTCTCGGGGACTACACCCAGTGGGTGCACTCAGCGTGCCCCCACTAATCCTGTTGAAGACAAAGTCGACCAGTCGACCTCAAAAAAAAAGGTGCGAGATGCATTCTCTAAGACTGTGATCAACTGCAAGCAGTGGACCACAGTCTCGGGGACTACACCCAGTGGGTGCACTCAGCGTGCCCCCACCGGTTCGTGAAATGCAGTCGACCACAGTCTCGGGGACTACACCCAGTGGGTGCACTCAGTGTGCCCCCACCGGTTCGTGAAATCCAGTCGACCAGTCGACTGACAGAAAGATTGACATTATAAAGCCTAAGGCCGACTGCCAGCAGTCGACCTTAGCCTTGGGGACTACACCCAGCGGGTGCACTCAGCGTGCCCCCGCTACTACGGAGCTCAATCGACAAACACCCAGTGGGTGACTACTATAAATTCCGGAAAAGAAAAGTTTTTGGCAGCATATCCAACAGAACAAACGGTGGTCGACTGACCTGAACATTGCTTTGGAGGGCAGAACTGGCGTCATAAGCTGCCTGGCTCGCGTCCCGGATGGTCTTCAGCTGCTCCATCATGAGTCCCGCCTGGCGTATCGCCTCCTTCGCTGCGCCAGCTTGGTCCTCTGGGACGTGGTGCGTCGTGAAGAGGGAGGGCTGCTGAGCACTCGTCAGTGGATTTGTGTCACATCCCTAGTCTGGTATGACTTAGACTAGCTAGCCATTTGTGCATCATATTTAAATTTCATTTAAATTTGAAATGAGGATTGGTGGAACCCTCAGAATCATTTTTGAAAATGACCCAAATAAAAACTTCTCCAAAAGGGTCCAAGAAAATGCTCATGTTGCCCTCTGAAAATATTGGACAAAGATAAAAATCAAAACAATATTTTTAGGAGCTCATGGATATTTATTTTGGCCATTTGGATTAATTCGATAAATATTTGCATTGGAAATATATTTCTATATATATGAAATATGGTCCAAAAATTATGCCATTTATAAAGGAGCTCTGGAATAATATATCTAGCTCCTGCAAAAATTGGCATAAGGTAATAAATTTATTTAGTATTTTATTAAATCAAAACAATGTAAGAAAAATTAGAAAACAAAAATAAAAAAAGAAGGAGGGGCTTACCTGGGGCTTCCCCCCTGTGCAGCCCAGCCGCAGCAGGCTGGCCCAGCCAGCAGGCGGCCCAGCCCACCTGGCCCCCCCCTCCTCTGTCGTCTTCCTCCCCAACAGGGGGACGGCGCGTGCCCGGCGCGTGCGCGCGCCACCGCGCCACGCCACCTCCCTCCCTGCTTGCCTGGAGCCTCCTCGTCGCCCTGGGACGCCGGACGACGCCACGCAGCCCCCCCCGTACCCTCTCACTCTCCCCCCCGATTCTTCCTCTCCTCTCCCTCGCTCTCTCTCTCCCGTGTCCGAACGCGTCGGTCGCCGCCGTTCGCCATAGCCATCGCCACCGCTTCCCCCTCTCCTTTTAACTGCCCGCGCGCCGTAGCACCGTTCCCCACCACGGCCGAAGCTTCTCGCCGCCGTCCATGTCGCCGTCGCCGTCTCGGCCCGTCTCCGCCCAAACCAAGTATCCCTTCGCACTCCTGGTGCCACGAGGGTGCCGCCGAGCCCCTCAGGTGGCCTCCCCGTTCCCCGCAGCCCGTTCTCGCTCGAAGCCGAGCTCCGGCCGCCGCCGCGAGCCTTGCTCCGGCGAGCTCCGGCCTTCCCCGCTCATCCCACCTGTCCCACCAGATGCGCGAGAGCCCGGGCTACGCCCCGATGCTCTCCAACGCCGCCCCCGTGGCCTGTTTCGCGGACGCCGCCGCGTCCAGAGGTCGCCGCCGACGACCTCGCCGGCCTGACGAGTGGGCCCCGTCGGTAGGTGATTAGCTTAGTGCTAATCACCGTTAGCTAACCCCCCTGACACTGACATGTGGGCCCCGGTGCCCCCTAACCTTTTAATTAAGTTAATTTAACCCCTGTTTAACCCCCTGTCACTGACGTGTGGGCCCCACACGTCAGGTTTGACCCGGACCAGCTCAGTTGACTGCTGACGTCATGCTTACTCAATGCTGACGCAATATATAATTTCTGGATTTAAATTAAATCAGGAAATTCCAGAAATTGCTTTAAACTTCAAAAATTCATATCAATTCAACCGTAGCTCAGATTAAAATAATTTATATATGAAAAATTATCAGAAAAATGCAACCTTTCCATCTGTACTAGTTTCATGCATGAAAAACCAACTTATACATGCTGAATATGGGAAAACACATTATGGCATATATAAGAGACTTAATTTAGTAATGCATTTGAACCTTGGTTCAAATGGACTTCAAACCAAATGTTACTAGTTGCATTAGCTCAAACATCATCACATCTACATGCCATGTTCATGCATCATATTGTTGCATATGATTGTGTATTGATTGCCGGCACCGTTCCTTCTCGATAAGTCCTGCTCCGGAGACCGTTCCAGAGTACCTGTCTGTGAAGCAGTGCCTCCTCTGTTGATTTACCAGGCAAGCAAACCCCCTTGTTCATTTCGATAAAACCCTACTCTCTCGCTCCTGCTCTCAGTTATTGCATTAGGACAACAACGGTTCATCTGCTACTTTGTGCTGCGGTAGTTGAACCCATTCCTCTGCATGACCTGTCATTGCCACAGTAAATAGTTGAAACCCACTAGCATGTGTAGGAGTTGATTGAAGCCACTGATGTGTTCCTACCATGCTATGCCTGCTATTGCTTAGAGTTGTGTCAGGTATGGTTCATTGGGAATGAATTGGAGTGTTACGATATGTTCTGATGCTGAGAGTGAAGTGTGTGTGAACACGATTTGGTAAAGGTAGCGGTGAGAGGCTATGTAGGAGTACATGGTGGGTTGTCTCACTCGAACCGTCCTTAAGCACTGAGTTCTGTGTATGTTGTCCAATGACTCGATACTACCACACATTGGGTTCCGGTAACTCGACCCCTCTCGACTTATTAACCAACTTGGTCTCTGTCCAGGAGTCGCAACTAGTTTCTGGTGTTTGTAGGTAGTGCTATTTTTCTACCAAGTGGCACCCGGCAGGGTGGGCTCGGGACAGACTAGGCACACGTGGCACGGTGTACCGAGTGGCACCCGGTTGGTGGGCTCGGGAACCCTGCTCACATCGTTTGGGGCCGTGAGTGACACCCCGGCCGGATCTCCTTGCGGATGTGTCAGGACCCCGACTCAATGCCACATCGATCTAGCATGTAACACCTCATATCACTTTGCGGCCTCACGCACGGTATTCCCACGGGTGTCGCCTTACCTTTGCCCGGGACCGTTTGCGCCTTTTGGCACACGTATATGACAGTGTCGCTAGCATCCATATGATAAGGAGCCCGGGCTGACATGGCTAGTCGTAAACCCAAAGCGGCACAGACTTACAGGGACAGGCATCCATGACCCAGCATCGAACGTGTCGGTCATCAGCGAGTGAATCCAGGCTGTAGCACTGGGCTAGCAGGACTCCGGTGAACCGGGCTGTAGCGGGCTAACAGGACTCCGGTATTCACCGCGTGACATTTCCCCGAAGGGACAGACACAGGAACGAAGAAGGACACATGCCGGCCAGCCTAAGTGTTCCGGAGCAGTAGCAAGCTACCATGGCTCGGTGGAAACACTAGGAGACATTTCCCGGTAAGAGAGGCTACTAAAGATAAACAACTAGATGGTCAGATCCCACACATACCAAGCATTTCAATAACATACACACAATATGCTCGATATGTGCAAATACAACATGGCATCACAACATGACTCTACGACTCAAGTAATCTATTCAATAGGCTCCGAGGAGCGAGATATTACAAACATGGGTCTCATGACCCAACATCAGAGCATACAAATCAAAGCACAAGCGGAAGCTATCATGTCTGAGTACAGACATCTATAAATGAAAAAGGCTGAGAAGCCTGACTATCTATCAGATCCTGCCGAGGGCACAAGATCGTAGCTGAGGTATCAAGCTAAACGTCGAAGTCCACGCGGAACTACTAGTGAGACTGAAGTCTCTCTGCAAAAACATAAAATAGGCAAACGTGAGTACAAATGTACCCAGCAAGACTTACATCAGAACTATCTACATATGCATCATTATCAACAAAGGGATGGTGGGGTTTAACTGCAGCAAGCCAGCTTTGACTCGGTGGCTATCCTGAACTACGACTGCAAGTAACTTTTTGAGGTGGCGCACACGAGTCCACATATTCACCATATCAATACACCACTATGGATCCGCTCCCGTCTCCCTACGAGAACGCCATCCATAGCACTCACGCTTATCTTGCGTATTTTAGAGTATCCACTTTCACTTGTCTATGAACTGATATAAGCAACCCAGAAGTCCTTTTCCGCGGACACGGCTATTCGAATAGATATAGTTAACCCTGCAGGGGTGTACTTCTTCACACACGCTCTCACCACTTACCGCCGTTTACACGACATGTACTCGGCAACCTTCAAGCGGAAGCCCAACGTGGGTGTCGGCCACGACCTACCTAATCACTCAAGTCTCTAGTCCAGGTTTATCGCCTATTCGGGTTCCATCCATGAGGAGATCCGGCCGGAGTTTCGCTCACAGCCCCAAACGATGTGAACAGGGTTCCCGAGACACCAAACGGGCGCCCGGTTACACCGGCCACGTGCCTACCGCATCACAGCCCACCCCTACGGTCAGCGCTGCCACGGCCTCCAGCATACTACAAACACCAGAAACTACTTGCAACTCCTGGACAGAGGACAAGGGTGATCAAGAAGCCGAGAGGGTCCATTGGTTTCGGGCCCAATGCGTGGTAGTAGCTGAATCATGGATCACAAACACAGAACTCAGTTCCTGAGGACGGCTGCAATGAGACAACCCACCATGTACTCCTACATGGCCTCTCACCGCTACCTTTACCAAATCGTGTTCACACACTTAGCTCACACACAGTAGGACATGTTCACACGCCTCTGATTCATCCCCGATGAATCAGACCTGACTCAACTCTAAGCAGTAGCAGGCATGACAAACAACATGAATGAGTAGGCACAACAGGGCTCAAACAACTCCTACTCATGCTAGTGGGTTTCATCTAATTACTGTGGAATGACAGGTCATGCAGAGGATAAAGGGGTTCAGCTACCGCAGCAAGTAACAGATGAATCGTGTTGTCCTAATGCAGTAAAAGAGAGCAGGAGCGAGAGAGTAGGATTGTATCGGAATGAACAAGGGGGTTTTGCTTGCCTGGCACTTCTGAAGATAACATTGAGTCTTCATCAGTGTCAACGATCACATCATCGGTATCACGTCTATCGAGAGGGGACAAATACCGGCAACACAGAAGGAAACACAATCAATGCAATGCACAATATGATGCATGATCATGACATGGCAAAATGAATGTGTTTTGGGCTAATGCAACTAGCAACCAGATTAAATGAAGTTGGTTTGAATACAAGATTCAAATTCAAACTCCATATGTGATTATTTAAATGCCCTTTAATTGATTTGTGCTAAACAGCAGCTATAAGTTGTTCTAACATGCATGAAAATGGTACAGATGGATTCCTTGAATTTTTCTGATAATTTTTCATATATAAATTATTTAATTTGGAGTTACGGTTAATTTTCTATGATTTATGGAAGTTTTAGGCATTTTCTGGAATTTATAAATCATTTAGGATTTATTTAAATTCCAGAACAAATACTGCGTCAGCATGACGTAATAGTGACGTCAGCAGGGTCAACCGAGCGCCCCAGGTCAAACCTGACGTGTGGGGTCCACACGTCAGTGACACAGGGACTAATCCCGCGTTGACCCGGGCTGGTTAGCTTTGACTAAGCCCTGGGGCCCACTTGTCAGCGTCAGTAGGTGGGGGGGTTAGTGACTAATTAACTAAGCCACGTCGACTTCGCCGGAGTTCGGCCGGCGACGACCAAAACTGCGGCGGGAGCTCGCCGGAGTGGCGCTGCGAGGGGTTTTGGGCCAAGCCAAGGGCACCAGAGGGTAGCCCGTGCCCGTGCGCATCTAGGGGGGCCATCGGGAGGTGCGGGGGTGGCCGGAGCTCGCCGGAGTGGGGGCCGCAGCGGCTGCCGGAGCTCGGGTTTGGGCGGAGCGAGGTTACGGGGCGCTAGGGGGCTGGCTGAGGGGCTATGCGGACTCCTGGGGCAGCTAGGAGCACGCTAGGCTCGTCGGACTGGCCGCAGCAGCACGTCAGTGCCATGCCCGGCGTCCATGGCGGACGGCGGCGCTCGGGAATGTGGCCGGGGTGCTACGGCACGGAAACGAACAAAATGGAGGAGGGGAAACGGAGTGGAGCTCACAGGGATCGCGCAGGGAGGGTCAGCGAGCTCGGGGGCGCGCCGGAGTGGCCGAATTCGACGGAGAAGATCCTCGGCGGCCGGCGAGGGGGAAAACGTCGGGGGCGGCGTTCCGGGGCTCTTCTGGTCGCGTGAGACGACGAGGAGGACGAGGGAGGACTTGCGGAGCTCTGGGAGGCGTCGGGGAGGCGAGAGGAGCACGGTGGCTGCGGCAATCGGCGTCGGTGGCGGCGGTGGTTCTCGGGTGAGAGGGAGAGAGAGCAGGGGAAGAAGGGGAGGGCGAGGGAGAGTGAGAGCGGTGCGGGGCAGCTGCGTGGCTTCGTCCGGGGCATCGAGGGAGTCCGGGGGAAGCAGGAGGTGGCCAGCAGGGGGGGAGGTGGCGCGCGCGCGTGCCGGCGAGCGTCGGGCACACGCCCTCGTCCTCCTGTCCAGGGAGGAAAACGACAGGGAGGCTGTGGTGGTGGGCTGGGCCAGCGGGAGGAGCTGGGCCGGGCAGGTAAGCAGGTAAGTGGCCCAGGTGGCCGTCTCCCTTTTTATTTTTGCTCTGTTTTATTTTTTAATCATTGTTTTCTATTTGTTTCAATCTGTTTTGATTTAGTTCAAACACTAAATCATTTTATTTCTTCCAATAATTTTTGCAGGGACTGAAAGTAATATTCTAGAGCCCCTCACAAAATATCAGAATTATTGAAGCATTAAAAATATATATAACATATATTTGCTCCAACTCAAATACAATATAAATTAGTTCAAAGATCCAAAATGACATGGAAAAATGTGCATCATCTCTGGTTACTGTTTCCAGCATTTTTCCAAAGATGAAGAACATTTTTGAAAGCCACTTGGGTTGACTGAAAATATTTTAGGTGAACCTGGTGAATTCTTAAAATGCTAGGGTTTGGACAATCCCCATTTCAGGTTTAAATGAAATTTAAACATGATGCAACACTCTAATGCATGCACTAGGCATTGTCAGAACTAGGGATGTGACAACTCACCCCCACTAAACAAGAATCTCGTCTCGAGATTCAAGCGTAGGGTAGGATGAAGGGAAAACGCAAACTAGTACAATCTTCACGATCCAGGTTGCACTTCAAATGAACGTTGATTTGAACACCATCTTTGTCTTGTCGTCTTGCTTTGAGAACTTCAGCTAATCATGACAAGAAGAGGAAAGGAAAACTCTAGAAGGATCGGTCTCCTCGAAGATCGAACAACTTAGGATCAACTCATGGTTTGAGACATGGAAATATCTCTCAAGCTGAGAGACGAAGCACACCTTTAGAGGAATGGAGTGGAACAGATGACGAAGGTTCACTAGGTAGACAACGATTTCACACCTAAAAAGGTGGTAAACGATTATCAATGTAGCGAGGAGTTGAGTTGCCATGATACCACAGCGAGGCACCTTAGGGACGGTGACTCGTAGAAATATCCCCTTAAGTGGCAAAAAGAATTACCTTTGATTCAAAGATCATTTAGACTCTCTAAACCAGCCTAAGGCAATTCACGAGCGATCATTTGGAGGGGGTCGGTAGAATGGCATACTCGGACTTGGATGATGTGGATTACCTTGTTGAAGACAACGTAATGGATGAATTTGCTTACCACCGGAAATGGAAGAGACCCATGTAGAATGGCACATTGGCGGTGCAAGCTGGGAACAAAATGCAAATGCTGGGAATGATTCTGGTAACTGGGGAAGAACCCAACAATAGAGAGTGAATTCACTGTTTGAGAAGGTTATAGCATAACCGAGGAAATCTGGGGCAATCCCAGCTAGTGCCGATGATAAGACGTAGCGCTTGTGCGTGCTCTCAAGAACTTGAGCATTTCCACAATCATCAAGGTTTTACCAACATCCGTGTCAAGGGTGCTGACAACACAACATACTACCATGATGAATAGCGATGGACGATGCAGATGCGAAGGAGGATAACACTTTCTCAGATTTCACCTTAGCGAGGCCAAGCAAATAAAATCTGGATGATCGACCGAGAGACATTTAGCACTCCGCTTCTAATGTTCTCCTTGATGTGCTAGTATAACCCATTCATAGATATGGTTTGATATCTAAAACATCAAGTAAAAGGTCGGACTTCGGGAACACAAAAATCCATAGGGGCAACTAGGGAGTAAATCCTACGAAATCCCTAGGGGGGGGTGGCCAACTTCTTCAATCAAGATACTACAATAATAGGTCTTCCGGCTGGGTGTGTTGGCCATGACATCCACTTTATCGGTTATCGCGAGACCAATATTATAGTTCTTGGGAAATGTTCCAAACCATCATATCTGCCTGAGATTCAGATCTGGTTGGTGTCAGGATATTCCAGACTCATCGAGTCTAGGAAGAAAAACGAAAGTTTGCAACACAAATCGACGAAATGACGTTGCGGGATTCTCGGGAGATGAACTACGATAGCAAGCTCCAAAACATGAGCTGGTTCTGCTACAAACATGTGAACACGTTGTCCCAGACAAGCATGACCACGTGGTAGTCTTATAATAAAACACTACCAAGTTCAGGAGGGGGAACCATCAACGAGGGTATCGAAGTTCTTTCATAAGTCCGGATTAGCTCTTATGAAGGAACTCCTTCTCCTTGAACAAATCAATCAGTGGCTTGGTGTGCTAGGGATACATATAGATTGAAGGTTGCAAGTCTTCAAACCACAGCATTCTTCGCACGTGTGCATGACTGATTTGGAATGATTCCAAAGAAAGCAACATTGACTTTCTCGAATCCACGGCGGCAACTTGCATCAGATGCACATGAATTAAAGGAAGTCACTACCTTCATCCAAACATATGCTTCATGAGCTAGCATGAACAAATGCTTTCAAAAGTTTCCAACACTAGCTTAATGTTCAGCAAAATTATGGAGAAGACAAGGATGTTGTCAATGGGCTCAACAACAATTCATCTGGGTTTCCTTTTAAAAGGAATTCCATAGTTAAGTGAACAAGTGATAGCATTGGTCAGACCTAAAGATATAATGGTGTATGCTCGAGGGATCAACCACGAATAAGACAACATTACGAGCATCGTTGGTACTGATTTGATTTGACGATAGCCCACACTCAAATCAAAGGATTGATAAGACAATAGGTCCAGCAACTGATCACAAGGACCAATCGATGAAGATATCATCTTTCTTCAACACACACTACACAAGAATATCCCTTTGGAACGAACTAAGTCAGGCAAGCTTTTATCTTCCAACTCTCCAAGTTGTTGTCTAGCTTAACCAACTAGCTCAGGGATATCTAACACCGATTCTTGGAGAGAAGGTGGTTCACAAGAAACCAACTTGATCACGAACTCAACATAGCGGTCAGGTGACAACCCGGTAACACCTCCAAGAAGATATTTGGAAAGTCACGAACCACCGGTATGTTACTAAGCTCGAGAACAATCTTGCTTTTGAGGGCAAGACGATATGATCAAATGAGTGAGGACTTGACAAGATCCTAACTCATCAATCGAAGGGTGCACCGAAATAAGGACTAGGTAGCACGATCAGTCTTAGAAGGATGATTCGAAAACCAACATACTAAGAATGAAATTATTATCCTTTAACTACCAAGCAACAGAGTTGCTAGCAGTATTGATTTCACACATCACAATTCATTTGTCGGTATTCCGGTTGCATCAACACGAGGGCCGAGGAATGAACAGTGATGGCAAGAAGTATCACTGTACCAAGAGTTCATGGGATGGTGTGCAATTCCTATAACAATCTCGATATAAAATATGTAATACTCCAAGGTAGAGCAGAACCAAAAGCTGGATTGGCATTTGATCTGCGGAATACAACTACTTTGACCCAATCCTAGATATGGAAGAGGTACTGGAGTTTGTTTCTCCTAGTCATTCCGGAATAGAATGGCTTGACAGACCACAAGAGTCATAGGCATCGATGAACGAACGCACGCATACTCTTGACTATCAATTGATAGACGAGGGTCAGAATGCAACTAAAGAAAACAACTCAAAGGAACATATAACTTTCTGAGTTGTGGATGCATAGATTAGTATGTCGAACCAAGTTCAACATATTTCTTCCGGATAACCCATGCAGAAAGGTAGAACTGGCAGAGTCACGATTTATGAATGGAGAACTCCTCAAGAGTACTCTAATTGTGATTTTTTTGATCCAATAAACATCTGCCATAAGTAGTTCATGGTATTTGGAAGAAGAAGATACCACGGACTTCAAGGACTATCGCAAAGGTTACTAATATCCTAAAGGCACTAGCAATTACTATCAACATGAAGTAAGTAGAGTGAATCTCGGGTTCAAAGCCCAAGGAGTAGAATACCTACTACTAAGTAGCATCACAGGATGCTTTCGAGAATAAAGGCCAGAATCATCACACTGGGAACACAAATCATGGCTAAATTACTAGATGATCCCCTAAGACACCTAGGGTCATAATAATATCTCCAACATATATGTCAAGGTAACGGAAGTACCTCAACTCACTGATTAGTGTGGTTAATCTGGCCCATGGGAACATTGAAACGGGAAGAAAGGATTTGCAAATGCATCAGACTACTTAGAAACCTGGGATGACTCGGACAGCATAACGGCTGTAAATGCTCAGAAAAGATTTGAGACATTCACAAAAATGGTGGCATAACCACTCAGAAGCACAATATCAAGGTTTCGAGATCAACAATTAACATACAGAGTAGTAGGAACTGAACTGAGGCTTAAATCCAACAAACTTATAAGTCTACTGATTAGTAACACGTGATCCTAATAGAAAGAAGAGATAGCCTAGTTCTTAATCCCCGCAGGAAAGATAAGATGACTCAGATCAGAAGGGCATGAGGTATAAGGAGTAAAAAGAGCCTTACGTTCCATCCCACAATCAATTCCCTTATATAACTAAAGAATTTCTAGACTCAACTTCGACCAGTTTGGCTTGGTAATCCTACAGGCAGTCAAGCTCTGATACCAACGCTGTCAGGACCCCGACTCAATGCCACATCGATCTAGCATGTAACACCTCATATCACTTTGCGGCCTCACGCACGGTATTCCCACGGGTGTCGCCTTACCTTTGCCCGGGACCGTTTGCGCCTTTTGGCACACGTATATGACAGTGTCGCTAGCATCCATATGATAAGGAGCCCGGGCTGACATGGCTAGTCGTAAACCCAAAGCGGCACAGACTTACAGGGACAGGCATCCATGACCCAGCATCGAACGTGTCGGTCATCAGCGAGTGAATCCAGGCTGTAGCACTGGGCTAGCAGGACTCCGGTGAACCGGGCTGTAGCGGGCTAACAGGACTCCGGTATTCACCGCGTGACATTTCCCCGAAGGGACAGACACAGGAACGAAGAAGGACACATGCCGGCCAGCCTAAGTGTTCCGGAGCAGTAGCAAGCTACCATGGCTCGGTGGAAACACTAGGAGACATTTCCCGGTAAGAGAGGCTACTAAAGATAAACAACTAGATGGTCAGATCCCACACATACCAAGCATTTCAATAACATACACACAATATGCTCGATATGTGCAAATACAACATGGCATCACAACATGACTCTACGACTCAAGTATTTATTCAATAGGCTCCGAGGAGCGAGATATTACAAACATGGGTCTCATGACCCAACATCAGAGCATACAAATCAAAGCACAAGCGGAAGCTATCATGTCTGAGTACAGACATCTATAAATGAAAAAGGCTGAGAAGCCTGACTATCTATCAGATCCTGCCGAGGGCACAAGATCGTAGCTGAGGTATCAAGCTAAACGTCGAAGACCACGCGGAAATACTAGTGAGACTGAAGTCTCTCTGCAAAAACATAAAATAGGCAAACGTGAGTACAAATGTACCCAGCAAGACTTACATCAGAACTATCTACATATGCATCATTATCAACAAAGGGGATGGTGGGGTTTAACTGCAGCAAGCCAGCTTTGACTCGGTGGCTATCCTGAACTACGACTGCAAGTAACTTTTTGAGGTGGCGCACACGAGTCCACATATTCACCATATCAATACACCACTATGGATCCGCTCCCGTCTCCCTACGAGAACGCCATCCATAGCACTCACGCTTATCTTGCGTATTTTAGAGTATCCACTTTCACTTGTCTATGAACTGATATAAGCAACCCAGAAGTCCTTTTCCGCGGACACGGCTATTCGAATAGATTAGGTTAACCCTGCAGGGGTGTACTTCTTCACACACGCTCTCACCACTTACCGCCGTTTACACGACATGTACTCGGCAACCTTCAAGCGGAAGCCCAACGTGGGTGTCGGCCACGACCTACCTAAACACTCAAGTCTCTAGTCCAGGTTTATCGCCTATTCGGGTTCCATCCATGAGGAGATCCGGCCGGAGTTTCGCTCACAGCCCCAAACGATGTGAACAGGGTTCCGTGACACCAAACGGGCGCCCGGTTTACCCGGCCACGTGCCTACCGCATCACAGCCCACCCCTACGGTCAGCGCTGCCACGGCCTCCAGCATACTACAAACACCAGAAACTACTTGCAACTCCTGGACAGAGGACAAGGGTGATCAAGAAGCCGAGAGGGTCCATTGGTTTCGGGCCCAATGCGTGGTAGTAGCTGAATCATGGATCACAAACACAGAACTCAGTTCCTGAGGACGGCTGCAATGAGACAACCCACCATGTACTCCTACATGGCCTCTCACCGCTACCTTTACCAAATCGTGTTCACACACTTAGCTCACACACAGTAGGACATGTTCACACGCCTCTGATTCATCCCCGATGAATCAGACCTGACTCAACTCTAAGCAGTAGCAGGCATGACAAACAACATGAATGAGTAGGCACAACAGGGCTCAAACAACTCCTACTCATGCTAGTGGGTTTCATCTAATTACTGTGGAATGACAGGTCATGCAGAGGATAAAGGGGTTCAGCTACCGCAGCAAGTAACAGATGAATCGATGTTGTCCTAATGCAGTAAAAGAGAGCAGGAGCGAGAGAGTAGGATTGTATCGGAATGAACAAGGGGGTTTTGCTTGCCTGGCACTTCTGAAGATAACATTGAGTCTTCATCAGTGTCAACGATCACATCATCGGTATCACGTCTATCGAGAGGGGACAAATACCGGCAACACAGAAGGAAACACAATCAATGCAATGCACAATATGATGCATGATCATGACATGGCAAAATGAATGTGTTTTGGGCTAATGCAACTAGCAACAGATTAAATGAAGTTGGTTTGAATACAAGATTCAAATTCAAACTCCATATGTGATTATTTAAATGCCATTTAATTGATTTGTGCTAAACAGCAGCTATAAGTTGTTCTAACATGCATGAAAATGGTACAGATGGATTCCTTGAATTTTTCTGATAATTTTTCATATATAAATTATTTAATTTGGAGTTACGGTTAATTTTCTATGATTTATTGGAAGTTTTAGCATTTTCTGGAATTTATAAATCATTTAGGATTTATTTAAATTCCAGAACAAATACTGCGTCAGCATGACGTAATAGTGACGTCAGCAGGGTCAACCGAGCGCCCCAGGTCAAACCTGACGTGTGGGGTCCACACGTCAGTGACACAGGGACTAATCCCGCGTTGACCCGGGCTGGTTAGCTTTGACTAAGCCCTGGGGCCCACTTGTCAGCGTCAGTAGGTGGGGGGGTTAGTGACTAATTAACTAAGCCACGTCGACTTCGCCGGAGTTCGGCCGGCGACGACCAAAACTGCGGCGGGAGCTCGCCGGAGTGGCGCTGCGAGGGGTTTTGGGCCAAGCCAAGGGCACCAGAGGGTAGCCCGTGCCCGTGCGCATCTAGGGGGGCCATCGGGAGGTGCGGGGGTGGCCGGAGCTCGCCGGAGTGGGGGCCGCAGCGGCTGCCGGAGCTCGGGTTTGGGCGGAGCGAGGTTACGGGGCGCTAGGGGGCTGGCTGAGGGGCTATGCGGACTCCTGGGGCAGCTAGGAGCACGCTAGGCTCGTCGGACTGGCCGCAGCAGCACGTCAGTGCCATGCCCGGCGTCCATGGCGGACGGCGGCGCTCGGGAATGTGGCCGGGGTGCTACGGCACGGAAACGAACAAAATGGAGGAGGGGAAACGGAGTGGAGCTCACAGGGATCGCGCAGGGAGGGTCAGCGAGCTCGGGGGCGCGCCGGAGTGGCCGAATTCGACGGAGAAGATCCTCGGCGGCCGGCGAGGGGGAAAACGTCGGGGGCGGCGTTCCGGGGCTCTTCTGGTCGCGTGAGACGACGAGGAGGACGAGGGAGGACTTGCGGAGCTCTGGGAGGCGTCGGGGAGGCGAGAGGAGCACGGTGGCTGCGGCAATCGGCGTCGGTGGCGGCGGTGGTTCTCGGGTGAGAGGGAGAGAGAGCAGGGGAAGAAGGGGAGGGCGAGGGAGAGTGAGAGCGGTGCGGGGCAGCTGCGTGGCTTCGTCCGGGGCATCGAGGGAGTCCGGGGGAAGCAGGAGGTGGCCAGCAGGGGGGGGGGGGGAGGTGGCGCGCGCGCGTGCCGGCGAGCGTCGGGCACACGCCCTCGTCCTCCTGTCCAGGGAGGAAAACGACAGGGAGGCTGTGGTGGTGGGCTGGGCCAGCGGGAGGAGCTGGGCCGGGCAGGTAAGCAGGTAAGTGGCCCAGGTGGCCGTCTCCCTTTTTATTTTTGCTCTGTTTTATTTTTTTAATCATTGTTTTCTATTTGTTTCAATCTGTTTTGATTTAGTTCAAACACTAAATCATTTTATTTCTTCCAATAATTTTTGCAGGGACTGAAAGTAATATTCTAGAGCCCCTCACAAAATATCAGAATTATTGAAGCATTAAAAATATATATAACATATATTTGCTCCAACTCAAATACAATATATATTAGTTCAAAGATCCAAAATGACATGGAAAAATGTGCATCATCTCTGGTTACTGTTTCCAGCATTTTTCCAAAGATGAAGAACATTTTTGAAAGCCACTTGGATTGACTGAAAATATTTTAGGTGAACCTGGTGAATTCTTAAAATGCTAGGGTTTGGACAATCCCCATTTCAACTTTAATGTAAAGTAAACATGATGCAACACCAAAGGCTAGTACTAGTGCATTGCCAGAAGCTAGGGATGTGACAGGATGGAACCCGAATAGGCGATAAACCTGGACTAGAGTCTTGTGTGGTTAGTCAGGTCGTGGCCGACACCCTCGCCAGGCTTCCGCTTGAAGGTTGCCGAAATACATGACGTGTACATGGCGTTAAGTGGCGAGAGTGTGTGTGAAGAAGTACACCCCTGCATGGTTAACATGATCTATTCGAATAGCCGGGTCCGCGGTTATGGACTTCTTGGATGCTTACATGGTACATAGACAACTTGAAGTGGATACTATAAAATGCTCAAGACAAGTGTGAGTGCTATGGATGGCCTTCTCGTAGGGAGACGAGGATGAATCCATAGTAGTGTATTGTGTGGTGATTAGTGGACTCGTGTACGTTGTTTCACCTCCAGAGTTTCTGGTAGTCGTAGAACAGGATAGCCACAGAGTCAAAGCTGGCTTGCTGCAACTAAACCCCACATTACCCTCTTGATACAAATGCATGTATGATAGGATCTGATGTAAGTCTTGCTGAGTACCTTTGTACTCATGTTGCTTCATTTATGTTTTTGCAGCAGAGACTTCGGTCTTACTAGGGTTCTCATGGACTTCGACTAGTAGCTAGTACCTCAGCTACGATCTTGATCGGATGTTGTAGATAGTCAGGCTCTTCAGCCTTTTTCATTTGTAGATGTCTGTACCCAGACATGTAATGCTTCCGCTTGTTGCTTGTATGCTCTATATGACGGGTCTTGTGACCCCTGTTTGCAATAAATGCTGTGATGGCTCTTCTGAGCCTTTATCTATATAAGTTGTTGAGTTATGATGTGATGCCATGTTGTACAGCACATACTTGCATGTTATGCGTACGTGTAATGTGTATTGCTATGTGTGGGATCTGACTATCTAGTTGTTTATCCTTAGTAGCCTCTCTTACCGGGAAATGTCTCCTAGTGCTTCCACTGAGCCCTGGTAGCTTGCTACTGCTCTGGAACACTTAGGCTGGCCGGCATGTGTCCTTCTTCGTTCCTGTGTCTGTCCCTTCGGGGAAATGTCACGCGATGAATACCGGAGTCCTGTTAGCCCGCTACAGCCCGGTTCACCAGAGTCCTGTTAGCCCAGTGCTACAGCCTGGATTCACTCGCTGATGACCGACACGTTCGATGCTGGGTCATGGATGCCTGTCCCTGTAAGTTAGTGCCACTTTGGGTTTACGACTAGCCATGTCAGCCCGGGCTCTTTATCATATGGATGCTAGCAACACCATCATATACGTGTGCCAAAAGGCGCAAACGGTCCCGGGCAAAGGTAAGGCGACACCCGTGGGGATACCGTGCGTGAGGCCGCAAAGTGATATGAGGTGTTACATGCTAGATCGATGTGGCATTGAGTCGGGGTCCTGACAGCGTTGGTATCAGAGCCTGACTGCCTGTAGGATTACCAAGCCAACTGGTCGAAGTTGAGTCTAGAAAATCTTTAGTTATGTAAGGGAATTGATTGTGGGAAGGAACGTAAGGCTCTTTTTACTCCTTTACCTCATGGCCTTCTGATCTAAGTCATCCTATCTTCCCGACGGGATTAAGGAACTAGGCTTTCTTTTCCGTCTATCAGGATCACGTGTTACTACTCCGTAGTTCCATAGGATTGGTTGATCAGAGTCATATCCCAGTTTTGAGTATTTCTGGTGTAGTCTGCTTAGTATGATCTCAGAACCTTGAGTATTGCTGATGAGTATGTTACCACCCCATTTTTAGTAGGATGCCTCATTCTGAGCATTTTACTGCCGTTATGCTGCCGGAATTTCCCTAGGAGTTCGATAGATACTAACTTCTTGTCCTACATTCTTCAGTCCATAGTTGATGCTGATTCCGTCCTTGGTTTCGTTCTCAGGATGTCATCAGCTAAGCGAAGTTCTATTGTTCGTAGCCAGAACCACGGAGATGGTAGGAATGAGGATCCTCCTGACCAGCCTTCGTTGACAGAGTTCATGTTAGAAATGGAGAGGAACAAGCGTGAGTCCAACCGCTTGTTGGCACGTATCGAGGAGAACACCGCACATCAGTTCAAAGGGTCTGCTACCATTCATGACTTCATTCGTTTGCACCCACCTACCTTTCATCATTCCATCGAGCCACTCGACGCAGATGACTGGCTCCGTAGCATCACTCACAAGCTGCGTTCCGCGAACGTAGCTGAAGATGACAAGGTCACTTATGCCACATACCACCTGGAAGGTCCTGCTAGTCTTTGGTGGCAGAACTATGAGACTTTGCTTCTAGCCGGCCAGATTCCTACCTGGAAGGATTTCACTGAGGCTTTTCGCGAGCATCACATTCCCCAAGCCCTCATTGATCGCAAGAGAGAAGAGTTCTGTAGTTTCACCCAGGGTAAGATGGCTGTTGATGCTTATAGCAGAGAGTTCGAGAACCTCGCCCGTTATGCCACAGAAGAAGTGTCCACGGACGCCAAGAAGCAGGCTAGGTTCCGGAAGGGTCTCAACCCCAAGTTGCGTCGTGATCTCCACCTGCATCATTGTGATACATTCCAAGCTCTTGTGAACAAAGCCATTAATGCAGAGACAGCTCAACTCACTTACGAGGAGTCTCGTAAGCACACCCGTGATTTGGGATCTTCCTCCGGTTCTAGTTCCCAGAAACGCCGGATTTGGGTTCCAAACTCCGCTCTTCCTTCCGGATATGCACCGAGGCCATCCTATGTGGTGCCTTCCCCAGCTCAGTCGTATGTTCCACCCAGGCCTACTGGTAGACCACTTGTCAGTGGGGGTCCACGTCCAACCTCAGGGACTTGCTTCACATGCGGGAAGCCAGGACACTATGCACGTGACTGCTCTCAAACTAGTTATGCTCCACCCAAGGCCGAGAAGACTGTTGGCTGTGTTAAGCCATCACGCAAGATGATCAGTGTTAAGTCAGCCCCTACTGAACGTGGACGTGTGCATCACGTCTCAGCTAAAGACGCTCATGATGATCCAGATGTCGTTCTTGGTACCCTCCTTGTCAATTGTCACCCAGCATCAGTTCTATTCGATACTGGAGCATCTCACTCCTTCATTTCTGAAGGCTATGCTCGTTTGCACGACATGTCATTTTGTGATATGCCAACTCCGCTAGTCATCCAAACTCCTGGATCCAAATGGCAATCCTCTAGTGTAAGCCATGGTAATGAAATCCTTGTTGACAGACTTGTATTCCTTGCCTCACTTGTAGCCATCAAGCCCTCAGATATTAACATCATCTTGGGTATGGACTGGATGACAACTCATCATGCCAAGATTGATTGTTACACCAGATCTGTTCAGCTTACACACCCGTCTGGCAAGATAGTCACCGTCTCCACTAGGGTTGCAAAGTGTCAGCTCTATTCTCTTAATGCCACCCTTCTTCCAGACCTTGAAGATATCCCGGTAGTCCGTGACTTTCCGGATGTCTTTCTAGAGGAACTGCCAGGTGTTCCACCTGACAGAGAGGTAGAGTTCGTCATAGATCTTATCCCAGGAACTGCTCCAATCTCTAGGAGACCCTACAAGATGGCACCCTTAGAACTAGACGAGCTTAAGAAACAACTTGATGAGTCCTTGCAAAAGGGTTTCATCCGTCCTAGTTCTTCTCCTTGGGCTTGCCCCGTCCTCTTTGTCAAGAAGAAAGACGGTACGGACCGGATGGTCGTTGATTATCGTCCCGTTAATTTGGTCACGATAAAGAACAAGTATCCGCTCCCCAGGATCAACGACCTGTATGATCAGCTCGCTGGATCCTCAGTCTTCTCCAAGATGGATTTAAGGTTAGGCTACCACCAAATCAAGATCAGAAATGGGGACATTCCCAAGACAGCTTTTGTCACTCGTTATGGTCAGTACGAGTACACCGTCATGTCCTTTGGCCTAACCAACGCCCCAGCCACATTCTCCCGCTTGATGAACTCGATCTTCATGGAGTACTTAGATAAGTTCGTCGTGGTTTACCTCGATGATATTCTTATTTACTCGAAGAACGAGGAAGAGCATGCCGAACATCTTAGACTTGTATTAGAAAAACTCAGAGAGCACCGCCTTTATGCCAAGTTCTCCAAGTGTGAATTTTGGTTGCCAGAAGTGACCTACTTAGGCCACGTAATCTCTGGTAAGGGCATTGCTGTCAATCCCGAGAGAGTTCAAGCCGTTCTCGATTGGACTCCACCTGAGACCGTTAAACAAGTTAGGAGTTTCCTTGGTCTAGCCAGCTATTGTCGCCGCTTTGTTGAAAACTTCTCCAAAGTAGCCAAACCCCTCACGGAACTTCTCAAGAAAGATAAAAAGTTTGAGTGGTCCCCACAGTGTGAGTACAGTTTTCAGGAACTGAAAAGACGCCTGACTTCTGCTCCCATACTTGTGCCACCGGATTTCACTAAAGACTTTATTATCTACTGCGACGCCTCACGACAGGGACTAGGTTGCATTCTTATGCAGGATCGTCATGTGATTGCCTATGCATCTCGACAGTTGCATCCACATGAGGAGAATTATCCTACACATGATCTAGAGCTTGCAGCCGTAGTCTATGCACTCAAGACCTGGCGACATTACCTTCTTGGTAAACGTTGCGAGATCTACACCGATCACCAGAGTCTCAAGTATATCTTCACCCAACCAGACTTGAACCTTAGGCAAAGACGTTGGTTGGAGTTGATTACAGATTATGATCTAGGGATTACCTACACCCCAGGCAAAGCCAATGTCATGGCTGATGCTCTAAGCCGTAAATCCTATTGCAACAATCTCATGTTGCAGCAAGGCCAACCACTTCTCCATGAGGAATTCTGTAAGCTTAACCTTCACATTGCTCCTCACGGATTCCTTTCTACCTTGGTGGCGAAAACCTGATCCTTGAGGATCGGATTATCTCTGCTCAAAAGCAAGACACAGGGAATTTCTCGGATCAAGAGAAACATTAAGAAGGGAGTTGGTGGATGTTTCTCTATGGATGATCGTGGTGTTGTTTTCTTTGAGAATCGCTTGGTGGTTCCCAAGAATCAACATCTGCGACAATTGATTCTTAAGGAGGCAGCATGAATCTCCTCTCACGATTCATCCCGGTAGCACTAAGATGTATCAGGACCTACGCCAGAGGTTCTGGTGGACTAGGATGAAGAGAGAAATCGCTCAGTTCATTGCTAAATGTGACGTTTGTCGTCGCGTTAAGGCAGAGCATCAAAGACCTGCTGGCACCCTTCAGCCTTTAGCTATTCCTGAATGGAAATGGGATAAAGTTGGTATGGACTTCATCACCGGCTTTCCCAGGACCAAGAGAGGGAATAACGCTATCTTCGTAGTCGTTGATCGTCTTTCCAAAGTGGCTCACTTCCTTCCTGTTCGAGAAATATCACTGCTAGTCAGCTTGCTGACTTATATATTTCTCGAATAGTATCACTTCATGGTGTTCCACTAGAGATCAATTCAGACCGTGGCAGTCTTTTCACTTCTCATTTCTGGGAGAGTTTCCAAACTGCCATGGGAACCCATCTTTCCTTCAGTACCGCTTTCCACCCTCAGTCGAGTGGTCAGGTGGAACGGGTCAATCAAATTCTCGAAGACATGCTCAGAGCTTGCGTTATCTCATTCGGTATGGATTGGGAGAAATGTCTTCCTTTCGCCGAGTTTGCTTATAACAATAGCTATCAATCCAGCCTCAAGAAAGCTCCTTTTGAGGTTCTCTATGGACGAAGATGTCGAACACCTTTGAACTGGTCAGAAACCGGTGAAAGACAATTCTTTGGACCGGACATGATCCAGGAGGCAGAAGAGCAAGTTCGCATCATTCGTGAGAATTTGAAAACAGCCCAGTCTCGTCAGAAGAGTCAGTATGATCGTCATCATAAGGATATGACTTATGAAATTGGCGACCAAGCTTACCTTCGGGTTACTCCTTTGAAGGGTACCCATCGTTTCGGTATCAAGGGCAAGTTGGCTCCTCGTTACATTGGTCCCTTTCGCATTCTCGCTAAACGAGGAGAGGTTGCCTACCAGTTGGAACTACCCCCACATCTTTCTCGAGTTCATGATGTCTTCCACGTCTCTCAACTCAGGCGTTGCTTCTCGGATCCCATCCGTGGAGTGGACCACGAAACGCTTGATCTCCAAGATAACCTCACATACCGAGAGTACCCGGTTCGCATTCTTGATCAAGCAGAGCGTGTTACCCGACGTCAGCACATCAAGTTTCTCAAAGTTCAGTGGTCTCATCATTCCGAGAGAGAAGCTACTTGGGAGCGAGAAGATCGTCTTCGACTGGAGTACCCCACTTTTTTCCGTCGACCCCTGAATCTCGAGACGAGATTCTTTCAAGTGGGGGCGAGTTGTCACATCCCTAGTCTGGTATGACTTAGACTAGCTAGCCATTTGTGCATCATATTTAAATTCATTTAAATTTGAAATGAGGATTGGTGGAAACCCTCAGAATCATTTTTGGAAAATGACCCAAATAAAAACTTCTCCAAAAAGGTCCAAGAAAATGCTCATGTTGCCCTCTGAAAATATTGGACAGAGATAAAAATCAAACCAATATTTTTAGGAGCTCATGGATATTTATTTTGGCCATTTGGATTAATTCGATAATTATTTGCATTGGAAATATATTTCTATATATATGAAATATTGGTCCAAAAATTATGCCATTTATAAAGGAGCTCTGGAATAATATATCTAGCTCCTGCAAAAATTGGCATAAGTAAATAAATGATTTAGTATTTTATTAAATCAAAACAATGTCAGAAAAATTAGAAAACAAAAATAAAAAAGAAGAAGGGGCTTACCTGGGGCTTCCCCCCTATGCAGCCCAGCCGCAGCAGGCCAGCCAGCCAGCAGGCGGCCCAGCCCACCTGGCCCCCCTCCTCTGTCGTCTTCCTCCCGATAGGGGACGGCGCGTGCCCGGTGCGCGCGCGCGCCACCGCGCCACGCCACCTCCCTCCCTGCTTGCCTGGAGCCTCCTCGTCGCCCTGGGACGCCGGACGACGCCACGCAGCCCCCCCGTACCCTCTCACTCTCCCCCCGATTCTTCCTCTCCTCTCCCTCGCTCTCTCTCTCCCGTGTCCGAACGCGTCGGTCGCCGCCGTTCGCCATAGCCATCGCCACCGCTTCCCCTCTCCGTTTAACTGCCGCGCGCCGTAGCACCGTTCCCCACCACGGCCGAAGCCTCTCGCCGCCGTCCATGTCGCCGTCGCCGTCTCGGCCCGCCTCCGCCCAAACCAAGCATCCCTTCGCGCTCCTGGTGCCACGAGGGTGCCGCCGAGCCCCTCAGGTGGCCTCCCCGTGCCCCGCAGCCCGTTCCGCTCGAAGCCGAGCTCCGGCCGCCGCCGCGAGCTTGCTCCGGCGAGCTCCGGCCTTCCCCGCTCCTCCCACCTGTCCCCCAGATGCGCGAGAGCCCGGGCTACGCCCCGGTGCTCTCCGACGCCGTCCCCGTGGCCTGTGGCGCGGACTCCGCCGCGTCCAGAGGTCGCCGCGACGACCTCGCCGCCTGACGAGTGGGCCCGTCGGCAGGTGATTAGCTTAGTGCTAATCACCGTTAACTAACCCCCCTGACACTGACAGTGGGCCCGGTGCCCCTAACCTTTTAATTAATTAAATTAACCCCTGTTTAACCCCCTGTCACTGACGTGTGGGCCCACACGTCAGGTTTGACCCGGACCAGCCCAGTTGACCGCTGACGTCATGCTGACGTCATGCTGACGCAATATATATTTCTGGAATTAAATTAATCAGGAAATTCCAGAAATTGCTTTAAACTTCAAAAATTCATATCAATTCAACCGTAGCTCAGATTAAAATAATTTATATATGAAAAATTATCAGAAAAATGCAACCTTTCCATCTGTACTAGTTTCATGCATGAAAAACCAACTTATACATGCTGAATATGGGAAAACACATTATGGCATATATAAGAGACTTAATTTAGTAATGCATTTGAACCTTGGTTCAAATGGACTTCAAACCAAATGTTACTAGTTGCATTAGCTCAAACAGCATCACATCTACATGCCATGTTCATGCATCATATTGTTGCATATGATTGTGTATTGATTGCCGGCACCGTTCCTTCTCGATAGGTCCTGCTCCGGAGACAGTTCCAGAGTACCTGTCTGTGAAGCAGTGCCTCCTCTGTTGATTTACCAGGCAAGCAAACCCCCTTGTTCATTTCGATAAAACCCTACTCTCTCGCTCCTGCTCTCAGTTATTGCATTAGGACAACAACGGTTCATCTGCTACTTTGTGCTGCGGTAGTTGAACCCATTCCTCTGCATGACCTGTCATTGCCACAGTAAATAGTTGAAACCCACTAGCATGTGTAGGAGTTGATTGAAGCCACTGATGTGTTCCTACCATGCTATGCCTGCTATTGCTTAGAGTTGTGTCAGGTCTGGTTCATTGGGAATGAATTGGAGTGTTACGATATGTTCTGATGCTGAGAGTGAAGTGTGTGTGAACACGATTTGGTAAAGGTAGCGGTGAGAGGCCATGTAGGAGTACATGGTGGGTTGTCTCACTGGAACCGTCCTTAAGCACTGAGTTCTGTGTATGTTGTCCAATGACTCGATACTACCACACATTGGGTTCCGGTAACTCGACCCCTCTCGACTTATTAACCAACTTGGTCTCTGTCCAGGAGTGGCAACTAGTTTCTGGTGTTTGTAGGTAGTGCTATTTTTCTACCAAGTGGCACCCGGCAGGGTGGGCTTGGGACAGACTAGGCACACGTGGCACGGTGTACCGAGTGGCACCCGGTTGGTGGGCTCGGGAACCCTGCTCACATCGTTTGGGGCCGTGAGTGACACCCCGGCCGGATCTCCTTGCGGATGGAACCCGAATAGGCGATAAACCTGGACTAGAGTCTTGTGTGGTTAGTCAGGTCGTGGCCGACACCCTCGCCAGGCTTCTGCTTGAAGGTTGCCGAAATACATGACGTGTACATGGCGGTAAGTGGCGAGAGCGTGTGTGAAGAAGTACACCCCTGCAGGGTTAACATGATCTATTCGAATAGCCGGGTCCGCGGTTATGGACTTCTTGGATGCTTACATGGTACATAGACAACTTGAAGTGGATACTATAAAATGCTCAAGACAAGTGTGAGTGCTATGGATGGCCTTCTCGTAGGGAGACGAGGATGAATCCATAGTAGTGTATTGTGTGGTGATTAGTGGACTCATGTACGTTGTTTCACCTCCAGAGTTTCTGGTAGTCGTAGAACAGGATAGCCACAGAGTCAAAGCTGGCTTGCTGCAACTAAACCCCACATTACCCTCTTGATACAAATGCATGTATGATAGGATCTGATGTAAGTCTTGCTGAGTACCTTTGTACTCATGTTGCTTCATTTATGTTTTTGCAGCAGAGACTTCGGTCTTACTAGGGTTCTCATGGACTTCGACTAGTAGCTAGTACCTCAGCTACGATCTTGATCGGATGTTGTAGATAGTCAGGCTCTTCAGCCTTTTTCATTTGTAGATGTCTGTACCCAGACATGTAATGCTTCCGCTTGTTGCTTGTATGCTCTGTATGACGGGTCTTGTGACCCTTGTTTGCAATAAATGCTGTGATGGCTCTTCTGAGCCTTTATCTATATAAGTTGTTGAGTTATGCTGTGATGCCATGTTGTACAGCACATACTTGCATGTTATGCGTACGTGTAATGTGTATTGCTATGTGTGGGATCTGACTATCTAGTTGTTTATCCTTAGTAGCCTCTCTTACCGGGAAATGTCTCCTAGTGCTTCCACTGAGCCCTGGTAGCTTGCTACTGCTCTGGAACACTTAGGCTGGCCGGCATGTGTCCTTCTTCGTTCCTGTGTCTGTCCCTTCGGGGAAATGTCACGCGATGAATACCGGAGTCCTGTTAGCCCGCTACAGCCCGGTTCACCGGAGTCCTATTAGCCCAGTGCTACAGCCTGGATTCACTCGCTGATGACCGACACGTTCGATGCTGGGTCATGGATGCCTGTCCCTGTAAGTTAGTGCCACTTTGGGTTTACGACTAGCCATGTCAGCCCGGGCTCTTTATCATATGGATGCTAGCGACACCATCATATACGTGTGCCAAAAGGCGCAAATGGTCCCGGGCAAAGGTAAGGCGACACCCGTGGGGATACCGTGCGTGAGGCCGCAAAGTGATATGAGGTGTTACATGCTAGATCGATGTGGCATTGAGTCGGGGTCCTGACAATTTGCGAAAGACACCGTGTGTCGAGTGGTGTTCTCTTCCTCTACAGTCAGAATCTTAGGCGCCGTCACATCCTGAGGCACCTTACTAGCGGACGCTTTCCGACTCCTCCTACGCTTCAGCGGCTCTTCGTCCTCATCATCATCAGGAAGATTGATAACAGTATTGGGTGGAGCTGCGGAGAAGAATCAGGATCAGAGATCGCGAGTCAGTCGACTAAGAACGGCATTAAGAATACAGTACCTGGGTTCGAAGTCGCTGCGTCCTCCATCTCGTGGTCATCAGCCCGGGCCGAGGTTTTAGAAGTAGCAGCACTGCAACTCCAAAGGATCAGTCGACTAACTTCAGCGTCGACCAGAGACAAAATTCACGCAAAATGAGAAGATTCAAACAACACGATTACCCTGATATGGTAGGGATGGACACCTTCATCTTCGGCAGGAGCTTGATCGGCTTCGACGAGGCCGCCCTGGGCTGCTTCGGCGCCTTTTCAGTCGGCACCGGAGAGATGGTCCGGGGGCGCTTGGTCGACTGAGTAGTGGTCGCAACCCCCTTACCACGTTTGGTTGAAGGGTCGTGGACAAGCTTCGACCGCCTTTCCGAGCGCGGTGGTACGACCTCCTCCTCCTCTTCCTCCTCGTCTTCAACGTCATCGTCATCGCCGTCGTCATCATCGTCGTCGTCGTCATCCCCTGCAATGTCCGAGTCCCACTCCTCCTCTTCCTGGCTTTCACCCCCGCTCGCCTCACCCTCCTCAGTCGGAGTTTGTGCCCCATTGGGCATCGAGTACAGCTCGGTGAGAGCCTAGCAGATATCAAGACAAGGATCAGTCGACCAGTCGGCAGGATAAACAGAAATGAATGCGACAAGAGCGCAGTGGAGGGCAGAGCAAATGTACCTTGTTTGGATCGCTGTTGTGGTCGAGTGGAGGAATCCTTCTGGCTCCGCGTGGGTTGTCTTTGTTTCCGGTAACGGCTACCATCCACCTTTCCAGAGTGACATCGTCGACTGCTTCCGGATGGACTCGAGTCTCGTCTTCGGTCCCACAGTACAACCACATGCAGTGGCTCCGGAACTGAAGAGGCTGGATGCGACGCCTGAGGAAGACCTCCAAGAGGTCCATGCCCGTCACTCCCTCCCGAACCAACTGCACCACAAGCTCCATCAACATCTTCACATCATCTTTCTCCTCCGGAATCAACTTCAGAGAGGAGGGCTTGTTCACTCGGTCCATGGTAAACTGTGGGAGTCCACTCGACTGCCCCGGCGTCGACTGGTCTCTGCAGTAGAACCAGGTCGACTGCCAGCCTCTGACCGACTCGGGAAAGGTCATGGGCGGGAAGGTGCTCTTATTCCTCACCTGGATCCCCAGACCCCCACACATTTGGACGACTCGGGTTCTCTCATCACCTGGGCTCGCCTTCTTCACGGTCTGAGAGCGACACGTGAATATATGTTTGAACAAACCCCAGTGCGGTCGACAGCCCAAGAAACCCTCGCACATGGACACGAACGCAGCAAGATAGGAAATGGAGTTTGGGGTAAAGTGGTGGAGCTGCGCTCCGAAGAAATTCAAGAAGCCACGGAAGAAAACACTCGGCGGCAAGGAAAACCCGCGATCAACATGGGTGGCCAAAAGTACACACTCACCCTCTTCTGGCTGGGGCTGCCACTCCTTCCCCGGAAGCCTCGCAGCCCCGTGAGGGATTAAGCCCTCGTTGGCCATGTCGAGGAGGTCATTCTCTGTGATGGTCGACTGGATCCAGTCTCCTTGGACCCAGCCCTTCGGCAGGCGGGATCTGGACGAGGACCCTCTGCGGCTGGTGGATTTCCCCTTTGCCTTCTCCGACGCCGACGCCTTCTTTGCACGCTCCAGCGCCGCCGTCTTCTCCTTGGCCATGGTCTCCAGCGAGATGCGCGAAGGGAAGTGGTGCGGGGGCGAGAGCGAGCATGCTGAGCGGGGAAGAAGGAAGCAGAGAGAGGGAGAGAATGCTGAGGCGCAGCACAGAAATCCTCGCCGGGCACATTTATAAGGTCCCTTCCGAGTGGATGACAGGTGGGCCCGTCGATCTAATCATATCTGGGAGCAGTTATGCAGACGGGATACGTGGCGAAAAAGGTGGCGCGGAGATCGAGGCGTCTATGCCCCGTCCCATCCGAACGCCGCGGTACGCCCCGCTTCGCGCGCGTCCCCAAATTTCGCATCCCGCGGAATCCGCGAACAGCAAATCAGTCTGTCAGACGCAGTGTTTCCAGCGATCCATCGCTCGGAGATTGTCAAAGTCCGAAAGATCACTCGATGCAAAAATAGAATGGATCGAGTCGACTGAAGGCAAGTTGCTCCCTATCGACGAAGAAATTCTTCGGCCCAGAACAACGCACGACCAGTGTGCAAAGGTTAATCGGAAACGACATCAACTCCTTCCTCACTCGAAGCCTCAATCCATTCGGGGGCTAATGATGGGGTCATGTACCTAAGGTAGGGTCATGGACCTGATCTAAGTACCTTACCCAAGGACACCCTTAGAAGAGGTCGCCTTCCAGTCGACCAACGAGGGACTCACTCGACTGACTGAAGGACTCGACCATGAAGACTCACTCGACCACCAGGAGGTCAAGAGGCACTCTGCATTGCAACGGCCTGTAATTAAGTAGGCTTTATGATAGTAAAGACACTTTATGTGGGGCGTTATCAGTAACGCCCCAGACTTAACTCACCTTAAACCCTCTCCTACGTGGGCTGGTTGGGGTCCTGGCGCACTCTATATAAGCCACCCCCCTCCACAGGCAGAGGGGTTCGGCACCTTGTAACTCATATACTCATAATCCACTCGACCGCCTCCGGGCTCCGAGACGTAGGGCTTTTACTTCTTCCGAGAAGGGCCTGAACTCGTACATCCCTTGTGTTTACAACATCTCCATAGCTAGGACCTTGCCTCTCCATACCTACCCCCCACTCTACTGTCAGGCTTAGAACCACGACACTAGCCAAACTATTGCAAGCCGGATTCATCAGAGATATAAAACATCCGGACTGGCTAGCAAACCTGGTGATGGTACCAAAGAAGGATAAATCCTGGCGCCTATGTGTCGACTTCAAGGACCTTAACAAGGCTTGCCCAAAGGATCCCTTCCCCCTCCCCCGCATCGATCAAATTATCAATGCTACCGCTGGGCACGATTCATTGTGCTTCCTCGACGCATACTCCGGCTACCACCAAATCAAGATGGCGGAGCCAGACCAAGCCGCAACGGCATTCATCACTCCATACAGCCCATTCTGCTTCAACACAATGCCCTTCGGGCTCAAAAACGCCGGCGCAACATATCAGCGCATGATTCAGACATGTCTGGCAAACCAGATCGGCAAAACAGTGGAGGCATACATAGATGATGTGGTCGTCAAATCCAAGCATGTTGAAACTCTAGTAGACAACTTGAGACTCACATTCGATAATCTCCGAACATACGACATTAAGCTGAATCCGGAAAAATGCGTCTTCGGCGTACCAGCCGGAAAGCTCTTGGGCTTCATTGTATCCGGTAGAGGAATTGAAGCAAACCTAGCCAAGATCCGAGCTCTGTCACAATTGGATATCCCAAAAGACCTCAAAAAAATTCAAAAATTGACAGGATGCGTGGCGGCTCTAAGCCGCTTTATCTCCCGTTTGGGTGAAAAGGCATTACCCGTTCATCGCCTCCTCCGGTGCACCGAACACTTAGAGTGGATGGATGCCGCCACGGCCAAACTCGAAGAAGTAAAAGCCATATTGGCAACAAATTCGGTCCTGGCCGCGCCCAATATGGGCGAACCAATGTTATTATATATCGCGGCAACACATCAAGTTGTAAGCGCGGTGCTCGTCGTTGAACGAGAAACGGACGGACACAAGTTCCCCCTTCAAAAACCAGTTTACTACGTGTCCACTGTCCTAACTCCATTAAAGTCCCGGTATCCACATTATCAAAAGAGAGCGTACGCGGTGTTCATGGCATCCCGGAAGCTGCGACACTACTTTCAAGAGTGTTCGATAATAGTAGCCTCCGAAGTACCTCTTAATGATATTATAAACAACCGCGATGCGACTGGCCGGATTGCAAAATGGACCATCGAGCTCCTCCCATTTGACATAACCTATAAACCACGGCGAGCTATCAAGTCGCAAGTTTTGGCTGACTTCGTCGTCGAATGGACTGAAGCCGAACTCCCTAAAGAGTACGGTGCATATTCCAATTGGATCATGCACTTCGACGGCTCCAAAATGTTGGCCAGCCTGGGGGCTCGCGTCGTCCTGACATCCCCAACCGGAGACACAGTCCAATACGTACTCCAGATAATGTACACGGACTCCAACAATGCAGCCGAATACGAGGCCCTTCTAAAGGCCTCCAGATGGCGGTATCCATGGGCATTAAACGACTAGAGGTGCGCGGGGATTCGAACCTCGCAATATCCCAAATAAATGGAGACTTCGACGCCAAGGATCAAAAAATGGCAGCTTACCGTAACGCCGTCCTAAAAATGTTAGCTCGGTTTGAAGGGCTCGAATTTCACCATATAGCCCGGGATAATAACCAGGCGGCAGACGTATTGGCACGCATCGGCACAAAGCGCGATGCCGTCCCTCCCAACATCTTCCTGGAACAGCTTTTCAATCCATCCGTACTATGGGAAGGGGAGTCCGGAAACAACAATCCGGACCCAACCGCACCGCCCGACACCGAACATTCTGACACAATCGGTGGTTCTGCCAATGAAACAACACATTCAGCCCACGAAATAATGGCAGTCGTTGCCCCGTGGATGGAACCATTCCTAGCCTACTTAACTAGGCAGGAACTTCCCGAGGACCAAAACGAGGCCCGCTCCATAGTTCGGTGTCAAGCCCATAAGGTCCATGACGGAGAGCTTTATAAGAAAAGCACAACCGGAGTCCTTCAAAGGTGTATCTCCGAAGAGGAAGGGCGAAATCTTCTGGCTGAAACTCATGCTGGACTCGGTGGGCACCACGCCGCAGCCCGGGCCCTTGTAGGCAAGGCCTTCCGTACAGGATTTTATTGGCCGACGGCCCAGGCAAATGCTCAGGACTTAGTCCAACGATGCATCGGTTGCCAGCTCTTTGCTAATCAAAGCCACATGCCAACCACCGCCCTCAAAACTATACCCATCACCTGGCCGTTCGCGGTCTGGGGGCTTGACATGGTTGGACCCCTTAAAAGAGGAACCCACAAGCAAAAATACCTATTGGTCATGGTGGATAAATTCACCAAATGGATAGAGGCCAAGCCAGTTAAGACGGCCGAATCCGGACCCGTGATAGACTTCATATGAGGGGTAGTACACCGTTACGGCGTCCCCCATAGAATAATCACTGATAACGGCACAAACTTTACGGCCGACGAGGTTAAACTCTGGTGCAAAAACATGGGCATCAAGCTCGACTACGCTTCAGTCTATCACCCTCAAACTAACGGTCAAGTCGAGCGAGCAAATGGTCTAATCATGAGCGGCATTAAACCCAGACTAGTGCGGTCCCTCAAGGAATCTAACACGCACTGGGTAGAGGAGCTCGACTCCATACTCTGGGGGCTGCGGACCACGCCGAATCGCACTACCGGATTCACACCATTTTTTATGGTGTATGGCGTAGAGGCAGTTTTGCCCTGCGACATAATTCATGACTCACCTTGCGTGCGCATGTACGAAAAAAGAGAAGCCGAGCTGGATCGGCAGGACAGTTTGGACGCCTTAGAGGAGGAGCGCGACGTGGCAAAAGCTTGTTCCGCATTCTATTAACAACAGGCCCGAAGATATCAAAGCAGAGAAGTACGGGCCAAAACTTACAATGTTGGCGAACTAGTTCTACGCCTGCCGGACAAGAAAAAGGACAAACTCAAGCCCAAATGGGAAGGCCCCTTCATCATTGACCAAGTCCTGACCGGCGGAGCTTACCGTCTGCGAAACACATCGAATAACCGACTTGAGCCAAATCCATGGAACGCAGCCCGTCTCCGAAGATTCTACGCCTAGCGCCGGACTATGAGTTCGTCTCCTTCCTCCGTCTACATTTTATTCTTTAGCTATCTTTTATTTCTCTGCTTCTCCCCCTTTTGTCTTAAAGCCTTTGGAGGCTCGTCTGCGCATTGTTCGCACACACTTGACGTGCTACTCACGCTCATTATACCTCGGGGCTTCTTTAACAGAAGCTTATTTATACGGGCTTTATGCCCAACACATGTGTCACACTTCCGCATGTACCTTTTATTCGCCATTATATGCATCGATATGGCTTAAGTTTTGGCCAAGCTGGGTTGCCTGGCTCCTGTGCTTACCCCTACGTTCCGATTGTTCGGCTAGGTGGTAAAGGGCGCACCTCTGCGATTGTTACTGCGGGGTCAGCCGGATGTGTACCTCAGACTGGGTGAAGCCGAAAGCTAGCGTTCTTAAAGGAATATTCGGTCGGTGAACTAAAAGACGATTTCTTACCTATTTATTTATCTGCCCCCAGATGCTTTCCTGCTTTTTTCGCAGTCCAGACATGCACTTTAGGGCATGCCTCCCAGCGAAAGGAACCCCTAACGGAACTATTCTCCCTGGAAGATGTTTCTTACTAACCATGTAATATAACATAACTAGTTGGGCACTTGTCTGATAAAGCACTAATGACCCCTACACCTGGTCTCCACGCATGCCCCGGTTTTTTATATAACCGCGAGGGTATTCGGACACACTCCGGACTGTCGGGTCCTGAGGTTGAAGCAAAAAGGTCCGCTATGACAAACGATCTACAATCCGGCTAGAAGGCATTTTACATGTCATTTTAAATTACATAGTCAAATTGACTGATTGTATTCCTCTTCAATACCATCTAGTAGGCTGTCTAGTTTACAGTCTCACTGGGAATACTTTGCGGCCAACTCTACTTGGCCGTACACTGAGCTCACAGGGATCTCCTTCCCATCGGGCCCCGCAGGTCCGACCTCGGCCATGTGGTTTGGGTCAGCCTTCGTGTACCGTGTCTTCACCATGGCCCAGGCCTCCCTGGTGCCTTGATGGTAGGCCGATATCTTCCATAGCCGGAAGCGCCGCCGTGCTCCCTGAAGATTCTCTGCAAGCTCCGCAAGGCCTTCGGGTAGGGAGACAGATGGCCACAAGGCCTGGGTGACGCCTCTCATCGCCTGCCGAACTCGTTCGTGCAGTTGCAGCAGCTCGGGAAGTAGGTCACCCGTTGAATCAGGCATTTCCTCCGCAGGACGACCTGTGAGCATACCTACACACATATTTCTGTTAGTCTACTTCCTCGCTGAACTCTTTTTTAAGGTTCGCTCAAGCACTTACTATAAATGCCGCGATGAAGCCGCTGATTCTCCTTAACAGAGTCAGACAGCAAGGCTCGAACATCTTTTAGTTCCTCGCCCAGCTAGGTGTTGGCATCTTGGAGGTTATTTTTCTCTTGCCGCACCCTTGTAAGCACTTTCTCGCCGACTTTTAACCGGCGCAGGAGCTGTTGCTTGTCCGGATCTAGTCCGGCGCCATCTGCAAAATTATTGTCAGACTTATACACACGCCGCATTTAGCAAATTACTTCTCTTTAGAAGCATATATTACCAGAGGGGGTCTCTGTGGCTTCCCCTGCCGCGGCTAGTGCGGCCTCAAGTTGGGCCTTGCACTCTTGAAGCTCCTGGGATAGTTGGGTATTCTTTTTTGTAAGATCCTGCATAACAAATGATCCTTAAATTAGTTATTCTAACTATTTTAAGTCTCGGGGGCTACTGGCATATAGAACTGTCAAAATTCCTCACCCGTATGTCTTTCACATACTGCTCCGTGGCTCTGGTTAGACCATCTTGAGCAGCACGGAGGTGCGCATCTCCCGAATTGAAGGCATTCAATGCCTCTGGGGAGAAACATGCGTCACGAACAACTGTCCGGCGGCGCCTGTGATTCATGGCGCTCTCCACCTCAGATCGGGTGGCGGACAACATGTCGGCATCCTCCGCTGGAGGAGCATCCGACGCGCGCCTTGTGTTAGCCTCCCCCTCCGGACCTGGCGTTGGAGCCTGGCTGGCGGAGGCTCGATTGGGAACCTCTCCGGACATAGTCCAGCGAGCGCCCTTTTTCCTGAAAGGGTCACGAACGATAGTATGCCTTCTAGGAATCTTTCCTTGAAACACGGTGGCGCGCCATACCGTTGCGGCGATGTCTCGATCCGCACCGCACTTCTTTTCCGCCTGCTGGGCCGAGCTGCCCCTTGTTGGACACCCGCCACGAGCTCGGCTTCCCCCCTTAAAGGCACCTTGTCGGTGTCAAAACCGGCGGATCTTGGGTAGGGGGTCCCGAACTGTGCGTCTAGGCGGATGGTAATAGGAGACAAGGGACACGATGTTTTTACCCAGGTTCGGGCCCTCTCGATGGAGGTAAAACCCTACTCCTGCTTGATTGATATTGATGATATGGGTAGTACAAGAGTGGATCTACCAGGAGATCAAGGAGGCTAAACCCTAGAAGCTAGCCTATGGTATGATTGTTGTAATGGTTGTGTGTCCTACGGACTAAAACCCTCCGGTTTATATAGACACCGGAGAGGGCTAGGGTTACACAGAGTCGGTTACAATGGTAGGAGATCTACATATCCGTATCGCCAAGCTTGCCTTCCACGCCAAGGAAAGTCCCATCCGGACACGGGACGAAGTCTTCAATCTTGTATCTTCATAGTCTTGGAGTCCGGCCGATGATGATAGTCCGGCTATCCGGACACCCCCTAGTCCAGGACTCCCTCAGTAGCCCCTGAACCAGGCTTCAATGACGATGAGTCCGGTGCGCATATTGTTTGGCATTGCAAGGCGGGTTCCTCCTCCGAATAATCCATAGAAGATTGTGAACACCAGGATAGTGTCCGGCTCTGCAAAATAAATTCCACATACCACCGTAGAGAGAATAATATGTTCACAAGTTCAATCTGCTGACGTATTTGGTGGCATAACATCACACCACCACCAAGCCTTTACTTGAATTGTTTTTATCATACCACCTCAGCGCGTTTAGCGAAGCGGTTTCCTTGGCACGTCTTGTCGAAGCAGAGATCGTGTTCCCCTTATTCCGGGATTCCCATCAATACGGACGTGGGTAACCCAACCATGCTCGTTGCCACGCCTCCTCTATCGAAGGTGAGTCCCAAACGGTCACGGGGACGGCTCTTGGTATTCTCCTCATTTATAATGAAACCAAGGCTCGTTTCTTTTCTTCAATCCTCAATCGAATCTACCCCTCGCCCCGAGTTCCAACACCCAGAGCCCCAGATTCGAGCGCTTCGGACCTTCAACAATGTCCGGCTCCGACCTTCAGGGCCGGTGGATGCCCTCCTCCATCACGGAGGAGGACGTGCAAAAGCTGAGAGAAGCCAAGTACCTGACCTACGAGATCTCGCATAGATTTCCCGTCGAAGGGCAAGTCATTCCCACCCCAGAGCCTGGCGAAAGCGTCGTGTTTATGTCCCACCTCTGTCGAGGTTTAGGCTTCCCGATGGATCCCTTTGTGAGAGGGCTCATGTTTTACTACGGGTTGGAATTCCATGACCTGGCTCCGGAGTCCATCCTCCACATCTCATCATTCATCGTTGTCTGCGAAGCCTTCCTCCGCACCACCCCCCACTTCGGTTTGTGGCTCAAGACGTTCAACGTGGAGCCAAAAATGATCGAGGGGCGTCAAGCAGAGTGCGGCGGGGCGGTTATAAGCATAAGGGCCAATGCTCCATGGCCCGAGGGCTCTTTCCAGGAGGAGCTCGGCTTGTGGCAACAGGAGTGGTTCTATATCACCGCTCCTAGGGGCAGCAGGCAGAAGCCGCCGCCCATCTTTCGCTCGGGCCCTCCACATCGGCTGATGTAGTGGGTCAACCAAGGGCTCAACTGGGGGCCGTCAAAGGACGTACCCCTACTGCAGGGCCAGATTCGAGACCTCCAAGAGAGGGAGATCAATCTGGTCATAGTGATGCAGGTTATGCTGATTCGGCGTCTCCTTCCCTGCAAGCGTCGCCCCCTCCGCCTGTGGGAATTCAATCCAGAGGGGCCACGAGATCTCCAACACTTCATGGGTTCGACACCCATGGAGATGTATAAATTGTTCTTCGGATCACAAGAAATGTGTCCGGAATTGACCGAGGATTCCGGCTTAAGCTGCAATCGCCCAGATGCTCAGGTAAGTGGCCCTGCGTCGGGACACACCGTTTGTTTGCGCCTTCTTGAATTTGCCTTTTAACCCATCGTCTCTTGAATAGGAGTGGATAGCGCAAGCGAAACTGATACGGTGTCCGGCCCCCCTCTCGGAGACTGTGCCAAATCCCGTGCTGGTCAGGATGCTAAAGGTTGCGCCTTCAGAGGAAGGCGAAGGGGAGAACAGGGACACTGCCGCCTCTACCAAGGAGGCTTTTGAGAAAGGGGGGATCAAGAATCCCCCCTTCCAAGGGGAGAAGAGGACCGCTTTCGAAAACCCGGAGGCCAAGGCCTCGAAGCGGGGGAAGAGATCTTCACCAGAGGGTCGTGCGTCCGGGGAGGCCCCGGCCGCACTATCTCCCCTAAGGAATCAGCCCTCCAGCGAGCCGTAAGTAGAAAAGGGGGGTTCTGTAATAAGAAACATCCATATTTTCGCTTCTGAGGATAACCGAAGTTTTTACCTTGTAGTTCGGATCTCCGTACTTCTCAGATGAGCTCGTCATCGGGGGACCTTCGTCCGGAGAAGATGGAGAGCGAGACGCCTCCATCTGCCGCACCGTCGGATAGGGCGGACGAACCTGAGGTGTCATCACGGAGGGTATCCCCGAGTCCGGCAGGGCCGGAGAGTTCGGCACCAACTGGTGTGCGGCCGGGGGAGCTGAAGGATCTGCTTGAGAGGGCGTCTATCTCAGAAGGTCACCGTACATTGATGAGTATGGTGATTGGAAGAATTTCGTCCGCCGAAGGCGGGTTGCATGATGCCGTCAGGAGTTTGCTGGCGGGGTTTGAGGTACGTAAAAATGACATACCTTTTGACAGTTTTACACATAAAGTGCGCCCTGTATAGATAGTAGCCCCTGAGACTCGGTAGGTTGTCGAGAGCGACAGCGTGCCGAGGATCAAAATCGCAGGTATTGATTTTCGCCTTTCCTATGCAGGTGGCGGATGGTCCGGTGGCCAGCCGGACTGATGGAGTTGCCGAACTAAAGCGGCAACTTGACGTTGCGGATGCGGACATCACGTTGGTCAATAGGCGACTTGACGAGTTGCAAGGTAGGTTTGTTCTCCGCGGTCACCTAGTAAGGGAGCCGAAGCCCATTTCTTACAACATGTGTGCTTAATGCAGATGGTGCCGCTGCTGTGGAGAGCCTTCGGGCAGAACTTGCTCGAGCCAAGGAGCAGGCCAGAAGGAGTGATGCGGCTGCCTCGAGGGCAGCCGAAGAGCTAGAAGCCGAGAGGGTTGCTCACTGCCGAAGCAGGGAGGAGATGGCCGAAATGGCCGTGAAGGTGAAAGATGTTACCGACCGCTATGAGGTTCTTGAAAAAAGAACGCCGAGCGGAGCAAGAAGACCTGGCGAAGGCCACCGCCGAAAAGAAGGATGCCCGTTCTGCAATGAGGGCTATAAAGGAGGAGCTGCGCCAGGCCGAAGATATTGTGGCTGGCAAGCCCTTTCTGCTGCGCAGGAGGTTTACGGATCCGAAGTATGCTCAGCTTGGCCAGCTGTGGGGTCCGGAGGATCCTTATATGGACTTAGCGGCGAGTGCGGCAGATGTTGTTGTGCACTTCCGAAGTCAAAAGGATCACGAGACGGAAGAGCTTTTTTGGTCTCAATTCCATAGTCCGGAGCGTTCACTTCCGCTGACCGATCGGCTGGCTGAGTGGGCCGAGCTAATAGATTGTCCGGACTTGCCATGACAGATATCGTGGCTCATGTCTGGCCGGATAGGCCCAAGCCGAAGAGTTATTTTGGCTTATTGCAGCAATTCCTTGGGGCGGTGCCGCATATAAAGGCGATGAAGCGGTCGGCCTGCATAGAGGGTGCGCGGATGGCCCTCGCCCGTGTGAAGACACACTGGACGGAAATGGATGCCACCGTTGTTGCAACCCGGGGTTCGGACGAGAGCCGGTTACCCACCGAGCACTACTTTGGGGAAGTTCTGCGTGGTGCTCGTGTAATAGAGTCGCAGTGCTCAAAAAATGTCATGTTCAAATGATCTTTATGGTTTTGTAAAATAATGTTTACAATATAAGCGCTTTTTTGTACTTGTGCGTTCAAGTATTGAAACATCTCCTGTGCGGCCGTTAATGTATACTTGTGTATAACCTGAAAGATGGCAGTCTTCGGCTTCAGCCCCCACACACATGCTGCGGGGGTGTTTGCAAAATAGCGCGTTTTCACACTTAATCCAATGTCTTGGTCCTGTTAAGGAGGTGATAGCGTAGCAAACGAGGCAACCGGACTATAATGCTTTATCACTTTCACTTAGCCATAGGAGTTCGAAGGTGGGGCTACGATATAGCCCCTAGGGGCACCGCGCTCTCCGAATTTGGGGCGCATGTGTGCCTGACCGGGAAGCGGTCCTTCGTCAAAGCGGAGGAATTCTAAACATTCCTGAGGTCGATCGAGTGGTTGACCAGTCTCTCGCTACATCATGACAGTCAGTTTTCGGCTTTCTCTACTGAGGCGCTCACCCGGCCGAACCGGGGCACAATCGCAGTAGTTCTCCTGGTGCCGCGTTAGCCGATGATACGGAACGTAAGGCAGCAAAACACAGGAGCCGGGCAAACCCAACATTTGACCAAAGACATGATTCGGAGCTGATGCATATAAGGCCTAACTCAAGACGCCGAACACTCCCTGAGGTGTTCGGTCTTTATGATGACGGGCAGATCAATGGCCTAAGCCCCTAGTGTCCAGGTGCACGCAAGATCCTCTGACGCGGCCGATGCCAAAACATCAGCCTCCTCTCTAGTTATGATGAGAAACCAGGGGATGTATAGCAACAAGAGACAGTAAAAAAGGTTTACGCAGGGTCTTAATCTGAAAAGAATCCTTGCAACGGGTCCCTACTGCACGTCTGCGCCTGTGTCTCCGTTGTGCTGTATCCTGGACGGGTGTAACACGCTGTTCATCTGTAAAAGAGAGGAACTTGGTTTGAAAAGAAATCGTGTCAAAAATGTATTTAAAACAGAGCATGAATAAATGTATAAAATTGAGCTTTTATTGGCTTCTTGTTGCTCATACGGACAGCCCCTTGTAAAGGGGTGTGTGGCTAGGGAGCCCCTAGTTTATTTGTGCCGGACTCGTTCTAGCCGTGTCCGGGGTCTTGAACGACCTTTTAATGAGATGATGCCGCGTGGACCGGGCATTTTAAGTGTAAGAGACGCGTAGTGTGGTATTGCATTAAAGCGGACAAAAGCTTCACGTCGTAATAGTGCTTGATGGCTACTTTTGAATGGGGCGACATGAAAAATTAGCTTTTCGCATCGGAAGTTGTCGGGTGACCCGAACACAACTTCTAGTAGTAAGGAGCCCGTGCACTTGGCGTGAAGGCCTGTCGTCACTCCTTTAAAGGAAGTGCGGCTATGTCGAATTTTAGTACGGTCTACCCCCAACTTGCGGATTGTGTCCGGATATAGCAGGTTTAAATCGCTGCCGCCATCCATTAGGACTTGTGTAAATTGCAGTCCGTCGATTATAGGATCCAATATAAGAGCAGTCCATCCTGCGTTTCGGACGCTTCTGGAGTAGTCCAGGTGGTCGAAAGTAATTGGTTTTGACATCCAATCTCGGGGTTCTGCTGGGGTGGACCGTGCGACATGTACTTCAGCGAGTGCCGCACTGTTGTTCCGTGGTATCACATGAAGTGAGTTTACTGTTTTGACTTCTTGTGGGAAAGTCTTTTGTTTTCCCGCGCTCTGCTGGTGGGGCTCGTTGTCATCCTCGCTTGGCGCATCGAGCCCCTTTTGTTCGGCGTTGAGTCGTCCGGACTGTTTGAAGACCCAACAATCTCGGTGGGTGTGGTTTGCAGGCTTCCCGGGTGTACTATGGATTTGACATATCCGATCCAAAATTTTGTTTAGGTTGGATAGCTCGTCATTGTTGTCCTTAAGGGGCAGTGTTTTGTTGTTCGGCCGCGAGCTTTTGAATCCGGTGTTAACCGCCGTGCTCTTTGGGCTCTTTTCTTTATTTCGGTGCTGGTCCTTTCTACGCCGTGATTTTCCGTTTCCATCTCTGATATCGGATGTACTCGGGTCGCTGGTGCTGCATCTTGCTAGCCAGCTGTCTTCCCCAGCGCAGAAGCGGGTCATGAGGCTTGTTAGTGCGGCCATTGTTCTCGGCTTCTCTTGTCCGAGGTGTCTGGCGAGCCATTCGTCTCGGACATTATGTTTAAAAGCTGCTAAGGCTTCGGCGTCTGGACAGTCGACTATTTGGTTCTTTTTGGTGAGGAACCTGTTCCAGAATTTGCGCGCTGATTCTCCGGGCTGTTGGGTTATGTGTCTTAAATCGTCTGCATCCGGAGGGCGGACATAAGTCCCCTGAAAATTTGCTTTAAACGCGTCCTCGAGCTCTTCCCAGCTTCCAATGGTATTTTCTCGGAGGCTTTTGAGCCAATGTCTGGCTGGCCCTATGAGCTTGAGGGGTAGATATTTTATGGCGCGGAGATCATCTCCTCTAGCCATATGTATATGCAAGATGTAATCCTCAATCCAGACTCCGGGGTCTGTTGTTCCGTCATATGCCTCTATGTTTACGGGCTTGAACCCCGCTAGAAATTCATGATCCAGCACCTCATCGGTGAAACATAGTGGGTGTGCAGCGCCCCTGTATTTGGGTGTGCCGTTATCTTCGAACACTCGGCGTGTTATGTTGCTTCCTGGGGCCCTCTTCTTCGGCCCATAAATGGACCTGACCGGGCCATCCGTTTTGCGAAGATATTTATGTGTGTCATGTGCTGGCTTGTGTGCGGCGCCGCTTGCCGCTCCTGGCCTGCCTTCTAGTCGTCTATCCGGCCAGGCGGCCTCTTTGCTTTTTAATTGTGGGGGCTCTACGGCCTCCTCGTCGAATTCGGGCAGCAGCTTGCGCTTCGGGTAGCTCTTTGTTTGTTGGCTATTGCCATATTTGTCCGCGGTCTTGAGTACTTTGCTCCATCTCATTCTGAGTATGTCTTCCGCTATTTTGAGCTTCCGCTTCTCCTTCTTCAAACTTCTTGCAGTGGTGACAAGCCATTTTGGGAGGTCCTTATGCTCCGGTGGTGTGTCCGGTGTGAGATCGTTTGGACTGTTGTCTTCGCCGAGGATGAGTTGATTATCCGATTCATCCTGTTCGGATGGCTGCTTGGTTTCATGTTCGTCGCCCACTGGTTTGCCCTGCGCTATGGCTGGGTCATTATGAGTGCTGTTGTTATCGAGGCGGGACTTGGGGCGGCGCTTGCATCGCCGTTTTGGTTGTTTTTCGGGGGAATTATCCTTCGCCGCGTCCCGTTGTTCCTCGTTATCGCTCCCTTTTGGGGTGTCCACCATGTATATATCATGAATTGAGGTGGCTTTCCAGTGCCCGGTAGGCGCTGGTTCTTGGTTGTCTCCGGCATCGTCGTCCATACCGTCGATGTCTTCGGAGTCGTAGTCTAGTATGTCGGTTAAATCGTCGACAGTGGCTACAAAGTGGGTGGTGGGAGGGTTTTGAATTTCTTCGTCGTCCGCATGCCAACCGTCCCGGCCGCAGTCCGGCCAGGGCTCTCCTGATAACGAGAGATACTTTAGCGAATTCAGGATGTCGCCAAAGGGTGAGTGCTGAAAGATGTCCGCAGCGGTGAACTCCATGATCGGCGCCCAATCGGATTCGATTGGCGGGGGCGCAGGAGGTTCGGAGTCCGGCAAGGAGTCCGACACCTCGGAGTCACGGGCTTTGCAAGGGACAAGGTCAGTATTCGGCTCCATCGCCGTAGAGATTGCAGCCCCTGAGGCGGTGTCCAGCCACCCGTCCTCGATCTGCGCGATCGGCTCCGAACGACGGGTCAGAGCGGACTCGTGTGCGGCCTCCAGGGCACTATCTGGTAGCAGAGCTAAATCGTGCCCACCGTGACAGTGCGGCGCGCTTGGTTGTGGCTCGAATCCATTGAAGATCAAGTCTCCGTGGACGTCAGCCGTGAAGTTTAAGCTTCCAAACCTGACCTGACGGCCAGGGGCGTAGCTTTCGATCTGCTCCAGATGGCCAAGAGAATTGGCCCGCAGTGCAAAGCTGCCGAACACGAAGATCTGTCCGGGGAGAAAAGTCTCACCCTGGACTGCGTTGTTGTTGATTGAACAAGCCATCAAGCCTATTGGTGACGACACAGGGGAACTCTCAATGAAAGCATCAATGTCGGTGTCAAAACCGGCGGATCTCGGGTAGGGGGTCCCGAACTGTGCGTCTAGGCGGATGGTAACAGGAGACAAGGGACACGATGTTTTTACCCAGGTTCGGGCCCTCTCGATGGAGGTAAAACCCTACTCCTGCTTGATTGATATTGATGATATGGGTAGTACAAGAGTGGATCTACCACGAGATCAAGGAGGCTAAACCCTAGAAGCTAGCCTATGGTATGATTGTTGTAATGGTTGTGTGTCCTACGGACTAAAACCCTCCTGTTTATATAGACACCGGAGAGGGCTAGGGTTACACAGAGTCGGTTACAATGGTAGGAGATCTACATATCCGTATCGCCAAGCTTGCCTTCCACGCCAAGGAAAGTCCCATCCAGACACGGGACGAAGTCTTCAATCTTGTATCTTCATAGTCTTGGAGTCCGGCCGATGATGATAGTCCGGCTATCCGGACACCCCCTAGTCCAGGACTCCCTAACACCTCCTGCGGAACACCATTGGTATGTCGTGATCAGAAATAAGGACGGATGGGTCATGGTATCAGGACTTCGGTCACAGTTACCTGGGAAACTGGAAATATTCCGGGGTAGTCGGCCGTAATGGCGACCAAAGCATTGTCGATGCTAAGTTGGTGGAACACCCCATCGATCAGCTCCACCTTTATATCCGGATCCTCTTTGGAGGCCGGATCGAGGGACCGTTCCGGATCCTCGGGTTGTGGAGGCGGGCTGTGTATATCCTCTACAGCCCGACGCAGTTCCTGAGTTGAAATCAGAAAATGAGATACTTAACCATGGGAAGGGGGATCGGATAGGCAAAAAGAAGTGTCCGCTTACCCAGCTTCGAGGATTGTTCATAGAAAATCCGCTTAGTGGACTAACACGGAGAAAATCCTCGTTTTCTCCTTTGTACAGGCCGGACAAGATCTTCACCAGATCGGCGACCGATCCCGGCCCCTTACTGCCATGGCGGGTGGCATCATCCTCCCCGTTGAAACCCCACATGGGGTGGCCCCTATACTGGAGCGGCTGCACCCCCCGCATAATGCATGTGGCCATGACTCCGATCATGGTCAATCCGGAATGAGCCAATAATCTTATTCGGCCCATCAGGTAAAGGACGTCCCTGTCATTCTCCCGTTGAGGGCTCTGCGGACGCCAACTTAGGCGTTTCTTTAGAGGAGCATTACTGAACTCCGGGAGGCCGATCCGAACTGGGTCTGGTAGCGGGGCGTCCTCTATATAATACCATTCTGAAGGCCAGTCTTCAGACGCCTTCTTCGGGGTCCCGGATAGATATCCGGTCCCGGCGATGCGCCATAGTTCAGCTTCGCCCATTTGATATATTGACCCCTCAGGAGAATGGGGTACAAGGCCGAATAATCTCTTCCACAGCGCAAAATGAGCCTCGACGCCCAAGAACAGCTCGCAAAGGGCCACGAAGCCCGTGATGTGCAGAATGGAGGCATGCGTAAGGTGGTGCAGCTGAAGGCCGTAGAACTCCAGGAGCCCCGGGAGAAACAGATGTATTGGAAATCCCAGTCCTCTTATCAGATAAGAGACAAAGCATACCCGCTCTCTTTTGGAAGGATCGGGGATGCTCTCCGCTTGCTTTCCGCCCTTATAGGTGGCAAGTCCGGCTCGAACCGGGACCATGAAGGCCGGGGGAAGAAATCCATTGGTTTGGAGCGTCGCTAGCTCGCTGTGCGGGACCGAGCATCTCTCCCAATCTCCAGGCTGAGGGCTGGGAGCGCGAGAGGAGGAGCCGCGTCGACTGTCCATGATGGAATGGATTTTTTGTTAGAGGCGCTCCGATGAATGCTCACGGAGGGAGGATGGTGTGATTCGGATCTAGATCCCCGTCCCTTTTATAGGCGGCGCATGTGCGCATCTAGGGGGGTAAGTGTAAAAATACCCTGGCTTTTCGCATTCGTTTGACACGTGGAAGATGGCCATTATTGGGCGTGGAAGCCAAGGAGCGCAGCATTTATAAGAAGCCGGACACTATTCGACAAGTATATGGAATTTGGAGAAGAAACCGCCTCGCAATGTCAAAGACAATCTGCGCGCCGGACTCATCGTCATTGAAGCCTGGTTCGGGGGCTACTGAGGGAGTCCCGGATTAGGGGGTGTCCGGATAGCCGAACTATCACCTTTGGCCGGACTCCTGGACTATGAAGATACAAGATTGAAGACTCCGTCCCGTGTCCGGATGGGACTTTCCTTGGCGTGGAAGGCAAGCTTGGCAATACGGATATGTAGATCTCCTACCACTGTAACCGACTCTGTGTAACCCTAACCCTCTCCGGTGCCTATATAAACCGGAGGGTTTTAGTCCGTAGGACGAACAATAATCATACCATAGGCTAGCTTCTAGGGTTTAGGCTCATTGATCTCGTGGTAGATCTACTCTTGTACTACCCATATCATCAATATTAATCAAGCAGGAATAGGGTTTTACCTCCACCGAGAGGGCCCGAACCTGGGTAAAAACATCGTGTCCCTTGTCTCCTGTTACCATCCGCCTAGACGCACAGTTCGGCACCCCCTACCCGAGATCCGCCGGTTTTGACACCGACAGCGGCAATGCAGCCAGTGAGCCGATGCACATCCCGCCTAGGTGCCTCAATCTGCTCAATGGCCTTGATCTTGTCTGGATTCGCCTCAACCCCACACTGCGACACAAAGAACCCGAGAAGCATGCCGGACGGAACGCCGAAGACACATTTCTCAGGGTTCAGCTTGAGGTTGATCTGGCAAAAATTTGCAAATGTCTCTTCCAAATCTTGCACAAGTGTTTCCTTGTCCTTGGTTTTGACCACTATGTCATCCATATAAGCTTCCATATTTCTATGTAGCTGGGGCTCAAAACCAATTTGGACTGCTCTTGCAAAGGTTCATCCAACACTCTTCAACCCGAAAGGCATCCGTATAAAGCAATACGTACCACATGGGGTGATGAATGATGTCTTCTCTTCATATTCTCTCGTCATGAAAATCTGATGGTATCCTAAGTAGGCCTCGAGGAATGACAGCAGGTCACACCCGGCCGTGGAGTCAACAATATGGTCAATGCGCGGCAATGGGAAAGGGTCTTTTGGATAGGCCTTATTGATATCTCTGTAATCAATACACAACCTCCACTTTCCGTTTGCCTTGCGCACGACCACCGGATTGGCCAACCACGTCGGATGGAGTACTACTCTTACCAAGCCTGCCGCTTCTTGCTTTCTGATCTCTTCTGTGATCGCACATGAGGACAGACAGCAAGATGGTGCTCAATCACCTCCCTGGGAACGTCGGGGATGTTGGATGCTTGCCATGCAAACACATCGACATTCTCCCGCAGGAAAGTCACGAGCTCGCCTTCCTATTTGCTATCGAGGGTGGAGCTTATGGTGAAAGCTCCTCCCGTGTTGTCCTCCTTGACGGACACCTTCTTGGTCTCTGGTGGTGCAGCTCTGGATCTCTTGCTCTTGCCGGTGGAGCTCTCTAGCACGTCCTCGATGGGAGCACAACACTCCGAAGAGGTGCGCTTGCTGGAGTGGGTGCGAGAGGTCTCGCCAGTCTTCTTCCCTCCCGGGGCTTCAGCGACAGGAGCAAGTGCCTTGGTGGCAGCTGCTGCAACTACTTCCCGGTAGAGTTGGTCAGCGCAAATCAGCGCATCTTTCTTGTCGGAGGGGACGCTGATGACCTTCATCGGCCTAGGCATCTTTAGCGTGTTGTAGGCGTAATGTGACGCCGCCATGAACTTGGCCGTGCCTGGCGGCCGAGGATCCCGTTGTAGGGCAAGGGGATCTCGGCCACATCAAAGACAATCATCTCCGTCCCGTGGTTTAACTCGCCTCCGAACATCACGGGCAGTGTGACCTTTCCCTTCGGCTGACTCCTTCCCGGGTTGACCCCTTGAAATGTGCCCGTCTAGTCGAGGTCTCCATCGGGAATCTGCAGCCTTTTGACCACAACAGGCGAGATCAATTTTAGACCAGCCCCACCGTCAACTAGCATCTTTGTCACCCTGAGGTTGCGTATCATTGGTGAAACCAACAACGGCAAACACCCGACCATAGTTGTGCGATCAGGGTGGTCCTCGGTATCAAAGATAATAGGCGTGCTGGACCACTTCAGTGGCTTCAGTGCGTCGAGTGATGGCTCCACCGCTGTGATCTCATGCGCCCAGTGTTTGAGCTGGTGGTGAGAGGTATGTAGTGAGGCACCACCGTCGACGCACATGGCCTCCGTAGCTTTCTACAACTCATGGTCGCCGAACTCATCATCTTCGTCATGATCATCGTCGTCCTGCTTCTTGTCGCGGCCCCAGGCGGGCCTCTCTTGCTGTTATCCTTGCCGCAGCGGCTTCCCTAGCTGCCACGTTTCTTGCCGGACCCTTCGGCACCGTCTTGACCCTTCTCCTTGTCCCACCTCTCATACTCAGCTTTCTGCTTCTCAGTAAGCAGCTCAACTTGTCGGCAGTTCTGGAGGTCGTGGCCCTTAGTGTGGTGGATCTTGCAATACTGCAGCACCGGTTGTCGGTGTCAAAACCGGCGGATCTCGGGTAGGGGTCCCGAACTATGCGTCTAAGGCCAATGGTAACAGGAGGCAGGGGACACAATGTTTACCCAGGTTCGGGCCCTCTCAATGGAGGTAATACCCTACTTCCTGCTTGATTGATCTTGATGATATGATTATTACAAGAGTTGATCTACCATGAGATCGTAGAGGCTAAACCCTAGAAGCTAGCCTACGATTATGATTGTTGTCGTCCTACGGATTAAACCCTCCAGTTTATATAGACACCATAGGGGGCTAGGGTTACACAGAGTCGGTTACAGAGAAGGAAATCTACACATCCGAATATCCAAGCTTGCCTTCCACGCAAAGGAGAGCCCACCCGGACACGGGTCGAAGTCTTCAGTCTTGTATCTTCATAGTCCAACAGTCCGACACAAGTACATAGTCTGGCTGTCTGAGGACCCCCTAATCCAGGACTCCCTCAGTAGCCCCTGAACCAGGCTTCAATGATGATGAGTCTGGCGTGCAGATTGTCTTCAGCATTGCAAGGCGGGTTCCTTCTCCGAATACTCCAAGGTAGATTTTGAACACATGAATCGTGTCCGGCCCTGTAAAATAAATTCCAAATACCACCGTAGAGAGCACAATATTCCACAAACCAAATCTGCTGACAACTTTTCATAGCGTGACATCATGCTGCGGCCCGGTTATCATACGAACCGTTTTTCCCAGCCTGCTACTGCACGTATTGCGAAGCGGTTTTATTGGCACGTCTTGTTGAAGCAGAGATCGTGGCCCCCTTATCACGGGATTCTCATCAATACGGGTGTGGGTAACCAAATTGTGCTAGTATGACTCCTCGGTTTTAGGCAAGTTCCAAACGGCCACGCGGAGGACGCTTGATATTCACCCTCTTTATAAAGAGATCCAGACCTGTCCTTTTCTTTCCATGCCCAATCCTTCCCTTCCCCTACCTCGAGTTCCAACACCCAAGGTTCAGGCTAAGCGCTTCGGACCTTCAACCATGTCCGGATCCAACCTTCAAGGCCGGTGGATGGCCTCCTCTGTCATAGAGGAGGACATCAAGAAGCTTAGGGAGGCTAGGTATCTGACAGCCAAAATCCCCCACAGGCTACCTCCTCAAGGGCAGGTTATCCCCACTATCGAACCCAATGAGAGTGTTGTATTTGTTTCCCACTTCCTCTGAGGGCTAGGCTTTAGTCTTGATTCCTTTATAAGAGGGCTCATGTTCTATTACGGGCTAGATTTCCATGATCTAGCTCCAGAATCCATCCTTCACATCTCGTCGTTTATCGTCGTGTGTGAGGCCTTCCTCCGCATCACCCCACACTTCGGCTTATGGCTCAAGACCTTCAATGTGAAGCCGAAGATGATCGACGGGCGACATGCGGAGTGCAGAGGCGCTATAATAAGCAAAGGTGCCGATGCCCTATCGCCAAAGGGTTCCTTCCAAAGGTGTCTGACTTATGGCAACGAGAGTGGTACTACATCACAACACCCCGAGGTACGAAGCGGGCAGCAGCCCCAACCTTCCGCTCGGGCCCTCCGCCCCAACTGGCATCATGGGTCAACAAAGGGCTGGTATGGGAGCCAGTTAATGACGTGCTGACATTGCAAAGCCGCATCCGAGATCTCCTCAAGAGGGACATCAGTCTCATCAAAGTAATTCAAGTAATGCTAGTTCGTCGGGTCCTGCCATGCCAATGTTGATCTCTCCGTATGTGGGAGTTCAACCCAGAAGGACCGCGAACTATTCAACACTTCTTCGGCGTGACGCTCGAAGGGATGTATCAATTATTCTTCGGATCACGAATAAAGTGTCCGGACACCACCGAGGATGCGGGTTTGAACTGCAACCGACAGATACCCAAGTAAGTAACTCCGCGTATGAACATGCTGTTATTATATTTGTCACAACATCATTCTGAAAAATTGCCCTCGGCCAGGACTGGATAAGAAAGGCGAATAGGATCAGGTGTTCGGCCCCTCTTCCCGAAGGCTCGCCGGATTCTGTACTAACCAGGATGCTGGCTCGCACCCTATCAAGTGCCATCAGGAGAAGATGAGGGCAGAAATAAAGAAGCAGAAAGCGGGCTTCATACGCTACACATCCAAACCGGGGGAATTGGTGCCTCCGCGAAGGAGGGTGATCGGGGAGGTGAATCTAAAATCCCCTCTCCCCACGGGAAGAAAAGGGCCCCCCCTGAAGACTTGTAAACAGAGGTTTCCAAACGAGGGAAGAAACCCTCACCAGGGGGCCCTACCCCGGAGGGCATCCTTACCGCACAGCACCCACAAGGGGACCAGCCGTCAGCCAGGCTGTAAGTAAACACAGGCACATTAGTAAATATGCCCTGCTTTTTCCTGAGAATAATAGCCGAGACATATGTTTTGCAGTCCGGCTCATAGCCCTTCTCAACAAAGTTCGTCTTCGGGGGATCTTCTTTCGGAGATGGTGGAGAGCGAAACGCCTCCTACTGCCTCCCAGCCTCATGAGGCGGACAACCCTGAGGTGTCATCCCGGAGGGTCTCTCCTGATCCGCATAGGCCAGAAGGTAACTCTTCGGCCGCCTGAAGTCCAGGGTTCTCGGATCCTAAGGAGACGAACAAAAAATCCCTGGATTATCCGGTGTACAACCAGACACATTAATGGATCTTCTGGAGCAAGCGGCTATCTCAGAGGCACACCATACCTTAATGGGTACGGTGGTTGAGAGGATTTCATCTGCAAAAAGCGGTTTGAATGAAGCTTCCAACTAAGAGGCTTTGAGATACGCAAAATAATATATATATATTTGACTGTACCGGACACGCTATGTGTGCTCTGTATAGGTAGTAGCCCCTGAGACTCCAGTTGCCGTCTAGAGGCGGCAAGCAGAGGATCATAGTCTCAGGTAATGATAGTGCTGCTTTCATGCGCAGGCGGCTGAGGGTCCGGCGGCTGACCGGACTGCTGGTTTTGCCAAATTGAGGCGGCAGCTTGATGTGGCGGATGCGGACATCACGCTTGTGAACAAGCGGCTTGACGAGGCACATGGTATGTATATTCGGGTGGTCAGCAAGTATTAAGAGGAGCATGATGCTAGTATTTATAATATGCTTTGACTGCAGATGGAGTTGCCGCCGTGGAGACCCTTCAGGCAGAACTTGCCTGAGCCAAAGAACAAGCCAGGAGAAGCGATGCGGCCGCCCTGAAGACAGCCGAAGAGTTAAAAGCCGAACAGGCTGCTCATCGCTAGAGCGAAAATAAAATAGCCAACATGGCTCTTGAGCTGCAAAATGCCGCCAGCCGCTGTGAGCTCCTCGAAAAGGTAAGCCAAGCGAAAGCAGCTGACTTGAAGAAGGCCTTGGAAACAGCCAAGGAAACACGCTCTGAAATCAGAGCGGCGCGGGAGGAGCTTCGTCAAGCCGGAGATATCATGGCTGGGAAGCCCTTCTTATTGCGGGTGAAGTTCGGTGATCCGAAGTATGCCCCTCTTGATCAATTGTGGAGTTCGGCAGACGCATACTTGGATTTAGCAAAGAGTGCTACTGACGCGACTGAGTATTTCAAAGATCAGAAAGATCATGAGGTGGAAAGATTGTTCTTGTCGCAGTTCAGTAATCCAAGGCATCCGCTGCTGTTGAATGAGCAAATGGCCGAGTGGGCCGAGCTCCATAGGTTGTTTGGGCTTGCCATGAAGTCTGTCGTGGATCATCTTTGGCCGAAGGAACCAAGTCCGGATAGTTGTTTTGGTTTAGTGCAATGATTTCTTTATGTTGTGCCGCATATCGACGCTGTCAAGAGGTCGGCGTGCATAGAGGGTGCGCGGATGGCTCTTGCCCGTGTCAAGACATATTGGGCAAAGATGGAGGCCACCAAAATCGCGACCAGGGGTCCACCCGGGGGTTAGTACTCGCCCGAGCACTATTTTGAAGAAGTCCTAGAAGGTGCCCGTTCAATAGAGGCTCAGTGCTCAAAGAGTACCATGTTCCAGTGACATGTATATTAATTGTAAAAACAATGCTATTTTGATTATAAAGGCTATATTTATACTTTTGCCCATAAAATATTAAGTGCCTCCTGTGCGGCCGTTTATGTATGTATGTATATAACCTGAAAGTTTGCAGTCGTCGGCTTCAGCCCCCACGCATATAATGCAGGGGTGTTTGGTAAAACGCATACTCACACTTGATCCAATGTCATGGTCCGTTAAGGAGGTGATAGCATGGCGAACAAGGCAATTGGACTATATATCTTTAACACTTTCACTTAGCCATAGGAGTTTGACGGTGGGGCTACTATATAGCCCCTGGTACTTCCGCGTTCATCCGAATATGGTGCGCGTACATACGTGACCAGGAAACTGGTCCTTCGTTAATGCGGAGGAATCGCGAAGATTCCGCTGAGTCATCGAGTGGTTGACCAGTCTCTCGCTTTATCATGACAGCCAGTTTTCGGCTTTCTCTACTGAGGTGCTCATCTAGATGAACCAGGGCACAATCGCAGTCGTTCTTCCGGTGCCACCTTAGCCGATAGAGCGGAACGTAAGGTAGAAAAACACGGGAGCCGGGCAAACCCAACTGTTGACTAAAGACATGATTCGGAGCTCATGCATATAAGGCCAAACTCAGAATTTGCAACATATACTGGGCTGAGTACCACCCTCGATAATGAGCCCTGAATTTCCAGGTACATACATTACTCTGGTGTGACGAAAAAGCTTGCCAATAGCGCCAGTATCCCTCTCGATTGTTTTGAGTACCCGGAGGGTGTGAGGCAACAAGAGACAATAAAAAAGGTTTATACAGGGTCTTAATCTAAAAAGAAACCTTTGAACGGGGCCCTGCTGCACGTCTGCGCCTTTGTCTCCGTTGTGGAGTATCCTGGAAGGGTGTAGCACGATGATCATCTATAAAAAACAAAAACCGAGGTGAAAGAATCTGGTGTAATCGTGCGAAAAGTTAGTCATTCTTAATGGACCATGAGAATTCAATCTATTTTGTATAAATAGGGTCGAGCCGAACTATGGACCCTTGTACATGCGGGAAGCCCTAGCGCCACATATGGGGGCGTATCCGTCAACCAAGCTCATGTTTATCTGGGCTGTTACAACTAGTGGTGTGCCAGACACGTCTAGCCGTGTCCGTGGTCTTGACGACCGGTCATTTATTCGGGTTGGAGAGGCCGTTGAGTGGTTCGGCTGCTAGAGCCGCCACATACTCTTCCACACGCAAGGAACACTCTGTATTTCCGCTGATTGTGATAACGCCACGTGGACCGGGCATCTTATGTTTAAGATAAGCGTAATGCACTACTGCATTGAAACGAGCGAAGGCCGTTCTTCCGAGTAGTGCGTGATAGCCGCTTCGGAATGGAGCGATGTTGAAGATTAGTTCTTCACTTCGAAAGTTGTCGGGAGAAACGAATACAACCTCTAATGTTAGAGAGCCCGTACAACGCGCTTCTACGCCTGGTATTACTCCTTTAAAGGTAGTACTGCTTTGGCTGATTCTTGACAGGTCTATCCCCATTTTGCAGACAGTGTCCTGATATATCAGATTAAGACTACTGCCGCCGTCCATAAGGACTCGGGTGAGATGGTATCCATTAATTATTCGGTTGAGCACCAAGGCGGCCGAACCTCCTTGCCGGATACTAGTCGGATGATCCCTGCGATTGAAAGTTATCGGATAGGCCGACCATGGGTTGAATTTGGGGGCGATAGGGTCTACAGCGTATACGTCTCGGAGTGTGCATTTGCACCTCCTCTTCGGTATGTGGGTTGCGTAAATCATGTTCACTATTTTGACGTCTGGTGGACATTTTTTCTGTCCCCTAGTGTTTGGCTAGCGAGGCTTGTCCTCGTCTTCACTTGGCGTCTCCCTCCCCTTGTGTTCGGCGTTTAGCTTGCCGGCCTGCTTGAAGACCCAACATTCTCTGTTGGTGTGATTTGCAGGTTTCTCGGGGGTGCCATGAATCTGACATGATCTGTCCAGAATTTTGTTTAGGCTAGACGACCCATGTCTGCTGCCCTTGAATGGCTTTTTTCGTTGACCGGGTCGAGAACCCCTGAATCCGGGGTTTACCGCCATGTTGTCTGGGCTGTCTTCATTGTTTCGACGCTTGTTTTTACTGCATCGCAGCTTCCCATTGCCATCCCTGACTTCGGATGTGCCTGGGTCGCTGGTGCCCCTGCGGGCCAACCAACTATCCTCGCCCGTGCAAAAGCGGGTCGTAAGGCTTGTTAGGGCTGCCATTGTCCTTGGCTTTTCCTGGCCGAGGTGTCTGGCGAGCCATTTGTCAAGGATACTGTGCTTGAAAGCCGCTAAGGCTTCGGCATCCAGGCAGTCGATAATTTGATTCTTCTTGCTGAGAAATGTGTTCCACAGCTTACGGGATGACTCTCCGGGTTGCTGGATTATGTGACTTAAATCGTCTGCATCCGGAGGTCGGACATAGGTCCCTTGAAAATTAGCCCTGAAAGTCCTCCCAACTTCCGATTGAGTATTTGGGGAGGCTTTTAAACCAGTGCCGAGCTGGTCCTTTCACCTTGAGGAGTAGGTATTTGATGGCGTGGAGATCATCTCCGCGAGCCATGTGGATGTGAAGAATAAAGTCCTCAATCCAGACCGCAGGGTCTATCGTTCCGTCGTATGCCTCTATGTTTGTGTAACGCCCCGGATCCGATGCGCCAGGTGTCTTCCAGTTATTTGCCGTCGTTGCCATGTCATGTGCTTGCATGTTGCATTTTGCCATGTCATCATCTGCATTTCATCTGCATGTTTTTCAAAACTTGTATACTTTCGGGTTCCCCCGGTTCTCTCCATTGTCCGCTCTGAGCCCTTTCACACTCGCACGCGCCCGCGGCACCTCCGAAATATTATTTTATAAGTGGCATAAAAATGTTCTCGGAATGGGATGAAAGTTCGCATGCAGTCTTATTATAGTGTGGGTAGACCGCCTGTCAAGTTTCGTCGCATTCGGTGCTCGTTTGATTGCCCAACTGTTAAACATATAGCGGTACCGCTGCCGGTACCTTCGTCGGATGTTTCGGTCTTCGAAACTGCTGCGAGGCCTCTCTCTCTCTTCTCTCCACTCAGCCCAACCCCTCTTCACAGCCCACCTGCAGCCCACCTAGTCCGCCCTCTGCCCGGAGCCGCATGATCGCGATCGTACGCTTCGAATCGCTCCTAAAACCACCCTAACCCTAGTCCTTACCCTATATATGCACACACACATGCCATTTTTGGCCTTCCCCTTCCCCTTCCTCGGTTCCGCGTCCTCCTAACCCGCCGCCGCCACTTGGCGCCATCCCCGTCGCCAGCCGCCACCAGCGCCGCCTCTTTCCTCCAACCGGAGCACGCCACATCAGCCCCAGCACCCCCAGCCACTCTTGCGCCTCCACCTGTTGCCTCCATGTCGCCCCCACCATCGAGCCCGCTGGAGCCCATCCGCGGCCCGCCCCGGGCCGATCTGGGCCCGAGGCGCCCGCACCGCACCGCCCGCTCTAGGGAGGAGCTCTCTCCCGCGCCTCCAAGGGCTCTCGAGCGCCCGACCACCGCCGCCTCGCGCCTCCCGCCGGCGACCCCGACAACCCCGCCGGCGAGCACCAACGCCTCGCCAGCTCCGCCCCACGCCTCACGCTCGTCTCCCTCCGTGTCGCTAGGGGCCAGCGCCGCCCCTTGGTCTTCCCCGACCCCGCCGCCATGGATGCCCGCCACCACCACCATCGGATCTGGTCGGAATGGATCCGGAGTGACCGGATCCGGCAGTCTCCGGCGACCCTGCGGCCTCCCCGCTATCCTTGCATCCTTGCCGGAGCCCCATCGGCCGCCGCCTCCCATGCGTCCGTCGATCCAAGCGGGATCGAGAGGAGGATGATGCCGCCACGTGGGCCCCGCGGCCTAGTTCTGGTGGCCTGGCCTCCAGCGCCCGCGTGGGCCTCGTCCGACCAGTACCCCCCCAGCCAGCCCGATCCACCTCTCCTTCGCCTCTGGACCAAAGCCCATGGTGAGCACCACTATTCTCCGCTCGGTGCACTTAATAGTTATTTGACGCTCATATGTTTATTTTTTTGAATTTGGCCAAGTCCCTGGAATTGACATTATATGTGCATGTTAGTGATGCCATAACTTTCTGCTCATAGCTCCACTTTGCATGTATGATATGTCAAAATGTTCGACATGATATGCTATTCATTTCAATACATTGTGGCATGCTTGTTTGAGTTCATCTTGATGCCCTAATCATCGTTGCAAAAGTGCTAAATGATGTTAACCTGCTGAGACTGTTATAAATTTCTGTTTTGTCATTTTCGTTGCATTTTATGTGTGCATACTTTGAGCATGATGTCTACATGTTTTAGGAGCATATTTGTGCCATCTTTATAGTGGTGCAATGCATGTATTTTTTGTGTGCCTTGAGGTGAGTGCATCAAGCTTTTGAAGTGGGCTACTTGCTGTTACTGTTTTGCTAGGCTGCAACTGCTATTTTATGATGCTATGTAAACCTTCTGCTACAAGTCATTCGATGTGTAATTTGGAGATGTTCAATATGGATGTTTTGTTATACATGTCATGCTATATCCATGCATGCCCTTGGTTTCATTTATAGCCTGCTTGTTGTAATCTGGCTCCAAAGTTGCTAAATAATATTGTTGTCAGCCTGTTAACATTAAGTTCAGTTTTGGCACGAGTTTTTCTAGTGATCCATGCACCCTATGACTATGCTATTGCCATGTTTAGCTCCATAAATGTGTCTTTTACTGTTGGTTGACTTTACATGCCTTGTAATGCTTAGTGGTGAGTTGTACAAGCTCACCAACATGCCTACTTATCGTTGTTCCTGCCATGTACTGTTATTCTGAATCTGTCATATCATTTGTCATGTTTGCATGGATGCTACCATCTTTTCTGTTGATCTTTGGAAATAGTTCCGTAAAGGAGTTTTGTTCTTTGTCTTTAGTATTAGCATGCCATGCCTTTGTTTCCATGATAACTTGCTGTTCCATGTTGTTTGATAGCTCTAAACATTGCAACCTGATGTTATTTCTGTCATGCTTAGTGATTTCTGCCAAGTCTGTGAACTGTTATTATTTGCAATCTTGCCATGTCCTTTTGAGCATGTTATAGTGTTTTCTGTTGATAACTTACTGTTCATGTTTTGTTATCCTGCATCTGTACATCATGTCCATGCCTTTTGTTTTCCTGTTGAAGAGTTGTAGCATATTGTTTTGATGCTTGTTAAATGCCTAGTTGCTATTTTGGACAACTTGTCTTTTATACTTGCTTCATGTGTATGTGTTGCATTGTTGCTCCGTTTTGAGTGTACTCTATATGGAACTTGCTTATATTTGCATATAGTTTCATGTTACCTTGTTGCATCCATGTTTTGGAATGTGTTTGCTTGATGTTTGTACCCATTTTGCATCAATGCCATGTTTAACTTGTTTTGCTCATATCTTCTAGGCCGTAGCTTCGAATTAAATGAACTTTATATGTAACTTGACAAGAATTTTGTGTAGATCATCTTGGTGCATCTTAACTTGTTGTTTAACAACTTGAACATAAGGTTTATTCAGTTTCGGACCAATTGCGAAATTTGCATATGAGGACTTACCTGAATTGTAATATGTTGTTTCCGGCCTCATTTAAATTTGCTTTGACGTGTTACTCTTGTATTTATCATTGCTTGCCATGAGTAGCCTCATCTAGCCTTTGTCATGAATCATAATTGGTTGAGCATCATGCCATGTCTATGTGTTGTGTGTTTACCTTGTTGTTTGCTTCTTTCCGGTTGTGCTCCTTCTCATTAGTTCCTGTTTCGTTGCGATCGTGAGGATTCATTCGTCTATGCTTGGTTCGTCTTCGTGGCTTCATCTTCTTAATGGAATTGTTCTTCTTCCTAGCGGGATTTCAGGCAAGATGACCGTCACCTTGGATCTCACTACTATCATTGCTATGCTAGTTGCTTTGTTCTATCGCTATGTTGCGCTACCTATCACTTGTTCTTCAAGCCTCCCAATTTGCCATGTCAGCATCTAACCTTTTTCAACCTTCCTAGCAAACCGTTGCTTGACTATGTTACCGCTTGTGCTCAGCCCCTCTTATAGCATTGTTAGTTGCAGGTGAAGTTGAAGGTTGCTCCATGATGGACAGGATTATGTTGGGATATCACAATATCTCTTATTTAATTAATGCACCTATATAGTTGGTAAAGGGTGGAAGGGTCGACCTAATGCCTGATGTTTTGTTCCACTCTTGCCGCCCTAGTTTCCGTCATACCGGAGTTATGTTCCTTGATTTTGCGTTCCTTACGCGGTTGGGTGATTTATGGGACCCCCTTGACAGTTTGCTTTGACTAAAACTCCTCCAGCAAGGCCCAACCTTGGTTTTACCATTTGCCTACCTAAGCCTTTTTCCCTTGGGTTTCCGGAGCCCGAGGGTTATCTTTATTTACCCCCCGGGCCAGTGCTCATCTGGAGTGTTGGTCCAAACTAGAGCACCGTGTGGGACCGTCCCTTGGCAACTTGGGTTATGTTGGTACTCGTACGCTTAGCTTATCCGGTGTGCCTTGAGAACGAGATATGTGCATCTCCTATCGGGATTTGTTGGCACATCCGGGCGGTCTTGCTGGTCTTGTTTTACCATTGTCGTAATGTCTTGTAAACAGGGATTCCGACACTGATCGGGTCTTCCTGGGAGAAGGAATATCCTTCATTCAACGCGAGAGCTTGTGATGGGCTAAGTTGGGACACCCCTACAAAGTATAAACTTTTGAGAGCCGTGCCCGCGGTTATGTGGCAGATGGGAATTTGTTAATGTCCATTTGTAGAGAACTTGACACCAGATTTGAATTAAAATGCATCAATCGCGTGTGTAGCCATGATGGTCTCTTTTCGGCGGAGTCCGGGAAGCGAACACGGTTTTGGGTTATGTTTGATGTAAGTAGGAGTTCAGGATCACTTCTTGATCATTGCTAGCTTTACGACCGTTCCGTTTGCTTCTATTCTCGCTCTTATTTGCGTAACTTAGCCACCATACTTTGCTTAGTCGCTGCTGCAACCTCACCACTTTACCCCTTCCTTTCCCATTAAGATTTGCTAGTCTTGATACCCATGGTAATGGGATTGCTGAGTCCTCGTGGCTCACAGATTACTACAACAATAATTGCAGGTACATGTAATGTGATGATCATGATGCGAGAGCGATGTTCACTTGTTTTGGAGTTCTTCTTCTGCTTCTTCTTCGATCAGGGGATAGGTTCCAGGTCGGCAGCCTGGGCTAGCAGGGTGGATGTCGCTTGAGTTTCTGTTTGTGTTTCATTCATAGTCGGATGATGCTCTTATGTATGATGTTGTTGTATTCATGTGGCATTGTATGCCTCTTGTATGTATCCCCAACTATTATGTAATGGTACGATGTAATGATATCCACCTTGCAAAAGCGTCTCCAATATGCGCTTCTATCCTTGGTGGGACCTTCGAGTTCCTTTAGGATAGGGTCGCATATTGGGCGTGACAAGTTGGTATCAGAGCCTCGACCGACCATAGGAGCCCCCTTGATTGATCGTATAGTTTGGCCGTTGTCATGTCTAGAAGAAAACTGTTTTCGGAGTCTAGTTATATCGGAGAGCAGGAGTTCTTTTTACTCCTCAGCCCCTTCGTCGCTCTGGTAAGGAATCTTCACGTAGGTGTTTTGAACTACTCCTCTTCCCCTTCAAACTTTCTTTAGGATCACGCTGTTAGATTTTTGATCATTGTTCCTCAGATATTTGCATCCGGTGCTTTTCTCGTCAAGATGATTCGACCTGCTTTGTCTTTGCCAAGTTCAATCCTCAGTTGTTTTCTTTTTCCCACCCGCCCTCCCTTTTTCTTCTCGGAGCTGGAGTCCGTAATCGAGTATCCATCCTACTCGTGTGAAGCATTTGCTTCTTTCAACCGGTGTTTCCTCTTGAAGTTATTCATCGGTTTTTCCCCTTCCAAGTTGCCTTTGTTTTCCCGCCCTCCCACCCTCTTCTTCCTGGAGCCCAAGCCTCTTTCGAGCATCAATTTCATTTGTACGGAGCCTCTCCAGTCTTTCCTCAATTATTTCAACCGGTGAATTCTCGTTTCGTTCGACATTCTTCATCTCTTTTCCGGTGGACTCAATTAAAGTTTTTCGGGTTGATCATATTTTTGCCCTTGGATCAAGTGTTTCCCTTGCTCATTCGCCTCTCGCCATTCAATCATTCCGGAGTTTGGAAGACATCCCAGGAGATTCGTCTGTGTTCCAATTAATTCGAGGTTGTCACCTCATTCAAATATTTCAATTGTTCCGGTGCATCATCTATCTGTTCAACATCCTTTCCAACTGTGTTTTCTTTTAGTGGGCCCTAACCCACAGGTCTTTTCCCAGGATCTTACCTGACACTTCTAATTTCCCGGAGCTATTCTCAAATCCTTTTCGAAGTTGACGTCAGTATGAATTTCATCAGTCAGAGGCTTTTCCAAGATCAATTTCAAATTATCTTTCATTGTTGACTCAACCTCTTCGCTTTTCATTCTCTCGGAGTATCTCAACAGTTTTTGTGTTATATCTCGTCATCATTCCCAACTTTTGAAGACCAAAGAAGAGTTTCTCTTAAATCTTGTCCGTTCTCCCGAAGATTCATGTCGCTAGCTTGATGCTATTCGTGCAAATTGTTTCCAGTCGTGCAATTCTTTTTCATCCATCCGGAGTATTTTAGGAGTTGCTTTCCCTCTTGATCATCCTGAGGTCATCTTTTCAGAAGATTTCTTCATTCTATGTTTTCAGCTTCGATCGTCTCAATATTCTTCCGGTGCTTCGTTCAAGTAGTCTTCAATCAGTTCACGATATCTTCGTTCTATTGTCTCTAAATTCCCTGAAGTATCTTCATGTTTGCTCTAATTCTTCCCAGCGATTCTTTCTCTTTTCTTCGTTCATTTTCATTTCTAACGGTGGTTCGTTCAACATTCCTATTCCTCGTCGGCATATCAATTAATTCATTCTTTCCAAATCCTACCGGTGGTTCATGAAGACTTTCTCAAGTTTTGCGCCATATTCCCCTTAATCCTTTTCAACAAGAATAAGTTGCATGCCAAATCCGCTTGTCATCAATTAAATTGGATGAGGATAAGCATAACGTAATTCTTATTCTTACTTCATCGTCATCAAGTAATCCCTTCCTTCAGAGTTTGTTCTTGATGAATAAATTCTAGTTCCAAGTGTTTTCATCTTTTCTTTTCTGGAGTTCAAATTTCCTCGGCCATTTCGTCGGAACCCCCATCTAAATCACCGCAAGGCTCATCTTATTCTTTCATCCTTCGTTCTATATCATCATCCTTTCGTCACCGGAGTTCTTCATGGTGGTTCTTCATGATTTAATTCATTCTTCAAGAGTTCATCAAGATTCTTGTTGGAGAAGTTCAAGTATCTTTTCTTCTCGCGTCTCGAAGTGCAAATAATTCTTCGTTTGCTCCTGAAGTTCAGTTTTGCATTTCTTCGTTCTTCTCAGCTATTCAGACATTGGTTGTGGTATAATTTCACCTCAAGTTTTGAGTTGTTTTTGATAAGTCCACAAGAAGCTTATTCTTTCATTGTTGATTTTCTCAACAACTCTATTCAATCCTTCCTTCTAAGTTCTTTTCATTCAATTCTTTCAATTCTTCCGGAGGCTTTGCACTATTCATCTCGTCAAGTGCAATCTCTTTGGGTGAAGTTCATGTTCTAATCCTTCCATTTTCAGTCAGAGTGTTGCCCAAATTCTTTTATTCATTCCTTTTCTATCTTGTTCTAACCGGAGTGGTTTCAGAGTCTGCCTTATTCCATGAGCTTCTGATTCTCGTCATACTCGTCATTCCTCTTTTCTACCCGAGTTCTCTCGACTTTGTTAATCTTCTCTCTTGCATTCTTACTTCACCTCTTCCTCTTTCTCTTCCGTCTCGTTCCTAAGATCTCGGGACGAGATCTCTTGTTAGTGGAGGAGAGTTGTAACGCCCCGGATCCGATGCGCCAAGTGTCTTCCAGTTATTCGCCGTCGTTGCCATGTCATGTGCTTGCGTGTTGCATTTTGCCATGTCATCATGTGCATTTCATTTGCATGTTTTTCAAAACTTGCATCCGTTCGGGTTCCCCTGGTTCTCTCCATTGTCCGCTCCGAGCCCTTTCACACTCGCTCGCGCCCGCGGCAGCTCCAAAATATTATTTTATAAGTGGCATAAAAATGTTCTCGGTATGGGATGAAAGTTGGTGTGCGGTCTTATTATAATGTAGGTAGACCGCCTGTCAAGTTTCGTCGCATTCGGAGCTCGTTCGATAGCCCAACCGTTAAACATATAGAGGTACTGCTGCCGGTACCTTCGTCGAATGTTTCGATCTTCGAAATTGCCGCCGGGCCTCTCTCTCTCTTCTCTCCACTCATCCCAACCCCTCTTCATAGCTCACCTGCAGCCCACCTAGTCCCCCCTCTGCCCGGAGCCGCATGATCGCGATCGTACGCTTCGAATCGCTCCTAACACCCCCTAACCCTAGTCCTTACCCTATATATGCACACACACGCATGCCATTTTTGGCCTTCCCCTTCCCCTTCCTCGGGTTCCGTGCCCTCCTAACCCGCCGCCGCCACTTGGCGTCGCCCCCGCTGCCAGCCGCCACCAGCGCCGCCGCTTTCCTCCAACCGGAGCGTGCCACATCAGCCCCAGCACCCCCCAGCCGCTCTTGCGCTGCCACCTATCGCCTCCACGTCGCCCCACCAACGAGCCCGCTGCGCCCGCACCGCGCCGCTCGCTCCAGGGAGGAGCTCTCTCCTACGCCTCCAGGGGCTCCCAAGCGCCCGACCTCCGCCGCCTCGCGCCTCCCGCCGGTGACCCCGGCAGCCCCGCCAGCGAGCGCCAACGCCTCGCCAGCTCCGCCCCGTGCCTCACACTCGTCTCCCTCTGTGTCGCCAGGGGCGGGCGCCGCCCCTGGGTCTTCCCCAACCCTGCCGCCACGGATGCCTGCCGCCACCACCGTCGGATCTGGCCGGAATGGATCCGGAGCGACCGGATCTGGCAGTCTCCAGCGACCCCGCGGCCTCCCCGCCATCGTTGCATCCTCGCCGGAGCCCCATCGGCCGCCGCCTCCCATGCCTCCCTCTATCCAGGCAGGATCGAGAGGAGGACGCTGCCGCCATGTGGGCCCCGCGGCCCAGCTCCGGTGGCCGGCCTCCAACGCCCGCGTGGGCTTCGTCCGGCCCAGTACCCCCCCAGCCAGCCTGATCCACCTCTCGTTCACCTCTGGGCCAAAGCCCATGGTGAGTACCACTATTCTCCGCTCGGTGCACTGAATATTTATTTGACCCTCATATGTTTTTTTTTCTGAATTTGGCTGTCCCTGAAATTGACATTATATGTACATGTTAGTGAGGCCATAACTTTCTGCTCATAACTCCATTTTGCATGTATGATATGTCAAAATGTTCTTCAGGAGATTTTCTTCATTTCATTCCATTGTGGTATGCTTGTCTGAGTTCATCTTGATGCCCTAATCATCATTGCACAAGTGCTAAATGATGTTAACCTGCTGAGACTGTTATAGCTTGCTGTTTTGTCATTTTCGTTGCATTTTGTGTGTGCATCCTTTGAGCATGATGTCCACATGTTTTAGGAGCATATTCATGCCATCTTTACAGTGGTGCAATCCATGTATTTTGTGTGTGCCTTGAGGTGAGTGCATCAAGGTTGTGAAGTTGGCTACTTGCTGTTACTATTTTGCTAGGCTGAAACTGCTATCTTATGATGCTATGTAAACCTGCTCCTACAAGTCAGTCTATGCGTAATATGGAGATGTTCACTAAGAATGTTTTGTTATGCATGTCATGATGTATCCATTCATGCCCTTGTTTGCATTTATAGCCTGCTGTAGCTTGTTGTAATATGGCTCCAAATTTGCTAAATAATGTTGCTGTCAGCCTCTAAACATTAAGTTTAGTTTTGCCATGAGTTTTGCTAGTGATCCATGCACCCTTTGACTATGCTATTGCCATGTTTAGCTCCAAAATTTTGTCCTCTTACTGTTGGTTGACTGAAAATGCCTTGTAATGCTCTATGGTGAGTTGTACACGCTCACCAACATGCCTACTTATCGTTGTTCCTGCCATGTACTGTTATTCTGAATCTGTAATATCATTTGCCATGTTTGCATGGATGCTACCATCTTTTCTGTTGATCTTTGGAAATAGTTAAGTAAGGGAGTTTTGTTCTTTATCTTTAGTATTAGCATGCCATGCCTTTTTTGCCATGATAGCTTGCTGTAGCATGTTGTTTGATAGCTCTAAACATTGCAACCTGATGTTATTTCTGTCATGCTTAGTGATTTCTGCTAAGTCTGTGAACTGTTATTATTTGCAATCTTGCCATGTACTTTTGAGCATGTTATAATGTTTTGTGGAGATAGCTCAGTGTTCATGTTTTGTTATGCTTCATCTGTACATTGTGTCCATGCCTTTTTCTTTCCTATTAAGGTGCTGTAGCATATTGTTTTGATGCTTGTTAGATGCCTAGTTGCTGTTTTGGACAACTTGTCTTTTATACTTGCTTCATGTGTATGTGTTGCACCGTTGCTCCGTTTTGAGTGTGCTTTATATGGAACTTGCTTAGATTTGCATATAGTTTCATGTTACCTTGTTGCATCCATGTTTTGGTATGTGTTTGATTGATGTTTGTACACATTTTGCATCAATGCCATGTTTAACTTGTTTTGCTCATATCTTCTAGGCCGTAGCTCCGAATTAAACGAACTTTATATGTAACTTGACTAGAATTTCATGTAGATCATCTTGGTGCATCTTAACTTGCTATTTAACAACTTAAACATAAGGTTTATTCAGTTTCCGACCAATTGCGAAATTTGCATATGAGGACTTACCGGAATTGTTATATGTTGTTTCCAGCCTCATTTAAACTTGTTGTGACGTGTTGCTCTTGTATGCATCATCTCTTGCCATGAGTAGCCTCATCTAGCCTTTGTCATGCATCATAATTGGTTGAGCATCATGCCATGTCTATGTGTTGTGTGTTTACCTTGCTGTTTGCTTCTTTTCGGTTGTGCTCCTTCCCGTTAGTTCATGTTTCGTTGCGATCAAGAGGATTGGTTCGTCTACGCTTGGTTCATCTTCGTGGCTTCATCTTCTTCATGGACTCGTTATTCTTCCTAGCGGGATTTCAGGCAAGATGACCATCTCCTTGGATCTCACTACTATCATTGCTATGCTAGTTGCTTCGTTCTATCGCTATGCTGCGCTACCTATCACTTGTTCTTCAAGCCTCCCAATTTGCCATGTCAGCCTCTAACCTTTTTCAACCTTCCTAGCAAACCGTTGATTGGCTATGTTACCGCTTGTGCTCATCCCCTCTTATAGCATTGTTAATTGCAGGTGAAGTTGAAGGTTGCTCCATGATGGACAGGATTATGTTGAGATATCACAATATCCCTAATTTAATTAATGCACATGTATACTTGGTAAAGGATGGAAGGCTCGGCCTTATGCCTCCTGTTTTGTTCCACTCTTGCCGCCCTAGTTTCCATCATACTGGTGTTATGTTCCTTGATTTTGCGTTCCTTATGCGGCTGGGTGATTTATGGGACCCCCTTGACAGTTCGCTTTGAATAAAACTCCTCCAGCAAGGCCCAACCTTGGTTTTACCATTTGCCTAACTAAGCCTTTTTCCCTTGGGTTTCCGGAGCCCGAGGGTCATACTTATTTACCCCCCGGGGCTAGTGCTCCTCTAGAGTGTTGGTCCAAACTAGAGCACCGTGCGGGACTGTCCCTTGGCAACTTGGGTTATGTTGGTACTCGTATGCTTAGCTTATCCGGTGTGCCCTGAGAACGAGATATGTGCAGCTCCTATCGGGATTTTTCGACACATCCGGGCGGTCTTGTTGGTCTTGTTTTACCATTGTCGAAATGTCTTGTAAACCGGGATTCCGAGACTGGTCGGGTCTTCCTGGGAGAAGGAATATCCTTCATTGACCGTGAGAGCTTGTGATAATCTAAGTTGGGACACCCCTACAGGGTATAAACTTTCGAGAGCCGCGCCCACGGTTATGAGGCAGATGGGAACTTGTTAATGTCTGGTTGTAGAGAACTTGACACCAGATTCGAATTAAATTGCATCAACCGCGTGTGTAGCCGTGATGGTCTCTTTTCGGCGGAGTCCGGGAAGTGAACATGGTTTTGGGTTATGTTTGACGTAAGTAGGAGTTCAGGATCACTTCATGATCATTGCTAGCTTCACGACCGTTCCGTTTGCTTCTCTTCTCGCTCTTATTTGCGTAAGTTAGCCACCATACTTTGCTTAGTTGCTGCTGCAACCTCACCACTTTACCCCTTCCTTTACCATTAAGCTTTGCTAGTCTTGATACCCATGGTAATGGGATTGCTGAGTCCTCATGGCTCACAGATTACTACAACAATAGTTGCAGGTACATGTAATGCGATGATCATGACGCGAGAGCGATGTTCACTTGTTTTGGAGTTCTTCTTCTGCTTCTTCTTCCATCAGGGGATAGGTTCCAGGTCGGCAGCCTGGCTAGTAGGGTGGATGTCATTTGAGTTTCTGTTTGTGTTTCATCCATAGTCGGATGATGCTCTTATATATGATGTTGTTGTATTCATGTGGCATTGTATGCCTCTTGTATGTATCCCCAACTATTATGTAATGGTACGATGTAATGATATCCACCTTGCAAAAGCGTCTCCAATATGCGCTTCTATCCTTGGTGGGACCTTTGAGTTCCTTTAGGATAGGGTCACATATTGGGCGTGACAGTTTACGGGTTTAAATCCCTTTGGAAATTCATGATCCAGCACCTCATCGGTGAAGCACAGGGGGTGCACGACACCGCTCTTTTTGGATGTGTCATGGCATGCCGCTGACGGTTGTAGTGTTCGGCGTAGATTCCGAGCTGGTATTCGATTAGTATAATCATTTTGGTGGCCGTGATCCTACGCCGAGCACACTTCCTAGATCCATAGATGGACCTGGCCATACCGGCTTTTTTGTCCAGATGCTCATGTAAATCATGTGCTGACTTGTGTGCGGCGCCATTAGCCGCCCTGTTGCGCGACGGGGTGGTCAGTCCAGCGGATCGGTTGTATTATTTTTCGGCGGAATGGGTTCTATAGCCTCGTCATCGAATTCGGGCAGCAGCTTGTGCTTTGCGTAGCTCTTTGTGTGGCGGTCACCACCGTATTTTTCTTCAGTGTCGAGCACTTTGTTCCATCTGCGGTTGAGCGTATCCTGCACAGCTTTAAGCCTTTGCTTTTGCTTCTTCAAGCTCCTCGCGGTGGCGATAAGCCTTCTATGGAGGTTCTCTTGTTCCAAGTGCCTTTACGGGATGATGAGTGCGCTGTCATCCAGAATGTTCTCCTCTCCGGAGACAGGTTGATGAGTTTTATTTTAGGCATCGCTGTGATCATACAGCGGCCCCAGACTATGTTCGCCGTCCCTTGGCTCATCCTCCTCCATCGCTGGGTCCATGTGGTCATCGTTACCTTTGGAGTCGACCGGGGTATTATTCTTTCTTGTGCCATTATCGCTATTTTTGCTGTGGCGAGATTTAGAGCGGCACCGATGTCGGTGCTTTGGTTGCTTCTCAAGAGGGTTATCCTCCATTGCATCCTCGCCGTTGTTTTCTTTGGGTGTGTCCACCATGTATATATCATATGATGAAGTGTCTGTCCAGTGCCCTTTGGGCGGTGGTTCCTGTTCTTCTCCGGCATCGTCGTCCATACTGTCGATGTCTTCGGAGTCGAAATCAAGCATGTCGGTTGAGTCATTGACAGTGGCTATTAAGTGGGTGGTGGGTGGGGAACAAATTTCTTCGTTATCCGCTTCCCACTCAAGCCGGACGTAGTTTGGCCAAGAGTCTCCTGACATGGAGAGAGATTTCAGTGAATTTAGCACGTCGCCCAAAGGCGAGTGCTGGAAGATATCCGCGGAGGTAAACTCCATGATCGGTTCCCAATCAGGTTAGAAAGGCACGGATGTGCACGGTTTGGAGCCTATGGCTGGAGACGAGTCTGAGGGTCCGATGACACAGACCTCATTGGAGGTGAGATCTGTGTTCAGCTCTATCACCATGAGTGTGCGGCCTCCATGGCGGGGTCCATCCACCCATCCATGGATGGCACGATCTGCTCCGGACTAAGAGCCGGGGCTGTTACAGGTGTGATCTCGTGAACACCGTCCGATCATAGATCTAAATCATGCTTATCGTGACTATGCGGCGCACCTATCATGGGCTCGAATCCGTCAAAGATCAAGTCTCCGCGGATGTCGGCGGTGTAGTTCAGGCTTCAAAACCTGACCTGATGACCAGGGGCGTAGCTATCGATCTGCTCTAGATGGCCAAGCGAGTTGGCCCGCAGTGCGAAGCCGCCGAATACGCAGATCTGTTCGGGGAGGAAAACCACACCCTGGAGCACTTCGTTGTGGATGATTGAAGGAGCCATCAAGCCTTACCGTGACGACACAATGGAACTCTTAATGAAAGCACCAATGTCGGTGTCCAAACGGATGGATCTCGGGTAGGGGGTCCCGAACTGTGCGTCTAAGGCTAATGGTAATAGGAGGCGGGGGACACAATGTTTACCCAGGTTTGAGCCCTCTCAATGGAGGTAATACCCTACTTCCTGCTTGATTGATCTTGATGATATGAGTATTACAAGAGTTGATCTACCAGGAGATCGTAGAGGCTAAACCCTAGAAGCTAGCCTATGATTATGACTATTGTCGTCCTACGGACTAAACCCTCCGGTTTATATAGACACCGGAGGGGGCTAGGGTTACAGAGAGTCGGTTACAGAGAAGGAAATCTACACATCGGAATATCCAAGCTTGCCTTCCACACAAAGGAGAGTCCCACTCGGACACGGGACAAAGTCTTCAGTCTTGTATCTTCATAGTCCAATAGTCCGGCACAAGTACATTGTCCGGCTGTCCGAGGACCCCCTAATCCAGGACTCCCTCACCGGTGTCGTCGGATCCATCAACGGCAATCACAGCCTTGCCTTTGCGCTTTCTATTATGGCGCTGACCCTTCTTTGTCGGGGCGGCGGTGTCATCGTCTGTGGAGTCAGTTTCCGCACCGGCGTCCTCGCCAAGGTACTTCCTCCCCTCATCAGCCTGAGCGCACCTATCAGCCAAAACATAAAGTTCGGCCACATCTTTGACCTTGTTCATCGCCAGCTCTTCACGTATCTTTGCGGTTGCGCACATTCTGATGGAATGCGCTGGTCACGGCGGCGGTGTGAATGTCTGGGATGTTGTACTGCACCCGGCTAAACCTCTGGATGTACTTGCGCAGGTTTTCCCCTCCTTCTGGGGGATGATATGCAGATCGCTTGCCTCGCCATGAGCTTGATCGCCTCCAGTGAAGGTGCCAACAAACTCATGACACATGTCCGACCAGGAGGAAATGGAATCCGCTGGCAAGTGCATCAACCATGACATCACTACAAAAAAAAGACACATCCGTGACATTTTGGGCCGAACGATTTTTTTTCTTTCATACTTATGACACTTCTATGACGATAATTGTGACAAAACCCGGTATCATCATAGATGTGGTGGGCTCCTACTTCTATGACAAAATATCATGACAGAAAATGGGCTTTTCATCCTGGGCGGGCCGGAGACGTAGCTGCATGACATTCTTTGGGCCGTCCATGACGGAAAAACCGTGGTAGAAGCGAGGGCAAGGAAAATTTGGGGGAGTTCCCGGTTACGGTGGGTGGTCGAGGGCCAAGCGATGCGCGTTTCTCTCGTACACGCACACGCGTGTGTGCGAGGCGTTGGCTCTAACTGGACCCGAGCGAGGCGTTGGGATCTACCTGAACCCGAGCGATTGCACTGCAGGCTATGCGTTACTGAACCCGAGCAATCGATCGATGGCTGTTAACTGAACCCGATTGAGCGATTCCTTCTCTACTGCTGCTAACTGAAGCCGATCGATGCAGCCTCTGGACGAACAGTGAGCGTTGTGTGTGTGGGGGGGGGGGGTGGATGAACAGTGAGCAGTGGGGGTGGATGAACAGGACCCCGTGGCATTGCCTCTGGATGAACAAGATCCCGATCGATCGAGCCAGTTGGGGCTGGATGAACAGGACCTCATGGAGGTCTGGATGAACAGGATGACCCCGTGGAGGGCTGGATGAACAGTAGACGGTGGAGGGGTGCCCGTGGAGGGGTGGTTGAACAGTAGCCGGTGGAGTAGCGTGCGGTGGAGGCTAGATGAACAGGAGCCCGTGGAGGCTGGAGGAGGTCGACGATAGCCCGTGGAGGCTGGAGGAGGTCGACGGTGGAGATGAACACTATCCCGTGGAGTCCCATTTTGCGGTATGCCACAACCCTCTCGATGAACAGGACCCCCGTTTCGACCGTAGCGCTCCAAGACTAGTCCGTTTCATCCGTTTTGCGGTACGCCACACCCCTCCCGACCAACAGGACCCCCATTTCGATCGTAGGAGGTCCGTTTCCTCCGTTTTGCGGTATGCCAGACCCCTCCCGATGAACAGGATCCTCTTTCGAACATGGCCGGTCGAACACAAGGCCGTTTCCTCTGTTCTGCGGTAAGCAAGGCCTCATTTCAATCGCCTGTTCCGTCCAAGCCGGTTGGCTCCCACGCGTTCCGTTGCCTCCCGATGAACACGACACATTCCGTTGCCTCCCGATGAACACGATGCATTCCATTGCCTACCCATGAACATGACAACGATGTAGTTTCTCCGTTCCGACCTAGCCATCTACACGAGCCCTGGCCGTACGTATGCGTGAGTAGGTGTTCGAAACCCCACCCGTATGTACGTACGTGGCTGTATTTACTTTCTTGCACCCTGGCCATTGTACGTACGTGTACATGCTACGTGCGTGCCTCTACTACGACATGTGCGCGCCTCTACTACGACACGTGCGCACTAGTATGTATGTACACGTTCGCGACCAGAATGACAACGCTACGTACGCTTCGACCAGGTGGGTCCCGACCGTCAGGAAATTCCTTGCGTGCGAAGATGTAGCGGGTGGGTCCCAGCAGTCAAGGGGGGGAATCGTTTTTTTTGCCCGGACGCACTTCCTTGCGTGTGAAGATGTAGCTAGTGGGTCCCAGTAGTCAGGGGGCGAATCATTTATTTTGGCCCGTAATATGGACGCACTTCCTTGCGTGCGAAGATGTAGCTGGTATGTCCCAGCAGTCGGGGGGAAATGTTTTTTTCGTGAAATACGGTGGCCCGTCCGGTGGGTCCCTGCTGTCAGGTGGAGGAATCATTATTTTCCGCATAATAAGGAGGCACTTCCTTGCTGCGGCCGTGGACCCAGCCGCCAGCCTCTCCACATACAGTCCACGTCCGATGGAAGTCGTTCCTTGACCACGTTGACCACGCCGCGCCGAGAGCACCAGGGCAGTGGACGACGGTGAGGCCTAGGAAGGGGACGACGCGGAGCCAGGGAAGACGCGGAGCCGGGGAAAACGCGGCAGTGGAAGCCCGCGTGGAGAGGAGTACGAGGGTTCACTGGTTCAGCTGCGGTGTGAGGCTGCTGTCGCTGCAGGGCCTGGCCAGCGGTGGGAATAGTAGGGGGCGGTGAGGCCTTCGCGGCAGCACAGCCGGCCACGGGAGGCAGGAGCATGCGGCACGACCGGCGCTTCTTTGGGAGGCTGGAGCAAGAAGACCAGAGGTTGAAGAAGAACTACGGCCGTTGGATGGAAATCGTACGGTCACTGGAGCTAGAATCGTTCATATTGACTAAGTTGACAAAGCCCTCCGTCCCCGTCAACTTAGTAGGCCCACAAGTTAGCCTCCCACCAAGGTGGGTCCCAGCTAGTAGGGGGAGTATTCATTTTTTTGTGCGTAATAAGGAGGCACTTCCGATGGGTCCAAGCTGACAGCGGGGTGAATGTTTTTTCACGAAATACGGTGGCCCGTCCGGTGGGTCCCAGCAGTCAGGGGGGAAACGTTCTTTTCTCAAAATAAGGTGGCCCCTCCGGTGGGTCCCTACTGTCAGGTGGAGGAATAATTATTTTGCGCTTAATAAGGAGGCACTTCCTTGCGGCCGCCTGGACCCAACTGTCAGCCTCTCCACGTACAGTACTCTTCCGATGGAAGTCGGTCGTTAACCACGTTGACCATGCCGCGCCGAGAGCACCAGGGCGGTGGACGACGGCGAGGCCTAGGAAGGGGATGGCGCGGAGCCGGGGAAGACGCCGCAGTGGAAGCCCGTGCGGAGAGGAGTACGAGGGTTCACTGGTTCGGCTGTGGTGTGAGGCTGCCATTGCTGCGGAATAACAGGGGGTGTGGGTGAGTAGAGGGATGGCCTAGCCAGCGGTGGGAGTATTATGGGGCGGTGAGGCCTCCGCGGAATCACAGCTGGCCACGGGACGCAAGAGCACGCGGCATGACCGGCGCTGCTTTGGGCGGCTGGAGCAAGAAGACCAGAGGTTGAAGAAGCACTACGGCCGTTGGATGGACATCGTACGATCACTGCAGCTAGAATCGTTTATATTGACTAAGTTGACAAAGCCCTTGGTACGCGTCAACTTACTAGGCTCACAGCTCGGATTTGGCAGAGAACATATAGCCCATTTGTGATTTGTAAGAATGTACAACCCATTTTTTAATTCTAATGGAATTTACTACAGCCCATTTACAGTTTGTTAAATGTACAGCCCAACTTCTAGCTAGGACAACGATTAATAATTTCAAACAACCGCTCAAAAAAGAATTCAAAAAAAATTCCCACATTTTGATGGGATCCGAAATATTTTTATCCAAAATTTCTAGTCAGGTTAAATATAATTTTCAAAATAAAGTTGTATTACGTTAAAATCCAACGAAATATTGCGCGTGCAACAAGTAATGAAATTAAAAAATTTCAAATTCCAAAAATAATATATTTTTAAAACTAATTACGCGTTTGGTGCATAGTTACTGCCCAGTTATTATAATTACATCCCATTTATTATTTCTTAAAGTCCATTTTCTTGTTAAGCCTAATGCATACCTCCTAGGAAAGTTTGCAGCCCAGCGGGGCGGAGAATAACAAGTTGACCTGGATATTGTGTACAACTGTTGGCCCAGCTGCATTGCTGATGTTGAAAAAAAGGCCTGTGTAGTATAGTACAACCTAACATGGCTACTCATCCCACATTCAGCGACGCCAGAAAGGCCCAAACAAGGCTTCTGTACTACTTTTTGAAGTCACTGAGCTCAATTAATAACTTAAGAAAAAAGTTAGATTACAGTGGAACCTAATTAAAAGCTATCACGAGCAAATAAATAATTCAACGGGTCCCACTTATGCGTGTGCGTGCGTGTGTGTGTGTGTGTGTTTGAGAGAGAGAGAGAGACCCATAGGTGGATGCTTGTAAATACATCTTTTAGCCATATGCATTGCTAATACTCAGTAAAAACTTATATAGTTGACATAATCATATAGAACATCATAGCACACTGAACTTGCATACACAAATTTCACGCAGGTGGCACAATCAGGATGTAAGCAGTGGATCGCTATGGGTAGGGCTATGTTGAAACCAATGAAGTCTTACATAACGATTCATCATCTTTATCAATGACGTGGAAATATCTTGAATGATGTGCAAAGAAAACAGACAGACAACACAATAAGTTCTGCTAGCACATTAAGTTCAGGTACAAAATTAGAACAGGTCACAATCAAATGTACTGGCATATCAGTGCTTCAAACCCATAGCTCAGATTTAACTAGTATCTAAAAAGATTCAGTTGTTACCTCAAATTAGAGCACATCCAGGTAGCCAGCCCCACCTCTTCTCCCAAAGAAGCAGTGGCCTCCGCTGCGCGATGCAGTAGGCCCTGTGCCATCCATCGTTCCGAGCAACACGGGGAAAGTCTGATGTTGACTCCTGTAATGGACGTCGTTGATGGACCCTGGCACCAGCAGCAGTGGCAGGAGTTCGATGGATGGATTGACCACTTCTTCGACATGCACGAACACTCGATACAGGTACATCCCTAACGTGGTCCGCGGCGGCCTTGGTGGCGATGAATAGTACAACCCCGGTTCTTGCACCGGTATCTCAACACCAATCACCTTCGATATGGTGGACAACTTCTTCATCCATGCCATAACCGTTAGAGCCCAGCTGTCTGGAGGAACAAACATACTTACGAGCTCACCTCCAAGGTCGTTGATAAGCTCATTCATGGATTCACCATTCCAAGCACGTCGAGGCATGCCGTGGAGGGTAAGCTTTGTTAAAAACTCAATCTCAGAGGGCACCGAGCCCCATCCTGGGTGCCACTGATCAAAGCTCACCAGCGCGCCATCGCAGAACAAACACCGGGAAGATTCGAACACACGACTATACTCGAAATTGTCTGGAACCTGACAAAGAAATCAGCCGGTGGCGGACAGACTTCGGCGAGCAAGTCACTTATTTGGATGCCGTGCGCAATGCCAAGAGCTTTGACAAGGTCGCCGGCGAGACGGGAGGCCGGTCATTGTTGATGGTTACCATCAGCACTTTGCCAGCAAATCGGTCGTCAAGCGCCGCCATGCCACTGTTGAGTGACAGCACGCAGCGACCGAAGGCAGGAGAGACCTCAGGATCTCCGGCTCGGAGATCCGCGTTAACTGGCGACATGATAGTGCACTTGAGTACAGGGAGTACAGGAGGTGGATTTGGGGGAACTGGAGTAGGAATCGAGATTCCAGAGGTGGGGGAGGGATGGGAGACTGGGGATGAAAAGGTAGCATGAATTTCGAGCACGCGCCAATATGCTCTCGGCGCGCAAGTGCACGAAAACACCGGTGGCGCCCACATGTCGACCTAAGAGTCCTTATTCTTTCTTTTTTGGAGAGCCCGACCTTTTTTTCAGGATCTTTTGAGAGCCCGGAGAGTCATAATTGACCTGTTTGGCATTGCATTACTACTCGGCCCATATTCAATGACACCTCACTGGCCCAAACAAGTGTAATCATCGAAAAGACACTGAGCTCAAATTATATAACTTCAAAAAAGGAGATATACTCTGAACACTGGAGAATGGTGATGCCCTCATTTAGCCCACCAGTAGTTCGAGACAATAAATAGTTCGAAACAATGAATATACAACATTCAAACACTGACTAGTGACTATTACTGACATAAACAGCAAGACATGATAGTTCATAAGAAGTCTTGCTACACCACCAAAATGCACCCATCTGCAGCGCTCAGACTCTCGTGATCCAGACGAGAATGACATTCTAAACAGAAGCAACTATTACATAGTAAGAGTGACGTAGACGAGGATGACCAAATGGCAAGGAATATGCATAACAAAAGAAAGAACTACCCATCCAGAACCAGCAGCAAAGACAACAAAGTCGTTTGAAGAGATGATCCAACACCATCATAATTTTCAGCCCCGCTTCAGCGACCAGTGATCCGGAGACACCAGTACTCCACCCTTTCAATGCAACAACCCAATTACCTATCGACCTGAAGGCTTGAACCACATCATTGCCTGTTGTAATTGAGACATCCAAGGATCAAAGTTAATCCGGATGCCTTTGTCATTCTCACCTTCTTTTGGCTGCAGGCTGTATCGTTGACAATCAGGGGAGTTTGCTCCCGAACTCCTAGGGCTCGCCTTGTAGACACATTTTTCCATAGCAAACAGAGCCTCTCTGCCATCAAGGTCCTTGCCAACGGTGATCTCCTGGTTAATCAGATAATTGAGCCCGAGAAACAGAGAGTGTGAACCAAGGCTGTTTACCCGCCTCCAACTAAAAAATCCTAAAGGCCCCAGCAAGCTGGTATCCTGCTCATAGACGTAACAGCCACTGTCCGGATACTCACGTATTACACGATGCTTGTATACAGTGGGGTTTTTGCAATATAACTTTTCCGGCTCATGTGTACGAATGATCATCAGTCTTTTGTTGTCGTCTGATCGAGCGAGGAACCAGTTGTGCTTCCCTGTTTTTGGCAAAGGTGGTGTGATTACAAAGGGCAGTAACTGTAGGGACACTACATCATATCAAAAAGGACAGGCATTGTTAATGTAGGATCAGGATTATTCAGAGTATGAGTAGGATAATGCAAGAAACAACAATTATATGTCCCTGTTGGAACTGGGAGGAAAATAAAGGGAAATGTATATTGGGTTCGAAAATATAGAAGTGCCATGCATGGTTATACTCATGTTATCTCACAATTGATTCTTCGCAGGAAACTACCATGTCATGCATGTTATGTAATCATGTTCTGTCCTCACAAACAAATTCTTCAAGGTAACTAACAGAACATGCATTGTTATATACTCGTGTTCTATGGGCAAATTTTTTGTGAGGATATTATTCTAGCCATTGATTGCTGAAGGGCGAATATAGGTATGTACACATGGTAAGCATTGCAGGATTTCACTACTTCCAAATATAGAGTTCTCCATATGCACATTTACTTCCCTAATGTATGGTTAGATGAAACCAATAGTGTGGTGCATGTTTCTACATCATGAAAATGAGGAAACTAACATGGCCATTGATACACACTCATATTTAGTAGTAGTATATAGATTACTGTAAAATAAGGATAATATCTATATATTCCTAACCGTTTGATTATTCAGGGTACAAATTGGCTATAATGACATGGTCACAATCGCATGAATTAACTCATCCAAATATAGCTCATTTACGGCGTCTCTAATACATTGCCATAGATCTACTCAAATTCTGCTCAAACAGGGATATGCCAATCATCACAAAAAGTTCAAACAATGTCATGGTGTCATCATTAACATGAGATGGAAACAACTTACACGCGCCGTCGTAGCAATACGTGGTGCCATCTGCTTTGTCGATCGTGTAGATGATGCCATTGTGTTTAATAGCATCACAGAAGTGTGTATCAGCTTTGGCGATGATCCACTGCGAGCTGAGTTGTCTCCTGCTAAAGAAGGCACCGGTGTAGAGATAGGCGAGTCCGCGGTCGAACAAGGCAATTAGCTTGAAGTCTGCATAATTCGCATGTTGTGTGGGCACTTGGCAAATTACAATCTTCTACAAAACAAGGTCCGTCCAACTGACGTGGTACTCTAGATGACTTGGACCGCGATGGTAAAACTCTATATAATCCAACATAGGAAGGATAATCTCATGGGAGGTCTGGAAGTTCACGTGCACCAACTTTTTACCGTCTTCTCTGAAGGCAGCCATCCAGTGGAGTTCATGCCGACCCAGTACATACCTGCCAATAAGTTTCGGGCGATGGTGATCGGATCAAAGTCGAGGGAAATGATGTACGGCGACCCACTACATACCTACAAAGAAGTTTCGGCTAATGGAGATCGGATTGAAGTTGAGGGGCATCATGTACGCCTCCGTATCATGGTGAGCCAATCTTGCAAGACCAGATAGCAGCAACCAGGGTGTCTTGAAAAGCTTAGGCCTCGCTTTGATGAAGGCCGTGTGCATGTCCCTCGAGCATGCAGCCAGCCGGAGGGCGCTCAACATATCTATACACGAACAACAGAGGTCGAGGATGTCACTGAGGAGATTGCTCCAATCGCGGCTCATATGGATGCTGCACAGTTCGTGTTCGGCCATGGTGGAGTTTGGAAGGTGGGGTTTTTTGGGGGCTTGATTTACGGGGGAGAAGGCTGTCGGTGCTGGAGCAGCTAGCGAGGGAATAGTGGTACTGGGGGAGGCGAGTGAGGCGACGGTACATGGGGGCACAGTGAGATGGAGACAGAGACGGAGAAGGATATGGAGATGGAGTGGGGCTATGGGAGGGGAGAGGGAGACGAGGCGAGGCGCCAATGTGCTGTACAGTGGCGGTGACAGACTGCTTAGTGCATAGGGTGAGGCTGACTTTGGTAACCCGAACACGCCGCCTGGACTAGTGTCAGGCGTAGGGTGTTGTCACTTCACTATGAGGACCAGATGAATAGTATTTTGACCATCAAGTGTACCACAATTGTACTACTACTACTACCAGTAGGAACATGACTACTCCAGTATTGTATAGCGGAAATAGGTCTCCCGTGCTAGCATGCCTGTTCACTTCATTGTTCAGGTATCATCCATATTGCAAGCAGAACCAAATTCTCGTGCATGCCTAATCAACGCCGTGCTGCGATGCATGCAGTGGTCATTCTGGTGCATCAAGGATGGCATGCAGATCGTTCCACACTTGAGAAGAGGAAAAATGGAAAGGTAGAACGCGGCAGCAGAGGAAGAGAACGCTGGCTAACGAGGCTGAGAGGGGATCGAGCAGGAAGTTAATGCTCCACGCCTAAAGGTTTTGGGAAAACCTGATTTTCATAAGGTGACTTACTCACCTAAACAGAGGGAGTATTCTCTAACCAGAGAATGTTGTGTCTCCCACTCATGCGCCAATATCCATCTGAACCAGCTACGACACATTTTTCATCTATTTGCATAGGTCCCACCTATCAGGAAGGTTGGGCACGTACACGAACAGGTACGACTCATCAGTCTACCCGCATAGCCTTTTCGTTTAGTCTACCTAGCCGTCTAATCAACTGCCTGCACGCCACTTCTCCCATTTACTTCTCCATCAGGAACCAATTTTCCTCGGCTTCTTCACCTCCCCTTCGTCTTCATGTGCATCCAAACCCCACTGCGTTCACATTGTTTTAACCTCTTTAAATAATCATCTACTACTTCAGTTAGACTAGCCATCTAATCCTAATTCTCCAAACCATAGCCCTCCGTGCCAGCGGTTCCAAATGGCGAAAGAGATCGAGATGCAGGTTTTTAGCGTCGAATATGTCCTCGTCGATGGCTCGATGACCATGCAGTGGATCAACAATGTATCCAACTCCCTCGAAAAGGTAGAGATGAGGGTCATCGGTCTCGACGCAAAGTACATGGAGCATGCCCCTGGGAAGATCCAACGCGCCTCCGTCCTTCAGTTGTGCCTCGAAGATGATGTTTTGGTGTACCGCATCATACACTCGCCCTCCATACCAGGTGAGCTTCACAATTTCATGTCTCGGGAGGCCGTATACTTCTGTGGGGCAGCCATCGAAGGGGACAAACAGAAGCTGGAGCCGTACAACCTTGATTTGAAAAGCATCGCTGACCTACAAACCAGAATCAAAATTCCTGTAGAAGATTGTGATAAACAGACACCATCCCTATTCAACGTAGCAAATTTTGTGCTTGGTACAAATCTTCAGAAGGGTGACGAGACGGTGGCATTAAGGTCGTCTGGATGGGAGAATTATCCCTTGACGTATGAGCGGATAAAATATGCTGCCCTCGATGCCCGTGTGAGTTTCGAGATAGCTACAAGGTCCAAAGAGCTTGTTGCGAAGCCGTCTCCCATAGAAAATGAGAACAACAACAACAACTACAACAACAACAACAACAACAACAACAACAACAACAACAAGAAGAAGAAGAGGCTGCACCAGCAGGAGGGCATTATGGATGGATGAACTATTTCCTCTCTTGTAAAAAAAAATATTCCCTCTCGGTGTATATTGATATAGATGGACTATTTCGATGGTGTGCATGTCTTTGAAACAGAGTAGTAGCGTGGGTCCGCTTGACTATAAGGAACTATTTATCCGCATATATAGCTTTCTCTGCTACTCCTTCCAGTGATCGGTATGTAGTGCATGTGTCCGTAGACATGACAGCTTGTCCATGGAAGTTCAACTACGGCGACCATCACGTTTCATCTCACGATGCCCACGACGCCTCTCCAACCCATGACACCATGTCCCCCGACGTGCGCCTCATCCCTCTCGGCCACACCGCCCCTCTGCCTTTGTGTGCATGACATGTGGGCCACCTAAAATGCGGCGAGCATCAAGTTTCTACCACAGCCACATGCGATTCCCACAAAGCTGCTCGAACCCATGACACCACACGTCCCACGACCTGCGGCTCACCCCTCTTGGCCCCACTGTCCCTCTGCCTTCGGGAGCATTACATGTGTACCAGTCACCTATCGGGTCCACATGTTATTGACTCAAAGGTAGGTGTAGTAAGGTGCTGAAGCTCAGTCCCGACGGCACTCAGAGGGAAATGTAACTCCTGTGCCAGGGCTTGTGGTGCTACCGCTGCACGAACTTGTGCCAAACTCGAGATTTGTTTCTTTACTATACATGCACACATCAATTTAATGGACATTGTAATCTCAACATGTGATGGGGAGCTCTAAATTTGAATTTGAAACTTATAAAGCAAAAAGATTCAAAAAAAATAAACTGGGAGAGAGGGAGTATATCGTAGGATGTGTCCCATACAAAATAAGTCCCCTGGTTTGTCACCGCGAAGATGCGGTTAGAAAGGAGCACAGCGTCTTCGTACTCATACGGCAACAAATCGGTCGTAGACAGCATGGTCCGCCTTTGACCGCCATGTGCAAGGTTCGTGCTATCTTATTCAATCTCACTGTGGTTCCATCATACCAATTCATGCGGTGGCCCATTGCATGGTTGATCCCAATGTTGGACAAAGGTTCTACGGGAACGTTTTCACCATTGTAAATGTTGTGCAAATTGATGTTGGTACCCTCTCGTATATATGCAAGCCAATCTCCACTCGCACCGAGCCTAACCTGTGAAACAGTGGGAAGAGGGAGAATTAGGAAATGGACATGGAAGTAGTCTTTAGAATGCATTTACTACATGATCAAACTCATCTTACCTGCTCATCGGAGGAAATCCGAGTGCCCCTCAACGTCGGCATCTCAAGGGGCGTCAACTTACAACTACGGCCACGACGCGCTGGAGAGAACCCCAAGGAAACATCCTCATGCATTCCACGGAACATCAAGATGCATTTGTATGAGTAGTTTATCTTCTGACAGAAAAGGATGAACGAGGGAAGGCCTCTAGAGATAGAGATAGACACTACTACTACCAATGTGTTGGCCCGTGCGTTGCAATGGATCCAAAGTAGTAAAATAATACTTGTTCACGTGCTTGAAATATAAACACTCTAGTTTTGATATACATGTGTCAGCAGACATGATAGCTTGTCCATGGAAGTTGAACCATGAAGACCATCAGGTTTCTTATTTCTACCACTGCCACACCCACACGCGATTCCCACGATGCCGCTCCAACCCACGACACGACATCCCCCAGACATGGATCCTCTGACGTGGCTATCACTTCCTTGCCCTACCTTTCCTTTGCTGACAGGTGGGACCCACGCTTGTGGGTCCCACATGTCAGTGACAGAATGGTAGGATTGTTCGTGTCAGGGGATCCTCATCCCCCCGACGTGCCCCTCATCCCTCTCGGCCCCACCGCTCCTCTGCCTTTGTGTGCATGACATGCGGGCCAGCTGAACTGCGTCTGTCGGTGTCAAAACCGGCGGATCTCGGGTAGGGGGTCCCGATCTGTGCGTCAAGGCTGATGGTAACAAGAAGTAAGGGACACAGATGTTTACCCAGGTTCGGGCCCTCTCGATGGAGGTAAAACCCTACTTCCTGCTTGATTAATATTGATGATATGGGTAGTACAAGAGTAGATCTACCACGAGATCATAGAGGCTAAAACCTAGGAGCTAGTCTATGAAGGTATGATTGTAATTGTGATCGGCCTTCTAAGGACCAACCTCTCCGGTTTATATAGACACCGTAGAGGGCTAGGGTTTACATGGAGTCAGTTACAAGGAAGGAAATATAATATCCGGATCACCAAGCTTGCCTTCCACGCCAAGGAAAGTCCCATCCGGACATGGGCCGAAGTCTTGAGTCTTGTATCTTCACGCTTCAATAGTCCGGACGTTGTACATAGTCCGGCTGTCCGGATACCACCTTATCCAGGACTCCCTCAGTAGCCCCTGAACTAGGTTTCAATGACGACGAGTCCGGCGCGCAGTATTGTCTTCGGCATTGCAAGGCGGGTTCCTCCTCCGAATACTCCAAAGTGGTTATCGAACACGTAGACCGTGTTCGGATCTGCAAGATGATCTTCATATGCCACCATAGAGAGAATGATATTTCACAAATGCAATCTGCTAACAACCTTTTCTAATGACGTGACATGTTATTACAGTCGGATCATTATTCGATACGTTTTCCCACAACCAGCTACAGCGCATATTGCGAGGCTGTTTCTTTGACACGTCTTGTCAAAACAGAGATCGGGTCCCCTTATCACGGGATTCTCATCAATACGGGTATGGGTAATCTAACCGTGCCGCTAATCGCGGCGAGTGGGAGGCAGACGTGTTCCACCAGGCAAGGGGGAAGCAAAAAAAGCCTTTATCGCCTTTATAAGGAGGTCAGGTTCCTTTCTCTTTTACCCACGCCTTCTTCTCCCGCTAGCTCATTCCCCTCTATACGAGTCCTAATGCCCAAGCACTCTTCTTCCCCACTGAAGGGAAGTTTTCCAAAGATGTCCGGATCCGGAGCAGGAGGCAGATGGATGGTTGAGGGAGTCCTGGACTAGGGGATGTCCGGATAGCCGAACTATCATCATCGGCCGGACTCCAAGACTATGAAGATACAAGATTGAAGACTTCGTCCCATGTCCGGATGGGACTTTCCTTGGCGTGGAAGGCAAGCTTGGCAATACGGATATGTAGATCTCCTGCCATTGTAACTGACTCTGTGTAACCCTAGCCCTCTCCGATGTCTATATAAACCAGAGGGTTTTAGTCCATAGGACGAACAACAATCATACCATAGGCTAGCCTCTAGGGTTTAGCCTCCTTGATCTCGTGGTACATCCACTCTTGTACTACCCATATCATCAATATCAATAAAGAAGGAGTAGGGTTTTACCTCCATCGAGAGGGCCCGAACCTGGGTAAAAACATCGTGTCCCTTGTCTCCTGTTACCATCTGCCTAGACACACAGTTCGGGACCCCCTACCCGAGATCCGCCGGTTTTGACACCGACATTGGTGCTTTCATTGAGAGTTCCTCTGGGTCGTCACCGATAGGCTTGATGGCTCCTTCGATCATCAACAACGACACAATCCAGGGTGAGACTTTTCTCCCCGGACAGATCTTTGTATTCGGCGGCTTTGCACTGCGGGCCAATTCACTTGGCCATCTGGAGCAGATTGAAAGCTACGCCCCTGGCCACCAGGTCAGATTCGGAAGTTTGAATTTCACGGCTGACATCCACGGAGACTTGATCTTCAACGGATTCGAGCCACAGCCGAGCGCGCCGCACTGTCTCGATGGGCATGATTTAGCTCTGCGGCCGGACAGTGCCCTGGAGGCTGCGCACGAGTCCGCTCCGACCCTTAATTCGGAGCTGACTACGCAGATCAAGGATGGATGGCTAGACACCGCCTCGGGGGCTGCCACACCCACGGCGATGGAGCCGAACACTGACCTTGTCCCTTGTAAAGCTCGTGACTCGGAGGTGCCGGACTCCTCGCCGGACTCCGAACCTCCCGCGCCCCCTCCAATCGAATCCGATCGGGCGCCGATCATGGAGTTCACCACCGCGGACATCTTTCAACACTCACCTTTTGGCGACGTCTTGAATTCGCTAAAGTATCTCCCATTATCAGGAGAGCCCTGGCCGAACTGCGGTCAGGACGGTTGGGATGCAGACGACGAAGAAATTCAAAGCCCACCCACCACCCAATTTATAGCAACCGTCGACGATTTAACCGACATGCTAGACTTCAACTCCGAAGATGCCGGAGAAGACCAAGAACCAGCACCTACTGGGCACTGGAAAGCCACCTCAACTTATGACATATACATGGCAGATACACCAAAAGGAAGCGATAACGAGGAATAACGGGACGCGGCGAAGGATAATTCCCCCGAAAAACAACCAAAACGGCGACGCAAGCGCCGCCCGAAGTCCCGCCTCGATAACAACAGCACCCATAATGACCCAGCCGTAGAGTAGGGAAAACCAGTGGACGATGAACATGCAACCAAGCAACCATCCGAACAGGAGGAATCGGACAAGCAACCCATCCCCGGCGAAAACAACAGTCCAGACGATCTCACGCCGGACACATCACCGGAGCATAAGACCCTTCACAAAAGGCTCGTCGCCACCGCAAGAAGTTTGAAGAAGTAGAAACGGAAGCTCAAAACAGCGGAAGACGTACTCAGAATGAGATGGAGCAAAGTACTCAAGACCGCAGACAAATACGGCAATAGTTACCAAGCAAAGAGCTACCCAAAGCGCAAGTTGTTGCCCGAATTCGACGAGGAGGCCGTAGAGCCACCACAATCAAAAAGCAAAGAGGCCGCCTGGCCGGATAGACGACCAGATGACAGGCTAAGGGCAGCAAGCGGCACCGCACACAAGCCGGCACGCGATACACTTAAAGATCCTCGCGAAAAGGATGGCCCGGTCAGGTCCATTTATGGGCCAAAAAAGAGGGCTCCAGGAAGCAACACAACACGCCGAGTGTTCGAAGACAACGGCACACCTAAATACAGGGGCGCCGCACACCCACTATGTTTCACCGATGAGGTACTGGATCATAAATTTCCAGTGGGTTTTAAGCCCGTAAACATAGAGGCATACGACGGAACAACAGACCCCGGAGTCTAGATTGAGGATTACCTCCTACACATACATATGGTTAGAGGAGACGATCTCCACGCCATAAAATATCTACCCCTCAAGCTCAAAGGTCCAGCTCGGCATTGTCTCAAAAGCCTCCCAGAAAATACCATTGGAAGTTGGGAAGAGCTCGAGGATGCGTTTAGAGAAAATTTTCAGGGGACCTATGTCCGCCCTCCGGATGCAGACGATTTAAGTCACATAACTCAACAGCCCGGAGAGTCAGCACGCAAATTCTGGAACAGGTTCCTCACCAAAAAGAACCAAATACTCGACTGTCCAGACGCCGAAGCCTTAGCAGCTTTTAAACATAACGTCCGAGACGAATGGCTCGCCAGACACCTCGGCCAGGAAAAACCAAGAACAATGGCCGCACTAACGAGCCTCATGACCCGCTTTTACGCAGGAGAAGATAGCTGGCTGGCAAGATGCAGCACCAGTGACCCAAGTACATCCGAGGTCAGAGATGGAAATGGGAAATCACGACGCAGAAAAGATCAGCACCGAAATAAAGAAAATGGCCCAAAGAACACGACGGTCAACGCCGGATTCAAAAGCTCTCGGCCGAACAGCAAAACACTGCCTCTTAAGGACAACAGTGATGAGCTATCCAACCTAAACAAAATTTTGGATCGGATATGTCAAATCCACAGTACCCACGGGAAGCCTGCAAACCACACCCACCGAGATTGTTGGGTCTTCAAGCAGTCCGGCCGACTCAATGCCGAACACAAGGGGCTCGACACGCCAAGCGAGGACGATGATGAACCCCACAAGCAGAGCGCCGAAAAAAAATACTTTCCCACAAGAAGTCAAAACAGCAAACTCACTTCATGTGATAATACGGAACAATAGTGCGGCACCCGCTAAAGTACGCGTCGCACGGTCCACCCCAGTGGAATCCCGAGATTGGATGTCAAAACCAATTACTTTCGACCACCTGGATTACTCCAGAAGTATTCGAAACGCAGGATGGACTGCTTTGATATTGGATCCTATAATCGACGGACTACAATTTACACAAGTCCTAATGGACGGCGGCAGCGATTTAAACCTGCTATATCCGGAGACAATCCGCAAGATGGGGATAGACCCTACTAAAATTCGCCATAGCCAGACTTCCTTCAAAGGAGTGACGCCAGGCCCTTACGCCAAGTGCACGGGCTCCTTACTACTAGAAGTTGTGTTCGGTTCATCCGACAACTTCCGTTGTGAAAAGCTAATCTTCCATGTGTCCCATTTAAAAGTAGCCATCAAGCACTATTGGAACGTGAAACTTTCGCCCGCTTTAACGCAATACTGCATTACGCGTCTCTTACACTTAAAATGCAAGGTCCGCGCGGCATCATCTCATTAAGAGGTAACTTCGAGTGTTCCTCGGCCACGGAAGATCGTGAGACTGCCTTGACAGCCACACACTAAACCGGCCTTGCTAATCAAAGCCCCTATAAGACAGGTCATGCAGACCCCGGACACGTCTAGGAGAGTCCGGCATAATTAACTAGGGGCTTACTAGCCGCATACCCCTTTACAAGGGGCTGCAAGCAAGGACAATGAAAGCCAACAAAACTCAACCTTATTCATTTTTTAAAATTCATACTCTATTTAAAATACATTTTCTGCACGATACCTTTTCAAACTAAGTTCTTCTCTTTTACAGATGAACAGCGTGCTACACCCGTCCATGATACAACACAATGGAGACACAGGCGCAGACGTGCAGTAGGGACCCGTTACAAGGATTATTTTCAGATTAAGACCCTGCGTAAACCTTTTTTACTGTCTCTTGTTGCTATACATCCCCTGGTTTCTTACCATAAACCAGGGAGGAGGCTGACATTTTGGCATCGGCCGCGTCAGAAGATTTCGCGCATACCTGGACACTAGGGGCTTAGGGCATAGATCTGCCCGTTATCGTAAAGACCGAATACCTCAGGTAGTGTTCGGCGTCTCGAGTTAGGCCTTATATGCATCAGCTATGAATCATGTCTTTGGTCAAATCTTGGGTTTGCCCAGCTCCTGTGTTTTGCTGCCTTACGTTCCGTATCATCGGCTAACGCGGCACCAGGAGAACTACTGTGATTGTGCCCCGGTTCGGCCGGGCGAGCACCTCAGTAGAGAAAGCCGAAAACTGACTGTCATGATATAGCAAGAGACTGGTCAACCACTCGATCGACTACCGGAATGTCTAGAATTCCTCCGCTTTGATGAAGGACCGTTTCCCGGTCAGGCACATACGCGCCCCGAATTCGGAGAGTGCGGTGTCCCTAGGGGCTATATCGTAGCCCCACCTTCGAACTCCTATGGCTAAGTGAAAGTGATAAAGCATTATAGTCCGGTTGCCTAGTTTGCTACGCTACCACCTCCTTTACATGACCAAGACGTTGGATTAAGTGTGAAAATGCACTATTTTGCAAACACCCCCGCACCATGTGCATGGGGGCTGAAGCCGAAGACTGCCATCTTTCAGGTTACATACACGTATACATTAACGGCCGCACAGGACATATTTCCATACTTGAACGCACAAGTATAAAAAGCACTTATATTATGAATATCGTTTTACAATTCATACATGTCATTTGAACATAACATTTTTCGAGCACTGCGACTCTATTACACGAGCGCCCTGCAGGACTTCCCCAAAATAGTGCTCGGCGGGTAACCGGCTCTCGTCCGAACCCCGGGTTGCAACATCGGTGGCATCCATATCCGTCCAGTATGTCTTCACACGGGCGAGAGCCATCCGTGCACCCTCTATGCATGCCGACCACTTCATCGCCTTGATATGCGGCACCGCCCCAAGGAATTGCTGTAATAAGCCAAAATAACTCTTTGGCTTGGACCTATCTGGCCAAATATGAGCCACTACATCCGTCATGGCAAATACGGACAATCTATTCAGCTCAGCCCACTTAGCGAACCGATCGGTCAACGGAAGTGAACGCTCTGAACTATGGAATTGAGACCAAAAAATCTCTTCCATCTCGTGATCCTTTTGGCTTCGGAAGTGCACAACCGCATCCGCCGCACTCGCCGCCAAATCCAGATAAGGATCCTCCGCACCCCACAGCTGGCCAAGCTGAGCATACTTCTGATCTGTGAACTTCCTACGCAGCAGAAAGGGCTTACCAGCCGCAATGTCTCGGGCCTGACACAACTCCTCCTTTATAGCCCTCATTGCAGAACGGGCATCCTTGGCTTCGGCGGTGGCCTTCTTCAGGTCTTCTTGCTCTGCTCAGCATTCTTTTTCAAGAACCTCATAGCGGTCGGTAACATCCTTCAGCTTCATGGCCATTCCGGCCATCTCCTCCCTTCTTCGGTAGTGAGTAGCCCTTTCAGCTTCTAGCTCTTCGGCTGCCTTCGAGGCAACTGCATCACTCCTTCTGGCCTGCTCCTTGGCTTGAGCAAGCTCTGCCCGAATGTCCTCCACAGCAGCGGCACCATCTGCATTAAGCATACATGCTGTAAGGAGTGGGCATCAGCCCACTTACTAGGTGACCACGGAGAAATAACCTACCTTGTGACTCGTCAAGTCGTTTATTGACCAGCGCGATGTCCGCATCCGCAACATCGAGTTGCAGCTTTAGTTCGGCAACACCATCAGTCCGGCTGGCCACCGGACTATCCGCCACCTGCATAGGAAAGGTGAGAATTAATACCTGAGATTATGATCCTCGACACGCTGTCGCTTTCGACAAATATACCGAGTCTCAGGGGCTACTATCTATACAGGGCGCACCTTATGTGTAAAACTGTCAAAAGGCATGTCATTTTTACGTAGCTCAAACCCCGCTAGCAAACTTCTGACGGCATCATGCAACCCGCCCTTAGCGGATGAAATTCTTTCAATCACCGTACTCACTAATGTACGGTGACCTTCTGAGATAGACGCCCTCTCGAGCAGATCCTTCAGCTCCCCCGGCCGTACACCAGTTGGTGCCGAACTCTCCGGCCCTGCCAGACTCGGGGATACTCTCTGCGACGACACCTGAGGGTCGTCCACCCCGCCTGACGGTGCGGTAGATGGAGGCGTCTCGCTCTCCATCATCTCCGGACGAAGGTCCCCCGAAGACGAGCTCAGCTGAGAAGGACGGAGATCCGAACTACAAGTTAAAAACTTCGGTTATCCTCAGAAGCAAAAATAGGGATGTCCCTTATTAAAAAACTCCTCTTTTTCTACTTACGGCTCACTGGAGGGCTGATTCCCTAGGGGAGATAGTGCGGCCAGGGCTTCCCCTGGCGCAGGACCCTCTGGTGAAGACTTCTTCCCCCACTTTGAGGCCTTAGCCTCCGGATCTTCAGAAGCGGTCCTCTTCTCCCCCTGGAAGGAGGGATTCTCGATCCCCCTTTCTCGAAAGCCTCCTTGGTAGAGGCGGTAGTGTCTCTAATTTCCCCTTCGCCTTCCTCTGAAGGTGCAACCTCCAGCATTCCTACCAACACAGGATCTGGCGTGGTCTCCGGGAGAGGGGCCGGACACCGTATCAGTTTTGCTTGCGCTATCCACTCCTGTTCAAAGGACGATTGGTTAAAAGGCAAATCCAAGATATGCAAATGAACGGTATGTCCGGACACAAGGGCTACTTACTTGAGTATCCGGGCGATTGCAGCTTAGGTCGGCGTCCTCGGTCAATTCCGGACAAACCTCTTGTGATCCGAAGAACAATTTGTACATCTCCACGGGTGTCGTACCCATGAAGTGTTGGAGAGCTCGTGGTCCCTCCGGATTGAATTCCCACAGGCGGAGAGGGCGACGTTTGCAGGGTAGAAGATGCCTAATCAGCATAACCTGTGTCACCATGACCAGATTGATCTCCCTCTCTTGGAGGTCTCGAATCCGGCCCTGCAATAGGGGTACGTCCTTGGACGGCCCCCAGTCGAGCCCTTTGCTGACCCATGACGTCAGCCGCTGTGGAGGACCCGGGTGAAAGACGGGCGGCGGCCTCTGCCTGCTGCCCCTGGGAGCAGTAATATAGAACCACTCCTGCTGCCACGAGCCGAGCTCCTCCTGAAAAGAGCCCTCGGGCCATGGAGCATCGGCCCTCTTGCTTATAACCGCCCCGCCGCACTCTGCTTGACGCCCCTCAATCATCTTCGGCTCCATGTTGAAGGTTTTGAGCCACAAACCGAAGTGAGGGGTAGTGCGGAGGAAGGCTTCGCAGACGACAATAAATGATGAGATATGGAGGATGGACTCCGGAGCCAGGTCGTGGAATTCCAACCCATAGTAAAACATGAGCCCTCTCACAAAAGGATCCATCGGGAAGCCTAAACCCCGACGGAGGTGAGACACGAACACGACGCTCTCGCCTAGCTCGGGAGTAGGAATGACTTGCCCTCGGGCAGGAAACCTATGCAAAATCTCGTAGGTTAAGTACCTGGCTTCTCTCAGCTTTAGCACGTCCTCTTCCATGACGGAGGAGGGCATCCACTGGCCCTGTAGGTCGGAGCCAGACATTGTCGAAGGTTCGAAGCGCTCGAATCTGGAGCTCTGAGTGTTGGAACTCGGGGCAAGGGGCGGATTCGTTTGAGGATTGAGGAAAAGAAACGAGCCTTGGTCTCCTTATAAAGAGGGAGAATACCAAGAGCCATCCCCGTGACCGTTTGGAACTCACCTTCAATGGAGGACGCATGGCAACGGGCATGGTTGGGTTACCCACGTCCTTATTGATGAGAATCCCAGAATAAGGGGAACACGATCTCTGCTTTGACAAGACGTGCCAAGGAAACCGCTTCGCTAAACGCGCTGAGGTGGTATAGTAAAAACGATTCAGGTAAAGGCTTGGTAGTGGTGTGACATCATGCCACAAAATACGTCAGCAGATTGAACTTGTGTAAATATTATTCTCTCTATGGTGGTATGTGGAATTTATTTTACAGAGCCGGACACTATCCTGGTGTTCACAATGTTCTATGAATTATTCGGAGGAGGAACCTGCCTTGCAATGCCGAAGACTATGCGCGCCGGACTCGTCGTCATTGAAGCCTGGTTCAGGGGCTACTGAGGGAGTCCTGGACTAGGGGGTGTCCGGATAGCCGAACTATCATCATCGGCCGGACTCCAAGACTATGAAGATACAAGATTGAAGACTTCGTCCCGTGTCCGGATGGGACTTTCCTTGGTGTGGAAGGCAAGCTTGGCAATATGAATATGTAGATCTCCTACCATTGTAACCGACTCTGTGTAACCCTAGCCCTCTCCGGTGTCTATATAAACCGGAGGGTTTTAGTCCATATGACAAACAACAATCATACCATAGGCTAGCCTCAAGGGTTTAGCCTCCTTGATCTCGTGGTAGATCCACTATTGTACTACCCATATCATCAATATCAATCAAGCAGGAGTAGGGTTTTACCTGCATCGAGAGGGCCCGAACCTGGGTAAAGACATCGTGTCCCTTGTCTCTTGTTACCATCCGCCTAGACGCACAGTTCGGGACCCCCTACCCAAGATCCACCGGTTTTGAAACCGACAATGGTCTCAATTGTCCAGGAGAAGGACATCAAGAAGCTCCGGGGAGCTGGGTATCTGGCCCAGAAGATCGGCCACCGTCTTCCCCCGGCGGGACAGGTCGTCCCCACTCCGGAATCTCGTGAGAGAGTCGTGTTTCTTCCCCATTTCGTCCGTGGGCTTGGGTTTCCCCTTCACCCATTCATTAGGGGAGTCATGTATTACTACGAGATTGATTTTCATGATCTTTCCCTCAACTCCTTCCTCAATATCTCGACGTTCATCCTCGTGTGCGAGGCTTTTCTCCGGATCCCACGTTAGTTCGGCCTATGGCTGAAGATCTTCAATGTGAAGCCCAAGGTGGTGAGTGGCGAACACGCCGAGTGCGGCGGCGCCATGGTAAGCAAGATGCCCAAGGCTGTTTGGCCGAAAGGCGCTTTCAACGACTCCGTCAAGGAGTGGCAGCAGCAGTGGTTCTATATCACCGAACCACGCGGCAAGAAGTGGGCGGCAGCTCCAGAGTTCAAATCTGGAGCTCCACTGCGGCTCACGTCCTGGCCCGAGAAGGGCTTGAACTGGTTCTCGTCCGACGAGCTGTTACTGCTCCAGACGCGCATTTAGGTGTTGTCGATAGGGACGTCAAACTTGTCGACATAGTCCAGGTGATGCTAGTTCGCCTAGTTCTCCCTTGTCAGCGCCGAGCTTGTACCCTGTGGGAGTTCGATCCATCCGAGCACCAAACCCTTCGGGAGCTTTATGATTCCTCCCACAAGGATATCTGGAAGGTGCTCTTTAAGTCCGCCAAATCATGGCCGGGCCCCGGCGAGGACCGTGGGTATCAAACATCCCATTCTCCAAGCTCGGTAAGTCACAGCCACACTCTGTCTATTCATGCTTTAATTGGCATGTCATGCGGGAGACACCTTATTCTTGTTTCATTGCAACCTCAGGGATGGGTAAAGAAGGTGGAGCGGCTACATTGTCTAGCCCCCCTGCCGGAGGAACCGGCCGGACCTCTTCTGACGAAGATGCTGGTCCCCGCGCCTTACAAGTCGCCAAAGAAAGAGGCCTCCAAGATGGTCAAGAAGACCCGGGGTGGGCTTCACCGTCGCGAGGCTTCGGACGCCAAATTCGAAGATTCCAGCGATGATCCTTCATCCGAGGACGAAGAGGAGGAAGCAGAGGAGGATGAGCCTCACTCTGATGGTGGGAGGAAGAGGACGGCCTCCACATCTCTAGAGGCCGGATCGCCCAAGAGGGGGAAACATTCCCTCCTAGGGGCATGCCCCATGGCTGCCGATAGCAGCCCGGAGTGGGATCCCAGGGCCCAGCCCCTGGAGAAGTCGCAAGTATCCGAACACGCATATGCGTCCATGATTGGTTTTGGGTATAGTGGTTTTGACTGTTCCTTACATATTGCACAGTCCGGCAAGGTCCTGCGCCGGCCAGTACTCGTTGGAGGATTCACTGGACACGGACGCTTTGGCGAGCGAGACGCCGCCGCGGGCCCCTTCCCCCAAGTCTGGGCGCGACACTGAGCTGTCATCTCGACAAGACCCAGACCAGGGAGGACATATCCCTGGTGCCGAACACGCGGGGATGGATACGGCCCACGGGACCTCTAGGTTTCCGGGATCGAGTGAGCAGCCACCCCTGATGGCGGGGGGCCTGCCTACGCCGCCGGCATCCTCTGTTCAAGCAGAGCTGCCTGGCGGTCTATCGACAGCGTTGAAGAACGCATCTATTGTCGATGAGCATCGGGCCCTTATGGGCGAGGTGGTTGAAAGGATTCATTCCGCCGAGAGCGGGCTGAACGTGTCCTGCCTTAGCCTTATAAAGGCTTTTGAGGTATGTTTCCTAGGAAACCCTTGAGGAATTGTCATAATATGAGTAGTAGCCCCTGATGCACTATCCAGTGAAGGAGACAGAGTCGGGCAAGGGATCAAACCCCCTGCCTTCGCAGGAGCCTATGTAAATAATATATACCCTTGGGTGTGAAAACAGGCATCCGCAGAGAGGATGTCCGCTTTTAATTCGGAAGTGTCCAAACTGAATCAGAGCCTTGCACGGGCTGAGGAAGAACTTTGGCCGTGTGAGAAAGCAACTGGAAGACAAGCAAGGTATGTTAAAAACATTTGTCTTGGAGTTTACATGAATGAATGGTTGTGAAGAATAAAAAATTATGGTATCGTGTGCTCTAGGAGCGGGTGCCGAATACGAGGCACTAAAGAAAGCTTTGGCTGATGCCAACAAGAAGGCTGAGGTCGAACAGGCGCTTCGTGAAAAACACGAGGCCAGGGTTATCACAGTTGAGCGAGAGCTTCAGGAAGCTGTGAAGAAAAGCGAGGGCTTGGAGCAGAGTCTAAAAGGGAAAGAATCCGAGCTCGCCCAAGCTCTCGAGGATGCAAAAGGTGCTCGGGAAGAAGCCCGAGGTGCTGCGCGGGACATTCAGGAGGCCCGGAAAGTGGCGGCTGGTAAGGCCTTCTGTATTCTTAGCCTTGTATATGTTAGAATGTGAAGAATCCAAGCGGTAAGCTGAATTCTTATTTTTTCCACGGGCTTTTGCGGATCTTCCTCGCAGCATATCAGATGGCGCTCAATTCTACCACACCGAGGAGAAGAAGACTGTGGAGAGGGATTTCTGGTCACAGTATCTGGCGCCGAACTATCCGGTGCCATTTATCGATCAGATGAACCAGGCGGCCGAACTAGCCATGAAGGACTTAGTTGTACTACTGTGGCCTGCGGAGCCAATCCCGACCAGCTACTTTACACTCGTCAAGCGGATTGTGGGAGCCTGTCCTCGGCTTGATGCTATCAAGCGATCAGTCTGCATAGAAGGCGCGCATATGGCGTTTGGCCATGCGAAAGTGCATTGGGGGAGGCTTGACACGGAGAAGCTGATAACTGAGGGGCCGTCGGAGGGTAAGGAGCATCGTAAGCCCGAGCTATATTATGAAAGTGTGATGAAAGGGGCCCGCCTTGTGGCGGACAGGTGCGCTAAGGACATCATATTTCCCTGAGGGCATTTGTGCTGCTTGTTGTAAAATGGGATAATGGCGTGTTTATTATATATTGCCTGTTTTATTTGAACATAAGTTCTTCCTGTGCGGCTGTTTTATTGTATGCAAATTCTGGGAGTTCGCCAGTCGTCGGCTTCTGCCCCCTCGTAAAAAGGATACGGGAGTGTTCGGGTTATATCTGAACGCTCTTTATCCCATAGTTGGGTCCTTTTAAGGAGGTGTATCTTTCCGCGAACCAGGCAATCGGACTATAGGGCTTTATTACTCTCACTTAGCCATAGGACTTCGACTATGGTCGGCACAGCCCCTAGTGTTCGGAAGGCCGAAATAGGGGCTCTATTGGCGCCTGATCAGAAGACCGATCCGTTGCACTTAAAATTTATAATGGCGTTGTGCGGAATAAATCTTAAAGGATTTTATAACCTCTCGAACAGCGGACCGGCTCTCGCTTCATCATGACAGTCGGTTTTCGGCTTTCTCTACTAAGGTGCTCGTCCGGCTGAACCGGGACACAATCGCAGTAGTTCTCCCAGCGCTACCTTAGCCGATAGAAAGGAACGTAAGGTACCAAAACATGGGAGCCGGGCAAACCCAACCAATGACCCAAGACATGATTCGGAGCAGATGCATATAGTGTTATAAGTTCGGGGTGCCGAACGACCGAAAAGGTGGTCGGACTTTATTGCCATGTTGTGGAGCCCCTGGTGCAACCAGGCGAACGCAGAGCGTGGCTGTCATTGTCGGCAAAGAGGCGTCAACGATAAACGACAGCCGGTAATTGCTATTTGAGTCTACGCATTGTAGTAGGGTGATATGTCTATGCATATTAGTATGATGTATGGAAAGAGATGTTATTTGGCGGAACCTGTTATGGCCGGACTGAAGGGAGTTGTGAGTGGATCGAGAATGAATACGAACTACCTTCTACCTGCATGTTCCTTCCTTTGTGTGTCCGGGATAATTCCATGCCGCCAGTTCTGTTCTGCGTCAATCATTAGTTTGCAAATGTGAAATGCTTGAAGGCAGCTAGGTGTCCTCTTGTTGTTGCTACCAAGGTCCCTAATCAGGACCTGGTGTGCCCAGCCGTTAGACTGTGAGGTTGTGCAGACTCCGCAATGGATGTCCAGATGGTTGGCCTGGGTAATTTACCACGTGGAATCTAGTCGACATGGTTTTTCTCGTTAGCATATGGTAAACTATCATATGGTGGGAAGGTGCCGAGGATTTATTCTTTGGCGTAGCATTTTTTGGGTGATCCGAAGACAATCGTTTAGAGTGGTGAGCCAATAGAACTTGGCCTTTGTGCCTTACATCTTTTAGGAGATGTTTTCCGTGGCGTCATACCCTTGTGGGCTTTGTGTGTTATGGAGCCCCCGGACTACTAGGTCTAGAGGCACTGCAATTGACTTGCCATGGTTTATGTGGTCCTGGGCGGTCGGCCGTACAGTTACGCTCGGTGTGGGAGGGGTCTTTGATGAGGAATCTCCCCTTATTGCTTCCGGCGTGCGACCAACCGCTTTGTTTTGAGGATCCTGCATTCTCTATTGGTATGCTTTGCCATCCTTCTCGGGGTACCGTGAATTTCACACGGCTGATCCAGCGTGTGGCTTCGGTCGAGTAGGCTTGTGCTGCTCTTTGTTCGTTTAGCGGACTGAGCGTTGCCGGACTTGACATCAGCTTCCTTGTCTTGATGTTTATGACCTTTGTGTCGAGGCCTGAGGGTGCCTCTTCGTGTCTGCTTCTTGCCACCTTGGACCGTAGTGATGCGTGGGCGCGCCCGTGGTTTTCCTGCTCGAGTTGAGGTAGCCAGTTGTGCCGTGTGTTCCCTTTATTGCGGCTGTCGAGTTCATACTTTTCGGCGGCCAGTATCTTGGTCCACCTATCCTGTAGCACATCTTGGTCAGCTGTAAGCTGCTCTTGCTTCCTTTGCAGGCTCCTTGCGGTAGTCATGAGCCCTTGCTTCAAGCGAACTTGTTCCACTGGGTCTTCCGGTATGCCGAATTCGTCATTGCCAAGGCTTGCCTCGTCGTCGGAGGGGGGCATGTGATTGTCCCTCTCCCAGAATCCCATCATCATTGGTCTAGCCTACTTAAGTGTAGGCTGACTAGGGTTGTATTCCTCTTTGGCACCGTCCGGACTGCTCTCGTTTTCGGGGCCGTTTTTGGTGTGGCGGGGCTTGGAGTGGTGCCGATAACGCACATGTTTTGCTTTTCTCCCTAAGGGGTTATCCTCCGTTGCCTCGCCGCCACTGGTTTCCGTTGGGGTGTCCACTATATATATATTGTATGAGGAGGTGGCTGCCCACTGCCCTGTACGCGGTGGCTCCTGTAATTCTCCTACATCGTCGTCCATACCGTCGATGTCATCGGAGTCGAAGTCAAGCACGTCGGTTAGATCATCGATCGTGGTAATGAAGTGGGTGGGCGGTGGGCAACGAATTTCGTCGTTGTCTTCTTCCCACTCGAGCCGGACATAGTTTGGCCCGGAGTCTCCTGACAAGGAGAGAGACTTCAATAAGTCCAGCATGTCGCCGAAGGGCGAGTGCTGAAAGACGTCCGCTGCGGTGAACTCCATCACCGGAGCCCAACCATGATCGACGGGCTCGGGGGCGCGCAGACTGGAACCTGCATCCGGATGTGAATCCGAGCGTCCGGAGTCACAGGCTCCCTCAGAGGGGAGACCTGTGTTCGGCTCCATGCCGATGAGGGTACGGCCTGCGGGGCAGGGTCCAGCCCTCCATCCTTAGGCGAAGCAACCTGCCCCGGATTTAGATCCAAGGCCTCTGCTGGGGTGATATCCCGAGCAACATCTGACAGCAGGCCTAAGCCGTGCTCATCGTGACTGTTTGGCGCTTCTGGCTCTGGCATGAATCCGTCGAAGATCAAGTCTCCGTGGATATCCGCCGTGTAGTTCAGGTTTCCGAACCTGATTTCATGGCCGGAGGCATAGCTATCGATCTACTCCAGGCGGCCAAGCGAATTGGCCCGCAGCGTGAAGCCAGCGAACACGAAGATCTATCCGGAGAGGAAAGTTTCACCATGGACAGCGTCATTGATGACGATTGAAGGAGCCATCGAGCCTGACAGCGACGACACAGAGGAACTCTCAGTGAAAGCACCAATGTCGGTGTCAAAACCGGCGGATCTCGGGTAGGGGGTCCCGATCTGTGCGTCAAGGCTGATGGTAACAAGAAGTAAGGGACACAGATGTTTACGCAGGTTCGGGCCCTCTCAATGGAGGTAAAACCCTACTTCCTGCTTGATTAATATTGATGATATGGGTAGTACAATTGTAGATCTACCACAAGATCGTAGAGGCTAAACCCTAGGAGCTAGCCTATGATGGTATGATTGTAATTGTGATCGGCCTTCTTAGGACCAACCTCTCCAGTTTATATAGACACCGGAGAGGGCACTAGTAGAAAACCACCCATTAGACCCGATTCGTAAGGGCCTTTAGTCCCGGTTCATGAACCGAGACTAATGGGTCGTTACTAATGCCTCCACCCATTAGTCCCGGTTCAAACACGAACCGGGACCAATGTGCCTCCACATGGCCCTGTGCACCGAGCCCAGTCAGAGGGCCTTTGGTCCCGGTTGGTGGCTCCAACCGGGACCAAAAGTCAATTTTTTTACAAAAGTGGCTGCTGTAGGGGTTTTGGGGGTTATTTTTAGGTTGTTATTATAGCTAGCTAATAGAGAGAAGTGTCCTCTCTTATATCTTCGTCCTTGGTTTATCAATGCTACTGCTATGTTCATTGCACCCGCAGATATAACATGCTCATGCATGCTTGCATCATACATCATCATATATATATAATAACAAGTCCTACTAATCATGCATCATCATACAACTTCTACTCGTTATTAATAATAAGTCATACGATCATCATCCTCATAGTCATCGAACCCAACCCTACATAATTGTTCTTAGCACATGATCATAAGTATCAGGTAGGACCTAAACACCCTTAAGGTAAAATAGCATAAAACAATATAGACCCTGACTCTCCATTGTGAAGAATGGCGATCATCCTGTCTCCAATTCTTGCCCTTCGCTGCTTATTGCTTCCAAGAAGCTCCTTACGACTGTCCATACATTTTTTCCATTCTTTGATTGTTATGTCTCCACTTCTTTTAGAAACCCGGTATGGACAGTTGAGATTCGTAGGACGACCTGGTTGTATGTTCAAAACATGAAGGCTACCATGCGTATACATCAGATGAGGCACACAATCATTCGGGATTATCTGTTGAAAAACATAGTAATAACTTCGTAGTTAGCAATGATGTACTAGTTTTAGAAGTGTGCAAAAAGATGCACGGATGTTGTAATAGTAAAAAATAATCTTACCAGGGTATCTCCATGGTAGTTACCATAGTTCAACACGTGCACTAGTGGCACATATTGACCATAATGTTGAGGAGTTTGATTGTAGATATTGTAATTCTCAAGATCAGTACAAAATCCGACCAGATGATTTTTCTCCTGATAAGTTAATTCGGAGCCTTCGGTGTAGTACGTTCTGTCTACCATCTTCCGCACATTCTTTGAAGAATGAAAATAAGTTGTCAATGGAGATAAGTTGTCAACTATATATTTTGAAATAAACAATATAAATTACTTAATAACTATGTTTAGCTCACATGAGGGAAGAATTGGAGGTGTATCCACAAGGACCCAAATCGAAGGTGTCTGTTGCTCGATTGTTGGATCACCAAGATCCATGGTGACAAGCATACCCTCATCAAGACCATACATCTTGCAAAATACATCCCAATTTTTGCAACCAAAATGGGTTACACTCTGAGCATTGTACAGCTTTACTTGAAAATCCACACCACGATGGGTACTTAGGATAATTTTTTTGGTTTCGAAACTTTCATGGTCTTCAAAACCCATCCTCCCCAAGACATAGCGTCTTGCAAAGCATGGGATAAGCTAGTCGAATTGGAAAAGATGAAAAATACATGTTAAAATAGTTGAAGTCGTGCTTAATTACGAAAAAAACTATTGTCGTCATTGCGTACCGTATGAACATCGCAGGTCTCCTCAAGCTTAATGCTGAAGCGCCGATCTTCGTCCAGCTCAATGAACGTGTCGCAGATACCTCGGTCGTCGTGGCACCAGTCGCTCTCCCCCGGGCGGTTTTCGTCGTCCGATGAGTACGACATTTCCGGCCTATGTTCATAATTCAAATATTAAACTAGATCATTATTATTAATCACGGGTTGACTATCGATGATCGGTGTATGTAGCTCCTCTTTCGTTCCCGAATGCATTATTATACCAAATTGTCTAGCACACGGGAATGAAGGAGAACTTATCCAATATGAGCATTCAATAAGCCAAACCAAATCATAAAATAAGCAAAACCAAATCATAAAATAAAGTATAGTATACAAATTAGCATGCATTCAATAATTATAAGCATAGTACATCATCTCTTGGTGTCCGTACATCGTCGAATATTATCACTAATACAACTAGAACCGTAGCACCCGACGGGTATCGACGCGGGCGGTGGACACCCAAAGATAAGGAACCATCACAGGATCATAGCCCCAATGAGATCTCTGAAGAACCTGCCAGGTATTGTCGAACCTCCCCTCCAATGCAACCATGTAGCGACAGACGTGCTCGTCCTCCTCGCTGACACGGTGACGTACCACCTCCGCGGTGTCCGGATGCCTCACCACCGTCACTGGCCCACGCGACCGCCACCAAACAAGGATTGGGTCAACAATGGGCTGCCTCCTCACCAACCTACGTCCCCCGGAAGGTAGCACCTCCCAATACCAACCCGGCGGAGCCCAGTCCCGAACATGGCCCTGATCAAGCAGGCCTCCACCGCCGAGTCGACGACGACGAGGATGCGGGATAGGCATCGCCGACGTCGACGCGGGAACTACTTCTATATATAGTTAAATAAAAGTAGTTTTATTAATTAAATCAACTATCTAGTTCAACTACTAAGCACTTACTATAAATAAATAAGTAGTACTTACTAAAAACAAACTACTTCTATATATAGTAAAATAAATTAGTTTATTAAATCAACTAGCTAGTTCAACTATATATAAACTACTTCTTATTTTTTTCCTTTTTCTAAATACTATGAACAAAAAAATCATTAAAATTCTATGAACAAAATTAATTACACAATCTAAATATCACCAAAAAAAATCTATTAACAATAATATCACCAAACATGCATATTCAATAATAATATCACCAAAAAATCTATTAACAGAAAAAAATCTAACATAATATGAAGAAAT